>NC_034601.1:62327791-62348397 GCF_900095145.1 Mus pahari | reverse complement strand
TAACTAGAGGGCACAGGACAGTATTCTAATTAACAAAATCAGAAATGAAAAGGGAGACATAAAAACAGATCCTGAGGAAATTCAAAACATCATCAGATCCTACTAGAAAAGGCTGTACTCAACAAAACTGGAAAACCTGTATGAAATGGACAAATTCCTAGACAGATACCAGGTACCAAAGTTAAATCAGGATCAGATTAATGATCTAAACAGTCCCATTTTCACTAAAGAAATAGAAGCAGTCATCAATAGTCTCCCAACCAAAAATGCCTAGATCCAGATGGGTTTAGTGCAGAGTTCTATCAGACTTTCAAAGAAGACCTAATTCCAACTCTCCTCAAAGTATTCCACAAGATAGAAACAGAATGTACTCTACACAATTCATTCTATGAATCCACAATTACTCTGATCACTAAAGCACACAAAGATCCAACAAAAAAGAGAACTTCAGACCAATTTCCCTTATGAATATCGATGCTAAAATACTCAATAAAATCTTCACAAACCGCATCCAAGAACATCAAAAAGATCATCCATCATGACCAAGTAGTCTTTATCCCATGGATGCAGGAATGGTTTAATATACGGAAACTCATCAATGTAATCCACTACATAAACAAACTCATAGACAAAAATCACATGGTCATCTCGTTAGATGTTGAGAAAATATTTGACAAAATCCAACACCCCTTCATGATAAAAAGTCTTGGAAAGANCAGGAATTCAAGGCCCCTACCTAAACATAATAAAAGNAATATACAGCAAACCAGTAGTCAACATCAAAGTAAATGGAGAGAAACTCTAAGCAATTCCACTAAAATCAGAAGTAGACAAGGCTGTCCACTCTCTCCCTACCTATTCAATATAGTACTTGAAGTCCTAGCCAGAACAATCTGGCAACAAAAGGAGATCAAGGGGATACAAATTGGTAAGGAGGAAGTCAAAATATCATTATTTGCAGATGATATGATGGTATACACAAGTGACCCTAAAAAGTCCACCAGAGAACTCCTAAACCTGATAAACACCTTCAGTGCAGTAACTAGATATAAAATTAACTCAAATAAATCAATAGCCCTCCTCTACATGAAGGATAAACAGGCTGAGAAAGAAATTAGGGAAACAACACCCTTCACAATAATCACAAATAATCTAAAATACCTTGGTGTTACTCTTACTAAGGATGTGAAAGATCTATATGATAAGAACTTCAAGTCCCTAAAGAAAGAAATTGAAGAAGATCTCAGAAGATGGAAAGATCTCCCATGCTCATGGATTGGCAGGACTAACATAGTCAAAATGGCCAACCTGCAGAAAGCAATCTACAGATTCAATGCAATCCCCATCAAAATTTCAACCCAATTCTTCACTGAGTTAGAAAGGATGATTTGCAAATTCATCTGGCATAATAAAAATCCTAGGATAGCAAAAACTATTCTCAACAGTAAAAGAACCTCTGGTGGAGTCACTATGCCTGTCCTTAAACTGTACTACAGAGCAATAGTGATAAAAACTGCATGGTACTGGTACATCGACAGACAGGTAGATCAATGGAAAGAATTGAAAACCCAGAAATGAATCCACACACTTATGATCACTTGATCTTTGACAAGGGAGCTAAAACCATTCAGTGGAAAAAAGACAGCATTTTCAACAAACTGGTGCTGGCACAACTGGCGGCTATCATGTAGAAGAATGAGAATCGATCCATTCTTATCTCCTTGTACAAAGCTCAAGTCTAAGTGGATCAAAGACCTCAACAAAACAAGTACAATATAAGGATAGCACACACAAACACACACACTAACACTACTAACATCAAAATTACAGAAATTAATAATTGTTGGTAATTAATATCTCTCAACGTCAATGCACTCATTTTCTAATAAAAAAACATAGGCTAACAAAGCGGTTGTGAAAAGAGAATCCATCATTCTGCAGCATACAAGAAACGCACCTCTGCAACGAGAAGACATCACCTCAGAATAAAGAGCTAGGAAAAAGCTTTCCAATCAAATGGACCCAAGAAGCAAGCTGGCATGGCTACCCATTCTAATAGTTAATAATAAAATAGCCTTCCAAACAAAGTTAGTTGAAAGAGATAGGGAAGGACTCTTCATACTCATCAAAGGAAACATTTTACCAAGATGTCATCTAAACTCTGAACGTCTGTGCCCTAAATGCAAGGGCAACCAAATCATAAAAGAAACAGTACTAAAGCTTAAATCACATATTAAACCCACACATTAGTAGTGGGAGACTTCACCCCTTCTACTCTCAAAACTGGACAGGCCTTTGAGACAGACACTATATAGAGAATTAATGAAACTAACAGAGATATAAATCAAATGGACCTAACAGATATCTACAGACATTTCACCCAAACACAAAAGAATACACCTTCTTCTCAGCATCACATGGAACCTTCTCCAAAATTAACCATTCAATTGGGCACAAAACAAGCTTGAATACATACAAGAAAATGGAAATAACTCCTTGTATCTTATCAGACTACCATGGATTAATGCTGGACTTCAACAACAACAACAGAAACATCAGAAAGCCTACAAACTCATGGAAAATGAACAACTCTACTCAATGATCAGTGGGTCAGGTAAGACATAAATTCATTAAGGACTTTCTAGAATTCATTGAAAATGAAGGGAGAACATGCTCAAACTCAAAGATCCTGACAGAGAATTAAAAATTATTTAAGCCCCTAGACCTGTGTAGGATGCCAGGTGTTTGCGATTCTTGCCAGGTGTTTGCGGTTTTTGCCTTTCTGTACCCAATGCCATGTGTTTGTGGATTTTGAGTCTTTATAAACCCCTTACTCCTTGAGCTCATTGTTGACTCCCCTACCCCTGCATGGGATATGAGTCGTCCCCAGTGCACTGGTCTTTCCCGAATAAACCTCTTGCAGTTTGCATCAAGACCTTTTCTCGTGAGTGATTTGGGGTGTCGCCTCTGCTGAGTCAGAACATGGGGGAGTCCTCACGTTGTGGGTCTTTCAAAACTTCCAGGACACAATAAAAACATTCCTACCAAAAAGTTCACAGCACAAAGTTCATAAAAACATTGGAGAGTTTTCATAATAATCAATTAAAAGTAAACCTGGATGTTCTAGAGAAAAAAAAAGGAAATATACCCAAGAGGAGTAGCTGGCATGAAATAATCAAACTCAGACCTGATATTAATCAATTAGAATCAAAGAGAACAATATAATGAATCAAAAAAAAAAAAAAAAAACCAAAAAACAAAAACAAAAACAAAAAACCCAAGAGCTTGTTATTTAAGCAAATCAACAAGATAGACAAACTTTTAGCCAAACTAAATAAAGGCAGAGAAAGATCATCCAAATTAACAAAATCAGAGATTAAATGGGAGACATAACAACAGACACTGAGGGCATTCAAAGAAGCATTAGGTCTTATTTCAAAAGCCTGTACTCCACAAAATTAGAAAATCTAAACGAAATGGATAATTTTCTAAATGGATACCACTTACCAAAATAAAATAAGAGCAGGTAAACTGTTTAAGTAGTGCTATGATACCTATGGAAATTGAAGCAGTCCTTAAAAGTCTTCCAACCAAAAATAAAAGCCCAGACCCAGATGTTTTTAATCACAGAATTCTAAAAGAAAAGCTAATCCCAATACTCCGCAAACTGTTCCACAAACTAGAAACAAAAGGAACATTGCTGAACTCAGTCTAGACCACAGCCACCTTGATACCTAAACCACACAAAGAGTCAACAAAGAAAATTTCAGACTCTTTTCTCTTATGAACAGTGATGTACAAACAATAAAATACTTCCAAACTTAATCTAAGCCCATACCAAATACATCATCCACCATGATCAAGTAGGCTTCATCTCAGTGATGCAGGAGTGGTTCAATGAACAAAACTCCATCAAAATAGTCCACCATATAAACAAACCGAAACAAAACTCCACATGATTATCTCGTTAGATGCTGAGAAAACCTTTGAAAAAAATCTGACACACACCCTTTTATTAGAACTCTTGGAGAGATAACAGATACAAGGTGCACACCTAAATGTCATAAAAACAAAATACATCAAGGTAATAGCTAACAGCAAATTAAATGGAGAGAAACTTTAAGAGATGCCACTAAAATCAGGGAATGCCTTTAAAATCAAGGCTGTCTACTCTCTCCATATCTATACACAGTATACAACGTAATATTTCAAATTCAAGCTAGAGCAATAGTACAACTAAAGAATATCAAGGGAATACAAATTGGAAAGGAAGAAGTCAAAGTATTTCTATTTGCAGATACTACACATAAGTGACTCCAAAAATTCTACTAGAGAATGACCACAGATGATAAATATCTTTAGCTAAATGTCTGGATACAAAATTAACTAAAAAAAACATCAGTAACCTTCCTTTATATAAAAGAAAAATGGACTGAGGTAGAAGTTAGGGCATCAACACACTTCACAATAGCTACAAATAATATAAAATATCTTGGTGGAATTCGAACCAAACAAATGAAAGATCTGTATTGCAAGAGCTTCAAGTCTGTATTGAAAGAAATTGAGGATGGTATCAAAAGATGGAAAGATCTCCTCTGCTTTTGGATAGGTAGAATTAACATAGTAAAAATGGCCATCTTACTAAAAGCAATCTACAGAATTAATGAAAGTCTCATAAACGTTCCAACAAAATCACTTACACACCTTGAAAGAGTAATTCTCAACTTCATATGGGAAACAAAAAAAACTCCAGGATAGCTATAACAAACCTGCACAATAAAAACTTCTGGAGGTTTTTATTCCTAATTTCAACTACAGACCAATAGTAAAAAAAAAAACCAAACCCTCATGGTATTGGCATAAAAACAAACAGGTTGATCAATGAAACAGAATGGAAGACCCAAAAATAAGCCCACACAATTATAGACACTTAATATTTCACAAAGAACCCAAAACCATACAATGGGAAAAAGAAAAGAAACCATCATCAACAAATGGTGCTGGTCTAACTGGATGTCTGCATGTAGAATAATCAAATATACCCATATCTATCGCCCTGAACAAAACTTAGTCCAAGTTGATCAAAAACTTTACATAAAACCAGACACACGTGGACACACACGCACACATATACACACAGGATACATGGGTGATAGCCATTCCAGTGGCATTGTGCCTCTTGGCAGGCACTGGTGGAGCTGAGTTAAGTGCTGAGCAACCTCTCTACTCAACATGCTCAGTTAATCTGCACATTTCAGAGCATTAGAATTTCTTTCCTCACAAGAGGCCGCAATATCAGGGTCCCTTCAGCAGAATCTTGCTGGCATGTGCATTAGTATCTAGGTTTGGTGGCTGATGGTGGGATGGATTCCCGGATGGGGTAGTCTCTGGATAGTCCATCCTTTCATCTTANCTCTAAATTTTGTCTCTGTACCTNTATCCTTTCATGAGTATTTTGTTCCTTATTCTAAGGAGGAATGAAGTATCCACACAATGGTCANNCTTCTTGGTTTTCTTGTGTTTTGCATAATGTATCTTGGGTATTCTAAGTTTCTGGGCTAATATCTGCTTATCAGTGAGTGCATATCTAGTGACTTCTTTTGTGATTGGGTTACCTCACTAAGGATGATATCCTCCAGATACATCCATTTACCCAAGAATTTCATAAATTCATTGTTTTTAATAGCTGAGTAGTACTCCTGGCAAAGACCAAAGTGGATGCTCACAGCCAGCTATTGGATGGAACACAGGGTCCCCAATGGAGGAGCTAGAGAAAGTACCCAAGGAGCTGAAGGGGGTTGCAACCCTGTAGGTGGAACAACAATATGAACTAACCAGTACCCCCTGAGCTTGTGTCTCTAGCTGCATATGTAGCAGAAGATGGCCTNATCGGCCATCATTGGGAAGAGAGGCCCCTTGGTCTTGCAAACTTTATATGACCCAGCACAAGGGAAGGCCTGGGCCAAGTAGTGGGAGTGGGTGGGTAGGGGAGCAGGGGTGGGGGTGGGGGGTATAGGGAACTTTCGGGATAGCATTTGAAATGTAAATAAAGAAAATAATAATAAAAAATAAAATAAAATAAATGCGGCTTTGGATATGCAACAGTGGGAAAAAAAAGAATTTCCATTGTGACGTTATGCTAGCTTGTTTCACATCATTTGGCAGCAATGCAAAAACAAACAAACAAAAAAAAAACAAAACAAAACAAAACAAAACCATCTAACTCTTCCTTTGATGAGTATCTCATAGTAACAGCTGAACACAACATCCAAGGTACCTTCCCAACACCAAGAGAGGAGGACTTTTGTATACTACCATATTTCATTTAATATCTAATAGTCATATCTGGGTAGATTTTTATCCATGCACTTATTATGTAACTATTGGCATGTTAGTATTATAATTCATAAATATTAGTAATTAGTAAAAACAGAAAATGAAATAAAGGTCATCTATCTTATGCCATTTCTCTGTTATTTCTCTTCTTTACACTAGACTTTTCACATTCACTATAGCAATTATATTTGTTTTGTGTCTCATTTCTTGTATGACTTAATTGTCATCTTTTTGTGATGCCATTAAAATAGAGATTCCCAAGGAAGATGCTTTCACAGAATTGATTTAATTATTCAGGGTCCAATTATCCTGTTCTAGACTACTCACACTGTTTTTGTTTGCTCTCCTCTCTCTGTATTTGATTATTTTTCAGTCCATTAATGGCCTACTTTGCTTCTCATTTATGCCTCTGGTAAAAGGTGTGCTGAGCAAACTAATTGAGACTTTTGGAAACGATGAAACTTTTGAATTAACTAAAATCTGGATCTGCATTCTTACCTCATTACAATAAAAAGCTGAATCTCTTGCATTTTATTTAATAGGGGGAAAAAAAAAGACCAAGAAAGGATTCAGATAGTATGCTCTTTTAGTTGCATAAATACATAAGGACATAAACATGTCACAGCTTCATGAGACCAGAAATTGAAATGACAGAAATAAAGCTGGCAAACACATACATGACTCATGACTTATTCTGGACCTCAGATTTAAAAACACATTTTGAAGTAAAAGTTGCTATTTCTTTCAGTGATGTGTTTGTTTGTGGTCCTACACATGCCTTAATGCAGGTAGGAAAGTCAGATGACGAACTGGGTATTGGGTGCTCTCTTTCCACCTTTTGGTTCTGGAGTTTGAATCCAGGTCATCTTTTCTCATATTGCAGCCCTGTGTACTTATTTTTTAATTAACAAGTAAAAAATTACATATCTCAGGCAGAGTTTTGTCATCTACAAACCTTCTGGAACAGCTATTTAGATTATTAACTTTGTATTCACCTCTCATGTTTATCATTTTTAAATGCTCAGATTGCTTAAAATCTATTCTCTTTGGGTTTTCCAAAAATTTAATCCAATAGTGTTATTGTAATCATGCAGAGATATAATAGATTTCTGAAATTTGTTTTTTTCTGATTGAAATCTTATATCCTCTGGCTGACATCTCTCTATAACTCCTTCAATGCTAGAATAGACTATCTATTTCTATGCAATTCATGTTTAGAGTCTATGCATAAATGACTTTAGGCAATGTCTACGTTTTTGTACCTGGCTTATTTCATTTAGCACAACATTGTTAAGTTTATCTGTGTCTAAGGCTGTCTTGTATTCAATCATGTGTGTGTGTGTGTGTGTGTGTGTGTGTGTGTGTGTGTGTTTGGGGTGTGTGTGTGTGTGTGTGTGTGTGCTTGTGGTGTGTGTTTGTGTGTGATATTTTCTTTACTTTTTGTTAGCTGATGCGCATATAGACTAAACCAATATATTGACTGTTAAATAATGCTGCAGTGAATTTCTCATTTATGTGAGATAGTGACTTCATTTCCTTTGGTTACACATATCTGAAATTGTTAACTCTGGGTTATGTGAGGTCTCTATTTTTATTTTTTGAGGGATTTTCACACTGTTTTATAATAACGGATTTTCTGATTTATGTTCACTGTGGTGACAGTTATCAACCACTTCAGTACTCTATAGAACTGAGATGCTGAATGCGACTTCAAACTACATTTCTCATTTCCAGCTGTCCCTTTGCGAATTGAGCATCACCTTAACAAATATCATCAAATAAGAACGAATGTTTTTTACACTGGTAGGTCAGTTTCAGCCATAGCTCTTGACCACTGAAGCAGTGGCTAATTCAATTTCTTGCTTCCTTCTTCATTTGTAGAACCAGTCACACTGCAAACAGTTTCTTTGGAGAAACCATTGATAGTCTGGTAGCATCCTCTTTTTTAGCTTAACAAGATACTTCCTTTGAGATCTTTGTACAGAATGGTAGTTAGGGGCTCTTACTAAAATATCTGACTCACAGATTTGCCCATTTTCTTCCATTAGTGCAGTGGTTCTTGCCTTTCCTAATGCTATGACTCTTTAACACAGTTCTTCTCGTTGTGGTGACCCCCAACCATAAAAGTGTTTCGTTACTGAATCCAAACTGTAATTTTTATATTGTTTTGAATTGTAATGTAAATATCTGATAGACAGGATATTTGATATATGACTCCCAAAGGGTCACAACCCACAGGTGGAAAAATCACTGCTCTAGAGTTCTGATAGCGTCTAACATTTTAGTTTGTTTCTCCTATCATGTGGTTATTATCTGTGAGTGACTCCATTCCCTTTTGGTGATTTTTATCTTCCTGTAATTTTTTTTAAGCAATTGACACATGACATTTTCTCTGCTGGACTAAATTGATTTCTGTTGGAAGGCTCTACACCGAGGACGTGGTGCTAATTTTAGGTGTGAGTCACCCTACAGCAAAGCCTTTGGTTTGCTTTTTTTTTTCTGTCCTCAGTTTATCTTTGCCAGAGAAATGACTGCCTTAAGTATTGTTATGGGAGATTTCTTTTCTCCTGTACTCTGAAGAGGTATCTATTTTACACCATTTGTTTCTAGTGCATTTAGGGGACACATTGACTCAGCCATGATGAGTGGTTAACTCATCCTATTCCTCTAATTGCCATGCTTTCTGAATCCTTTAAATTGTCTCCCTCCCACATCTTGGAATTATTTGGCTCATTTCTATCCTTAGGGAACAATGTAGCATTCTCATGGTCACCAGACATTTGACCAGACCGAACCGTGTCAGTGTTAGTCAGAACATTCACTGGGGTTCTCACTGCCTGCCTCTGACTTGACTAAGTTCCCTCCCACTTGGGCTGATACAAGGCTTCTGCATTAAGCCTATTAGTTCTAAGTAAGGAGTCACCTCAGCCAGTTCCAGTCTAGTTCCCTGGTGCCTCCTTCCCTCACAGCATTCTGCCAATCACTACTAATGTATGACACAATACTGTGTAATAGCTGCAACAATTAGGGCTGAGAAAATGGCTCAGAAGCAAAATACATACCTTGTTTTGCCATTCCCTGGGCAGCTTCCTAAAATCTGACACCTTTTCCTAGGGTCCAGCTACCTCAAGGCAATCTTTCTTTGTGTTCCACCCATCTTTTATACTTTGATATGAAATTACCTAGGGTTTTCAGTGAACCGGTGTTCCCCATTGTCATGCCAGTTTGGTACTGGTTAGAATGCTCGCACATGAAGACATTTACTCTTCCTGTTATTTTTCCTACTAAAATTGCTACGTGCATAACAATGTTTTGTATATCTTAAGCAATTTTCCCTCAAAGGCTCAGCTTTCCAGTCTGATCTGTGTCAAACATCCAGTCTTCTTTTACTTTCAGTGTGCATAAAACACATCATAGACATCCTGGAAAAGAAATGTTTGTTTTTGTTTTTGTTGTTGTTGTTGTTGTTGCGTGATATATTTAAATGCATGGGTCTCATCTCTCTTGATATGCCACGAAAACAAATAAACAAAATGAATTGCAATTAAATGCATCTGAATGTCAAATGCGCACACTTCAGCCTGGAATTCTCCCTCCTTGTGTGTATGTTTCTGTCTTTCTTTCATCATCTTAATAAAGACTGACATTCAAACATACTTCTGTGTATGCTTGAATGTTAATAAAATGTGAAGAAGCATTGGAAATGGATATATATATATATATATATATATATATATATATATATATATATATATATAAAATCAGAAATCTTGAAAAATTGAACAATTTATTTGAGTCATTTCATACAGAAGATATCGTTTCTTTGGTGAATTTGATGAGGCTGGTAGCTAAGTATAAACTCATAAGATTCTTGATGTTGTTTTAGTAAAATTCTAAGAGAATAGCAAAAAACATGTGAAAATGAAATTATAAAAACTAGAAACTTTACCCTGTGCAAAGTTATATTGAAGAGTGATTTTAAAAAATAAAACCAGGAATCATTTGACCTGATTGTTTACCAAACTATTAAGAAGGTGTACTGTCTTCACTTAGCTTACCATGTCATTTCTGTTTCACAAAGATCTTAGAGTATACAGCATCAATATAGGGGGATACCTATTTGCAATATTTTGATAGGCTCTAAGCATCAGAGTCAAACAGCCTGAGCATGAATTCAAGATAACCCATAGATAGGGCTATAGGTTTTTTATAATTGGAAGACTTATCTGGGTCAAAAGAATGTATGTTGCCTTTATCTTATATCACTTAAGCTGGATGCATGATTTCCAGAAAGATGGTGCTGACGGAAGCAGGTTCGCCCTATGCTACATGATAGGACACATTTCTCCTAAAAGTGTCTTTATCTCTTTGACATGTGATAATAATAAAATCATAAATGTTTTCATTTGGTAGAGACTAAAGAAGTCTTGAAACTTGATTTACGATTTTTTTATACCAATACTGTACAAAGCAGATCTCATAAATTAATAGAAGCAGAATTAAAGTCATGTCTTACACACAGACACGATTATTTTTGAAGTAGTTGATATTTTGTGGATCAGGAAACAGGATCTTTACACTCTTTAAGAACAAACCTAAAATGTGGGGGGGGGGTCTTGGAGCAATTGGAGAGTGGGAGTAGGGGGCATATTAGCTGAACATATGTTGTATTCATCTATAGAGTTGTCAAAGATTAAATGGAAATATGTTTAAAAGGAACAACCATGGAGAATATTCTTCAAGACGTCAATTCTTCCCCTGTAGAGTGTGTGTGTGTGTGTGTGTGTGTGTNTGTGTGTGTGTGTGTGTGTGTGTGTGTTTATTCCACATTTATTGTATGTAGTGATGGGTCAAATAAAGACATTTATGTTCAAATGCATCATGTATTCTGATTATTTTGATTCTATGTATTCTTTTTTATTGGTTATTTTATTTATTTACAGTTTAAATGTTATCCCCTTCCCAGTTTTCCCTCTACAAGCACCCATCCCCTCCTCCCTCCCCCTGCCTCTATGATGGTGATCCCCACCCACTCACTTACTCTTGCCTTAGTGCCCTAGTGTTCCTCTATACTGGGTCATTAAGCCTGCACAGGACCAAGGGGCTTCCCTCCCAGGAATGCCAGATAAGGCAGTCCTCTGCTATATATCTAACAAAAGCCATGGGTACCCACTCCATACTCTTTAGTTGGTGGTTTAGACTCTGGGAGCTTTGGGGGAAGGGGATCTGGTTGGTTGATATTGTTGTTCTTCCTATGAGGCTGCAAACCCCTTCAGCTCCTACAGTCCTTGTCCTAAATTCCCCATTGGGGTCTCCATGATCAGTCCAGTTTTGACTGTGTGCATCCCCATCTGTATTGGCCAGGCTCCAGCAGAGCCTCTCAGGGGACAGCTATTCTGGTCTCCTCTCAGTAAGCACTTCTTCGCATCAGCAATAGTGTCTGGGTTTGGTGTCAGCAGATGGGATGGATTTTCTTCCTTCTTCCCTATGTAGAGTAAACATGTAAGGTTTGACTTTTGATTCTACATCATTTAATACAATAAATATAATGAGCTTCAGTTACATTCATCCTCCTGAAAACACTATGGTTTTACTTCTCTTTATGACTGTACAAAACACCTTTGTTCATGTGTCACATGTTATAATATCATATCTTCTTCATCCCTTCATCAGTTAAAGGACATTTAGGCTGATTCATAGATAATTGTAATTATTGTTCTTTGTTTAAGCCTAACCTACTTCTATTCCAAATATGCTTAAATTTATATTAGAACATTACCAGTAATAAGGTCCTTCAATTTTTGCGTATAAGAAGAGAGACCTTAGCCCATCAGTGGTAGTGCATATTTTACTACCAACATCCTTGAAGCAGAGGCAAGTGTATTTCTGTAAGTTTGAGGCCATCTTGGTCTGTTGAGCAAATTTCAGGATAGCCATGGCTATATAGAAAAACCTTGCCTTAAAAAAATCAAAAGGAGAAGATGAAGAAGGAAAAAGGAGAAGGAAAAGCAAGGAAGAGGGGAGGAAGAGGGGGAGGGAAAGAAGGGAAGGGGAACTGAAAAGGGAGGGAGCAGGGAAAGGGGAGGGGTGATGGAAAGGGGAGAGGGAAGGGGAAGAGGAGGGGGAGGGGGAGAGGGAGATGGTGAAGGAGGAGGAGCAGAAGCAGGAAAAGGAGGAGGAAGAGAAGAAGGAGAAGGAGCAGGAGGAGGAGGAGGAGGAGGAGAAGGAGGAGAAGGAGGAGATGAAGAAGAAGAAGAAGAAGAAGAAGAAGAAGAAGAAGAAGAAGAAGAAGAAGAAGAAGAAGAAGAAGAAGAAGAAGAAGAACCCATAATACAGCTATTGCTTCCCTCCACCTGCAATCACAGATTGTCACACTGTTCACCACTCCACAGCTCTGGCTGCCTCCCTGGAGGCTGGCTGCAATCCAGGTCACACAGGTGAGACTCCCACACCCCTATACCTTCTTTCTGCTGGGACTCTAGCAGGGTTAGCAGCTGTGAACTCTGTCCCACCCTATCAGAGCTCCAGCTTCCTTCTAGACCACACCCCCTCATGCAGTCTCAGATTTGTACCTTATAGCCCATCCCACAGAGCTGCCTGCCTTTTAGGAAGCTTGCAGCCATTGGGGAAAATCAATCCCTGATATTTACTACTCCCAGGGACTAACAGGGCAATCAACACCAGAGACAACTAGATTGCAAAAGGTAAGCACAACAATAAAATTAAAAGAAGCTAGTGCAATATGGCACGCTCTGAACACAGTTCACTTACTACAGCAAGCCTTGAGTATCTTAACATACCTGAAGAGCAAGACTATGACCTTAAATTTCATGTCATGAAGATGAGAAAGTCCTTTAAAGAAGATATAAATACATCCCTTAAATACAGGAAAACATAATCAATCAAGTAGAAGGTCTTAAAGATGAAACAAATAAATCCCTTAAAGAAATACAGTTAAATACAATCAGTGGGTAAAGGAAATGAAAAAATGATCCAAGACCTAAAAATTGAAATAGAAGCAATAAAGAAAACACAAATCAGGCAACACTAGAGATGGAAAATATAGTAAAGATACAGAAACTACCGAGGAATGCATCACCAACAATGTATAAGTGATAGAAGAGAGAATCTCAGGCATGAAAGTTTCTTCTACTATAGAAGAAACTGACACATCAATCAAAGAAAATTACAGCTAATTCAAATATCCAGGAAATTTGGCACACAATGAAAAGACCAAACCTAAGATTAATAGGAATAGAAAAGGGTGAAGATTCCCAGTTCAAATGGCCAGAAAATATCTTCAACAAAATTATAGAAGAAAACATTCCTAACCTAAAGAAAGAGATGGCTGTAAACATATGAGAAGCTTGCAGAACACCAAATACATTGGCCAGGAAAAGAAAATTCTCCCACTACATAATAATCAAAACACTAAATGTACAGAATAGATGAAACATACTAAAGGTTGCAAAATGGAAAACAACAAAGCCAAATTTAAGCAGTATCTTTCTACTAACCCAGCCCTACAGAGGATACTGGAAGGAAAACTCCAACACAAGTTGAGTAACTACACCCAAGTAAACGCAAGAAATTAATCAGCTTACAACAAACCCAAACAAAGAGTATTACTTAAGAGAGAGAGGAGGGGCCCAGCAGCCCCTCTTATAGTGGGCTGTGCTATCTTGCAGTTTGGCTGTAGAGAGAAGCATCTAGAATATCAGGAGGTAGGCCCCTCCTCTCTTAAGTTCTTACCTTTCTTATGCTCATATCTAGCCCTCCTTCTCTTTCTCCCTTCCCCCCTCTCTCCACATGGCTATGGCCCGCTCCTTTCTTCTTTTATCTTCTCTCTTTCTCTGCTTTTCTACAATAAAGCTCGAAAACCATAGACTGTCTCTGCTCATGAAGGCTCGCCTTACTTGAGCGATGGGATAGGCTTTCCCCTAAAGAGCCAGGTCTAACCTTCCACTGGAGGTCTTCCTGTGCTCCAGCCATGGACCAGACCAAAGACTCCTCCCCCGCCCTCCCCTTGGGAACCACCCAGCGTTCCCTCTCTCCTTGCCTTCACCTTTCTTAGGCCTTGAGGCTGACTGAGATGCCCACCGGGCCCCCACTTTGTTCTCAACTCTTCCATGGTGTCCAGTGGTATCTGGGATGCTCAAGACTGAGAACCTGTTATCTCTGGCCTCCGCCGCCGGCTGGGGTCCATGGCTTCCTACAGCCAGACACCCACCTGGGGCTGCATGGAAAGTGTGTGGTAGTCCTCCATGTCTGCCCACCCAGAGCACCAGAATTCTGATGGGATAAGGGTTTTCTCCCACCCCCCCCCTTTACTCCCCCATGCCCACTGCCTTACAGTCACACACACACACACACACACACACACACACACACACAATAGTACCTTCAACAACAAAAATAACAGGAACTAACAATAATGAAACACTATTCAGCTATTAAAAACAAGGGCATCATGAATTTTGTAGAAAATCGATGTGGTTAGAAAATATCATCCTTCGGTATTCCTCAGTTGAGAATTCTTTGTTTAGCTCTGTACCCCATTTTTAATGGGGTTATTTTATTTTCTGGAGTCCAGCTTCTTGAGTTCTTTGTACATATTGGATATTAGTCCCCTATTGGATTTAGGATTGATAAAGATCCTTTCCCAATCTGTTGGTGGCCTTTTTTGACAGTGTCATTTCCTTACAGAGGCTTTGAAATTTTATGAGGTCCCATTTGTCAATTCTCGATCTTTCATCACAAGCCATTGCTGTTCTGTTCAGGAATTTTCCCCCTGTGCCCATATCTTCAAGGCTTTTCCCCACTTTCTCCTCTATAAGTTTTAGTGTCTCTGGTTTTATGTGGAGTTCCTTGATCCAATGAGACTTGAGTTTTGTACAAGGAGATAAGAATGGATCAATTCGTATTCTTCTACTGAAGAAGTCTGCAGCCTCATAGGAGGAACATCAATGTGAATTAACCAGTTCTCCCCAGAGATCCTTGGAACTATACCACCAATCAAAGAAAACACATGGTGGAATTTGTGGCTCTAGCTATATATGTAGTAGAGGATGGCATAGTCAGTCATCAATGGGAGGAGAGGCCCTTGGTCCTTTGAAGACTCTATGCCCCAGTATAGGGGAATGCCAGGACCAGGAATGGGAGTGGGTGGGTTGGGGAGCAGGGGAGGGAAGGGAATAGAGGATTTTCAGAGGGGAAACTAGGAAAGGGGATAAAATTTGAAATGTAAATAAAGAATATATCTAATAAAAAAAAGTTAAAGAAGAAAAAAGAAAAGAAAATATCCTGAGTGTGTTAACCTAGACCCAAAGGACATGCAGGGTATATACTCACTGATAAGGAGATATTAGCCATAAAGTTCAGGATACTAATGATTCATCCCACAGACCCAAAGAAGTTAAACAAGAAGGAAGAGCCAAGTGAGGATGCTTGAATTTCACTTATAAACTGTAATAAACTAGCCAAAGGAGATGGAGGGAGGGAAAGAGGGAGGGAGGGAGTGATGGAGGGAGGGAGGGAGAGAGGGAGGGAGGGAAGTGACTGAGAGACAGGAGGCAGAAGCAAACTCTGGTAGGATGTTAGAAATAGGTATGGAGAAAGACCAGAGAGAGGGCCAAAGGGCCAGGAGAATGAATGGAAATCTGCAGCTGTCGGGGTTCGGTGGTAGGAGGACTCTCCAGGAAGTCCTCAGAAACCTGGGTTGAGGGAGGCTCTCAGGAGTCAATGCTGGTGACCAACCTGAGATGCCTAATAGTGGGGGCATGAAACCTGAAGAAGCCACCTTCTGTAGCTAAGCAGGACCCTGTGTGGATGGATAAGGACATCAACCGATCCACAAAACATCCGACCCAAATTTGTCCTATCTAAAAGTAATGCAGGGACTAAATTGGTGCAGAAAGTGAAGGAATCCCAACTATTCCACTGGTCCAACTTGAGACCATCCCATGGGCAAGCCGCAATCCTTAATACTATTAATGACACTCTGTGATACTGGCAGACAGGAGCCTAGCATAACTGTCCTCTGAGAGGCTCTACCCAGCAGCTGACTGATATAGATGCATAAACCCACAGACAAACATTGGACGGAAGTCTGGGACTCTTATAGAAAAGTCGGGGGAAGGATTGAAGGCTCCAAAGGGAAACCCCCACAGGATGCTCAACAGAATCAACTAACCTAGACGTCAGGGAGCTCTCAGAGACTGAGCTACAAACCAAAGAGCATACATGGGCCGGACCAAGGTTCCTGGCACACATATAGCTCAGAGTCCACATGGGTTCCACAACAACGGGAGCAGGGGCTCTCCCTAAAACTATAGTCTGACTGCAGAATCCTTTCCCCAACAGGGCTGCCTTGTCTGGCCTCAGGGAGAGAGAATGCTCCTAAAGCTATAGATTCTACATGCACCAGGGTAAGGGCATAAGTGGGGGGGGGGGGCACTCAGAGGAGCATGGAGGGCACCCTTTCCCAGGGTCTGGGGAGAGATATTGGGAATGGATTCTGTGAGAGGTGATCAGATAGATTAAAAAATATATATAGCTATTGTTTCCCTAAGTTGAGTCTTGAAGAAAATCATGAATTCATGATGTGTATGAGAAACTATGTTCACACATACAGATTATACAGAGGAAATAATGTTCCATAGCACCCAAATATGCAAATAGGTGATAATCGTGGGACACATATAGCTAAGGGAACACTGTAAATCACCATCATAAATAAAATACAGCTATTGTAGAAGCATTAGATAAACCTTCACAATATAGCTGTGACTGAAAAGTCCTAAAAACAGAAGAAAAAATATCTGTTTATATAGTGTTTGAAATAGGCAAAGTAAAACAATATGATATTTAGGGACACACAAAAAAATTGGAGTAACTATAAAGAAAAATATAAAAGATCCTTAAGGAGATTTGTGTCATTCTATTTCTTAAGTTGTGTGTTCAGGGGTACCACATGATGTTTTAAACTGCAAAATTATCTATCTATCTATCTATCTATCTATCTATCTATCTATCTATCTATCTATCATCTATCTATCTATCTATCTATCTATCTGTCTATCTATCTATCATCTATCTATGTTTTGTTTAATGTGTGATTCCAAAAAAGGGTAAAAAAATAAACCAAGATAAAGAAACACTCAGAGTATGCAGTTTCTAGTGCCCTATATTTAGCATCCTTTGCACAATAATGCATCATGCGTAAATAATGTTCAAATTGATGTTTATTTCTTCAAAATAGTAGTGATATTTGCTATGACATAGAAATATATATATATATATATAGGTATATGTACATATATATAACAGAATATGAGAACATAGCATACATGAAAGTATTTAAGAAGCTTAGATTTCATTTCTAACTTTGGCCCTGCAGCTTTCCTTCATCTGACCTCTAATTTAGCTTTGTTGTTCTCTTACGAATATGGTGTATTAAATACCATTGTTCAAACACAATCAAATGAGAAATTAAATGAATTACATATAAATACTGAGAATATGTCAGCAAAGATTCCCAGGTTTATAGTACAGAGTTAAGCCTAGAAACAAATTAGAGGACAATAACGTTTTAGGATTCAAATTTCTGGAATATATTGTGGTATCATTTGAATTTAGAAAATCTTTGCACTTACAAAATCATATAAAGGATAAGAATAAAGAGCTTGTAATTCTTCCGGAATTGAACTTGGAACACAGCAATACAATAAGTATTCTTGGGTGCTAAAATGATAAAACTGTTTGTATTCGTTTCTATTTTTCCAAGATTATTTATAAAAGACACTCTGGAAATGTTTCAATGAAAGTGGAATTAGAGATGATTTCAATAACTGTAGAACACATTTGGGTAAGCTTTGAACATTGGTATTGAGCAAAGCAATGGTGATAAAAAAAAAAATGGAAATTATTTGCCTTGATTCAGTTTTGGAAGAGCCTTGGACCAGGGACTATAAAACCTACTCTTTAGAATCTCCTATGTCACATAGACACTATATGGCCCTAGGATTTATATTTGTCTGTCTTGTCTGTTTCTTTCTCTCTGTCTCTGTCTCTCTCTGTCTCTCTAACTCTGTGTGTGTGTGTGTGTGTGTGTGTGTGTGTGTGTGTGCATGTTCATGTGTAACTTCTTGTAAAAACTTGGGATAGGAGCTTGCTTTTAACGCCCCACTCTGGTTCACACTCACAGAGCTTATCACACTTTTGAGTTGATCTGTCTTCAACGTTGACCAGGGGGATTTGTTGATTTCCTGGATCACAGTCCTTCCTGTGAGGAGTGCTCTGCCACAGACATATTATCTGCTGTGCATAATGGCAAAAGTGTCCTCAAGAGTCTCCTAATTTGATTTGCTGATAGCCTGGAACCAGAAACTCTTCTTACATAGATTTGCTGCTGCTTGACCTGAATACCAAATTCTGCTAGCCAATGGTGACTGACCACCTAGTTGGAGCTAGCTGCCAGCTGCTGCTTACAGTTTAAGGCTAAGGCATAAGCATTCTGATATCTAACCTTAGCATTAGCTGAACTCACCACTTCTAGTTATTTTTCTCAGTAGAGCTTAGAGTTGATGATTTTATGTTCATCTTTCTTTTTTCCCTATGTTCTTCTTTCTCTTCCAGCAATATGTATGAAATATTCATAAATTGCCTATCAAGTGCTATGAATTCTATATGGATATGCCAATTATTCATATCTTGGCACATAGGTAAGAATCAAGGTGATATATTTAAGACAGAAAAGAAAATAGACACCTACAACATTTATATATATACACACACACAACACACACACACACACACACACACACACACACACACACACACACACACACGGAGAGCGAGAGCATACATTTCATCCTTTCTATTTCCATTGCTAAGAGAATTTTATTTCCTTCAGCCTCTGACAAGTCACCTGCTCCCCAAGTGCTGCTGGGTATTCAAAATGCTATTCAAAAATCCCAGCTGACAACTGTTGGCTGACTTTGTTTCTGACATAGCTCATCCCTCTCAGGATGTTTTTGTTTTGGTACAGAGGCAGCTCCATGTATCTGACAGTTAACCTAATATATTTCTCTAATTCTCTTGGGTGTCCTCATGATTTTTTGTTTCAGCAAAACTACTAGATGTTGATTCTTAATGAGATTTTTGGCCAAACACCGAGGTGCAGTAGCAGGTTAGCAGGTCCCACCTTAGATTTAACCCCCATTACTCCTTTTTTTTTTTTTTTTTTTTTTTGGTTTTTAAAAAGCTCATTGGGCCAACGCCAAGGAAGCAGTTAGAATCCAGAGGAACCCAGGGGAAGAGATTTATGAATGCATGGTGAGCTCATATTATCAGTTCCTATTTTGGTGTTTCAAAATCTCCCCTGGTGTTTGAGAGCATCTTGATAATTAAAAGAAAATATTGCCTTCTAAAAATACCTTCATCTTCATTTCAAAGTAAAACGTAAAAAAAAAATAATAATACTTTATCTATGGAGCTTGGATGCTCGATGCATTTCTTCCCTCCTTTCTTGCTTCTATCACTCTTCTTTCTCCCACTCCCTCCTTCCTCCTTTCTTTCCTATTTATTTTTTAGATGCAGTCTGTTTTTCTGTACACAATCCAATGGCTGTTAGAAATGAAAGTATCAGACAATAAATGATTAGAAAATTGATTGTGCCATTCTGTCCTACTTATCCCCCATAATTAAGCAAAAGATCTTTTATGTTGGAGTCATAAATATTCTGTCCTGGACTGATCTTGGTTTGCCTCAGGTCCGAGTACTAAGAGCCCAAAGTGTGCATTAGGACCAGGGCCAAAATTATTACAGAATGTGAAATAAACACAATATTCTAAAACACAAAAGTCCTGCCAAAATACTTATCATGGAACCTGTTTCATAAGGGGAAACAAATTCATAAATAAATAGTTGGTGCTTGTAGGAACCTCATCCACGTACCTTAAAAACATAATATATTCTGATGATTTTTTTTCCAAAATTTAATTCTTGCAGTGATAGTGACCTGGAAAAGGTCTTCCACTGGAGAACCTGGAGCTTACACAATTGTCTAATCAGAAGATGAGGAAAGAGAAACACACACACACATGCATATACATAAACGTAAAATATTCTGAGGGTCTCTGGGTTTGAGGCTAGCCTGGTCTACAAAGTAGGTTCTAGGATAGTCATTGTCTTCATAGAGAAACCTTGTCTAAAAAACCCAGAGAGAGAAACACACACACACACACACACACACACACACACACACACAC
>NC_034601.1:62301200-62327711 GCF_900095145.1 Mus pahari | reverse complement strand
AGAGAGAGAGAGAGAGAGAGAGAGAGAGAGAGAGAGAGAGAGAGAGAGAGAGAGATCCATATGAAAATGTATGCCTTATGATATAATGGTAACGAATGCTCACAAACAGGGGCATCAAAGGGCAGCTTGTGATTTTTGTTTTCTTGTCAAATACTGAGTAATCTTATAATCAAATGTGCAGCAATAACAGGCCCGGCTGGGAGGATTAAGAACTAAGTACCTATTGGGCTGTCTGATCTCTTTCTTCTTCAGGTTTAGAGTAGGATAAATGAAAAGTTGGAGGCCAGGAGGGAGTGCTTTAATATAGAATAAATTGTCTAAAAGGGATCACGGAAGGCAGGGTTATCGATGAGCTGGGGAGTGAGGGAGCTGACTTTTTATTTTAAAACTAAGACAGGAGAGAAGTTGGGGGATAAAGCAGGAAATCAGATAAGAGAAACAAAGGATGCAGGTATATTGGCCTTAAGTAGTCTTTTTCTGTTTCTGAGATTTCTTATGTTCTTGTGCTCTGAGCCAAGATCAATTGAGATTAATCAGTTGTATAGAAAGCATTGTGACCGCATTGCAGGCTTTTAAAGTTTAAATTTGTTTATTGAGCACAATTTGGTTAGCATCAGGTGCTGAAGTTATAGACACCAACACTAGCATAGAAATTACTTTATTTAGCTCCCAGTTGTAAGTTTCTATAGCAACTGGGCCCTATACCAGAAAGCTGAGATTCTCAAACTCAAATGATTTAGTCAGCGATAGAAATATAACTACTGTGTGTGTGTGTGGGGGGGGCACTGGCTTCAGTTTTCTACTCTTCCCTTTCTGCTGTGTGAGAAGTCTCTCCTTTGTTACTATGTCTTCTTAGTCATATTTTTAATTACACCTTTCACTTTGAACTTTCTCCTCTTGGCAGCTGGGTAAAATATCTATTTTGGTTGTGTTTTGATTTCTATTGATAAGTTAGAGTGTTGACCCAGAGGAGGAGCTTGCAATTTGTTTTAAATGCCACTGAAAATTCTGAATTGTGAGCAAAGTGTCCATGGTGCCAAATTTAGTTACCCACTCCCAGCAGAAATTAGAATGTCAATTCAAAAAGAAAACCTAATTTAATTTCTATATTATGCTTCCATTCAGGTCATAAATGCAATGTCAGGATCCTTTTAAGGATGTGGGAAGTCCCTTATGAAGTTTTCTTTTTAAATCCTTCAGTAAACATATACTTAGGAGTAAATTGATTTTTATGTTAGGGTTTTTACAAATGAATGCTTTTATACCAAGCAGTAAGATTTTTCTGGAGAACCTTGTTATGGTTGAAGTAATATTTTATGATTGTAGTTTAGCCAATACTGCAGAAAACATTAGGAAAAAAATACATGTAGGTTCCAACTGGGAGAATAGCCTCTACATGTAAAATATACATAAACACAGTAGCTCTCTTTTTGCCAAAGATTCTGAATAGTTCTGTCTAATCTTATACTTAACTGTTAAGTATCATCCATCTCTACGTTAACTCCAACATTATCGGTTATCTATCTCTATCTATCTATATATCTCTATCATCCTATCATCTATCTGTTGTCATCATCTCTTATATCTTTCTGCATATATATGTATGCCTAGAAAATGAACTTCAGATTAACGGAAATATAGAAAATATGTGCTTTTAACAAACATATCTTTCCATAAAACTTCATGTTTTATAAGAACTGCCTTTGGATATTTTTGGTAAACATTTTTTAATGATTTATTTTTATTTTATGTGAATTGGTGTTTTGCCTGTAGTCACCCACTCCCAGCAGAAATTAGTATGTCTGTGTGAGTGTGGCAGATTTCCTGTATCTGGAGTTAAAAACAGTTGTGACCTGCTAGGCAAGGGCTGGGAATTGAACCTGAGTCCTCTGGAAGAACAGTTCGTGCTCTTAACCACTGAGCCATCTCTCCAGCCACCAAATCTTTCTGCCTTTGGATATTTTAAATAATCTGTAACAGCCATTTTTAAAGATTAGCTATCAGAATATTCCTGACTTAATGTAGGATACCATTTATTAGTTTGCTGAATGACAAGAATGTATCATAAAAGAAAGGATTCTATGCCCTGATGAAGCAAAACAAAACAAAAAAATCCCATTCAGTGTTCCCATTTATTGTTAACTTGGGGTCTATTAACATTTGGAAAACACAAATTCTAAGAAGCAGCTGCTAGAGACAGGCCAATTTTAATTTCACAATTTAGAGAGAAAAATCTTATTTGACTCTAAAATTCTGTCCTTGTTTTCTCTTCTCATGAATTATCACACAGCCAAAGCAGAATGTGTATGTGTGTGTGTGAGGGAAGATCCAGCATGCTTGCTTCTTGTCTGCTGCAAAAATGCTTCGCCTCAGATGACCTTGATCCTCTTCGCATTCAATAAACTTTATAACAGACTTAATTATAATGAAATTAATTCAGATTGAAATTATCTGTCTCTGCTTGTCCTCAGTTTCTATGAGGGATCTTTAAATGCCATCAGTCCTGTTTCTGAGAGTCTGTGTGTCATTATGTCTACTATATAATGATTTATCCAAGGTCATATGAGACCAATTTTTGTTCTCCCTGGCAAGTAGCTTCCAGAGCTCTACTACATTCTGAATAGATAATTATTCCTTTACCAGAACATGTGTAGACAAACAGCTGGTGAATAAAGAGAAGCCATTAAGCTACACTTATGATTTTGAATATCAAGGTTCAGAAATATTGTGGAATGTATTCTGGCATGGATTATAGATTCGCTCCATTTGTTAATAAATCTTTCATGATACAGTTTTCTTCATGTAACTTACATCAATTAATTTAAAATTTGCTGGGTCACTCAAGGTAAAAACTTGATAAAAACTAGTGAAATGGGGTCTGGGATACAGCTCAGTTGGTAGAGTGTTTAAGTAGCATGCAAAAAAATTGTTTTGACTTTGATCCCAGCACTGAATAAAGCAAGTGTGGTGATATAAGTATATAATTTCAGCACTTGGAATTTGGAGGCAGGAGGATAAGATATTAAAGGCCATTCTCTATTATATGGTGAGTTTAAATTTAGCTTGTGCTACATGAGACACTGCTTCAAAAAATAAAACTGAAATATTTATTAAAAGTTTTAGCTATGGTAAATATAGAATTAAAAAACCCCCAGTTCAAATTCTTAATATGTCACTGCAGAAATGAACACAGTTTTTTATTGGAGAACATAAATGATTCTTGTAATTTGGGTTTGTTAGCTGAATTAAAACAAGCTTATTTAAAATGAATTTTTATCATAATTTTGGTTTTAAAAAATCTCAAACCCATCTGAATATTAGTGTGTTTGGGAACGTTATGGCCCTGTGTTCATAGAGCAGGTCAGAGGCAGATCTCGAGAGGTCCTGTAACTTTGAACACTGGTTGGTGTCTGGGTACTTGGCTTTGGAAACACTCCCTAACTGTTGAGGTAATTTTTAAAGTTCTCAATGGCTTGTTCACACAACGTAATTTTTATTAGCATCTGCTTTTCTTCTGTGAATCTGGAATGATGATGGTCACTAGCCAAAAACATCGTGTGCCCAGTTCCGAATAAAACTCCTAAGTGCTGTGCTGTCACAGGTTCTGCCTAGTAAACATGTTACAGCCATGTTACTGAACTTTCTCTTTTCTAGAAATAGAGGGAACAGGTGAGTTAGCGCATAGGAAGTATCCATGGATTTTTATTTCATTTCCTTACCTGGTATTATTTGGTCTTTCTGTTTCAAATATGTATTTGTGCCATATTATCTTCATAGTAAATACTAGATGATAATATTATGATGTAAATGGCTATAGGCTATGTTTTTACGACCCCTACCGTGCATCAACAAATATGTAGACTATCATGGGGACTCCCAAGACAGAATAGCTGCCCTCTTGCTAATTCATCAATGTAGGCATTTCAAGGAAAGATAGAGGGAAAAAAAAAAAAGGAAAGAAAGAAAGACCTTAGTCACGACAAGAATTAAATGTATGGGAATAAATACCTACAGAGACGAACAGTATTTCTTCAGCAAAGGTGCCATGATAAATATGCTATTTACTAAACTCTTACAAGGACCTGTGAAATTTGAAAGCTAGAATTATATGTGTACATAAATAAGAAGAAAACACCATGGGAAAACTTGGCATACTTCACACCAATTGCTCTAGTGCTAGCTAGCTTTTGCTATAAACACACATTTCAAATTGTAGTAAATTTTTACCTTCTGGTTTATGGGTTTTTATCCAGTGTGAGAAGTTGTGTACGAGACCTTAGCAGTAAACCTGGTATGCAAAATAGATGCTGCTTTGAGATAAAACATGAGCAATCCTTGGAGAACTAAAAACTCAGTCATGAAGTTATACACAAATTAGGAAATAATTCAAATAATGATGTGCATAAAATGGTCCAGCAAAGGATTTAAGATGATAATGTTAGAGAGTGTCTAAGAAAATGCAAATTCTTAACAAAATTGGATTTCTAAATTGAATTTCTCAAAGTACTTGTTTATTGCCTGAGTTCTGAAAAACATAAAGTCTATTACAGGCAACTCAACTCAGTTTGTAATCAGAGCCCTCGATGAGACTGAGGCAGAGGTATTTAGGAGTTTGAGGACAGTCTTATATGTAGTGTAAGACCCTGTTTCATGCAAGCAAGTAAGACAACAACAAACAAATTAATGAGTGAACAATATATTAAACCACTAAACTCATAAAATGTATAAAAAAATAAATCATGAGGAAAGATCGGCAGGCAGAAGTGGCAATCATAAAACCAAAAGAATGCCAAGCCAAGAGATTAAAATTTAGCTACAAAAGTGCTATTGGTCATCCGCATTTTAATAAGAAAACTCTAACAACTGATTAAGGAATATGAAGTTCTCTATGTATGATCTGATTTTGACTTGGCGGGAAAAGCAGAGCTTTCTATTTCATTTGCTGAAGCCAGCATAATCCTCCTTCCCAAACTCTGACAAAATTCAGAAATAGAAAATGAAGAGCAATCCAAAAAAAATGTGAATAAATATATTCTAATGCCAAACAAATCAATTGAACGTTCGATTTGAATATCATATTGCATAATAAAGATTATCCAATCTTAATCACATATATTAGGAAATCTATGACGATAAGCCCACATTGTACTTCCAACCAGAAAGCCCTTCTGGGCTGTCTAGTGTGTCGTACAAAGGAATTTGATAAACTCTAACTACAAGTTGGCCAAATTATCTCACTACGCAGAGAGATGTAAGCACATTTCCTGATCACTCAATGATAGTTCTCCTTAAATATTAAGCAAGAGTAAATATTTAGTGGGTCATGGTATTCGAAAGACTGTGATGTAGGTAGGAATGTTTTCCCTACTTAAGTGTGAAAGAAACAAAAGTATTGAAAGTTTAGATTTCCTGTGTATGTAAAATGGTGATTCAGTGTGGAAATACAGCAGTGAGGTCCCAAGATCTACATTCTTCAGTAGGATTCTTTCACAATGTCAAATGTCCTTTCTAGACACAGACAATTGAAACTAGACAATTGGTTGAAGATACAGAGAAAAAATTGTGCTTGTACATTAGGTATGATCATTGTATGCATGAGAGATTAAGACTATAAACCACAGTGAATAACATAGGGCAACAAAACCTAGGAAATTCATTGGAACCTGTTTTAAGGATGTGAAATAGTACCAGTAAATGAGGCTGAGATGTAAGAAGTTGAAAGAGAGGGAGAATCATAGAAACCAAGTGAATAATATCTTTAAAGGAGAAGTTGATGGTTCGTTGTGCTGCAAATGGTAGACTAAGTGTCACCTGAGGACTTAGCCATGGTTTTAGCAGCCTGAGATTCACTGGCTTCATAACAAGAACAGATACAATGCATCTGAGGGACAAAATCTTAAATACGGTGGATTGAAAAAAGAATGCTTTTATATATATATATGCATCAAGGAGAGAGAGAGAGAGAGAGAGAGAGAGAGAGAGAGAATAGAATGGTAGAGAATGAACTAAACACATTTTTGTAAGACATTTGGCCATGAAGAGGAGAACACTGAAGTAGAGCAGGAGAAAACAACCAATTTTACTTTGTTTTCAAGATGAACTATGCAATGTGCACTTTAGAACATGGGATGGTCCAGAAGAGGTAGAAACATGAGTTTCAGAAGGAGTATCTTTCGAAGTTGTCCTCAGACGCCGAAGCCCAGTCTGTCTAGTCTACCTGTGATGGGGAAGGCTTGAACCATCAATATTCCATAGTCATCAGAGAGAGAAAGCAAAGAATGGGAGGAAGTGAAAAGGATTGGCCCCTTGAAGGTGTTGCTCTCTGATCTGTTATCATTTGGATGTGGCGTACACCCCTCATTCCTATAGCTAATGTGGCTTTTAAAGATTTTTTTCTCTGGCTGATGGCAGCATTGGGAAAAATAAGGTCAGGAGGGTGGGTAGGTCAATGCTGGATGAAGATGTGGATGAGTTTAAGCAGAATGGGCCTTTAGATGCTAACCTAAATAGGGGAGGTCAACATGGGCCATGTGCTTTTACTTCTGGACCTCCCTTCTCTCTTTTGTACTCTTTGCTTCCTAAATGCTATGAGCTGAGCAGGTTTTTTTATTGCACCTTTCTATGCTGATGTCTCTTCTTTGACTCAGGCCTAAGCTGAGTGGCCAAAATACCATGTCCTGAAGCATTGAATACCAAGGTCAAGATAAAGTGTTGCTCACCTAAGTTGATTGTGTATTCATAGTCACGAAGGTTAGTATCACACACTCATTTTATTTTTATAATTTAAACAAGAAAGAACGAAGAAAGTGTGTGAAGCATTTTTAGAAATATTGAGAACATCTAGGAGAGTCAAGAATTGACTACTGTCCTTGTGCTAGGTCTCTTCCTAAGGTTCTGTCACCTTGCAAGTATGACACAAGCTGGCAACAAAGCCTTTATAAATTCATGAGCTGGAAGGATGCTTCACATCAAAACAACACCCAGAGCATCTTCATTGGTCTCAAACATAAATATAGTAAAGAAATGTCATGGGTCTAGTGCTTATGTTTTCAAGAAATTTAATAATGGAAAGGCCATTAAGGAGATTTGAGAAGGAAAGGATGATTGGTTGTGGAGAAAGAGGAACACTCCTCCATTGCTGGTGGGATTGCAAGCTTGTACAACCACTCTGGAAATCAGTCTGGTGGTTCCTCAGAAAATTGGACATAGTACTACCGGAGGATCCAGCAATACCACTTCTGGGCATATACCCAGAAGATCCTCTAACTGGTAATAAGGACACATGCTCCACTATGTTCATAGCAACCTTATTTATAATAGACAGAAGCTGGAAAGAACCTAGATGTCCCTCAATAGAGGAATGGATACAGAAAATGTGGTACATTTACACAATGGAGTACTACTCAGCTATTAAAAACAATGAATTTATGAAATTCTTGGGCAAATGGATGTATCTGGAGGATATCATTCTTAGTGAGGTAACCCAATCACAAAAGAAGTCACTAGATATGCACTCACTGATAAGTGGATATTAGCCCAAAAACTTAGAATACCCAAGATACATTTTGCAAAACAAGAAAACCAAGAAGGATGACCATCATGTGGATACTTCATTCCTCCTTAGAATAAGGAACAAAATATCCATGAAAGGATATAGGTACAGAGACAAATTTTAGAGCTAAGATGAAAGGATGGACTATCCAGAGACTACCCCATCTGGGAATCCATCCCATGGTCAGCCACCAAACCTAGATACTAATGCTCATGCCAGTAAGATTCTGCAGAAGGGATCCTGATATAGCAGCCTCTTGTGAGGCTATGCCAGTGCCTGACAAACACAGAAGTGGATGCTCACAGTCAGCTATTGGATGGAACACAGGGCCCCCAATGGAGGAGCTAGAGAAAGTACCCAAGGAGCTGAAAGGGGCTGCAACCCTGTAGGTGCAAAAACAATATGAACTAACCAGTACCCCTGAGCTCGTGTCTCTAGCTGCATATGTAGCAGAAGATGGCCTAATTGGCCATCATTGAGAAGAGAGGCCCCTTGGTCTTGTAAACTTTATATGACCCAGCACAGCGGAAGGCCAGGGCCAAGTAGTGGGAGTGGGTGGGTAGGGGAGCAGGGGCGGGGTGAGGGTATAGGTAAATTTCGGGATAGCATTTGAAATGTAAATAAAGAAAATAATAATAAAAATAAAAAAGAATAACTCTACTTTATCAAAAGTTACTATGAAATTCAGTGCACAGATATTTTTATTTTGAAGACATATACTTTTTTGTTGTTGTTGTTGACAAGGCAGATGGTGATTAATTGGTTTGAAAAGCATAGTACATGAGTGTGTAAAAGCTAAAAGTTCATTCCTGATACCTGTTGGAGCTTGGTAATGTTCTCACTCTGTGTGTGAAAGGCTTTACCTTCATTCAGTCTCAGCTGAATATGCTTACATATTCCCTTTACTCTCTCTCTCTCTCTGTTACATAATCATATATTTCTTTACCCATGTGCAAAATCTCTAACATATATGCATATGTGTACATGAATACACAAACATTGTAGATCAGGTACATGGATATTGATATCTTAAAACTGATGTCACAGGTGGTGATTTTTATATATTATACATGTACACTTGAGTCTCTTTTATGTTCCCTAAAATAAACTCCTACCATTAGGAAGCCTTTTATCTGAGGAAGATTTTAATAAAGATTACATTTATTGTTTATATAGTTCTATATTTAACAAATGGTTGCTGAACTAATAATGACATTTTAATATTTATTATGGATGTTCCCTTATTTTGAGAAGCTGGATTCATTATATTTCTACTAGTAACAATAACTTTGAACAATTTCTAGGAAAACAAGGAATTACTATTTTGTTTTTAAGGAATAGAAAGGGTCGGTAGAGTTATCACAGCTGGTTTTCAGCTAAAATTTATAATGTGTAATTTAACTAGAAGAGAGTAATTTTAAATTTACTCGAGTGATTTAAATAATTACATGGAGACAGGCAGGTATTCCTCTGTTAGATAAATGTGTGTTGTTAGAAAACACTGAGAATGATTTAAAGAAAATTCACCAGTCCACAATAGAGAATTTAAATCAGCACTTCAATAATTGAGAAGGATTTAATGTAAAACAGTGAGCCTTTCTGAAATAAGCAATCAAAATAATTCATTAAAGCAGCAATCACGAGTAAGCCTGGCTGTTGCTCTACTGGATATGTAAACAAAATTGGTAAATATTGTTGAAATAAAACCTCAGGTACTTCAACTTCCTTTATTACTGGAGGAGAAAAAGCAGTTCATTATCACTCTGAATTTTTGTCTTCCAAAAATGGAATACAAAAGTGAGTAGGAAAATTGAATGGAGTAAATACCTGATAAAGTTATGAATATAGACATGGTAATTCTTCAATCTGTGATATAAAGAAGACTCCTTAAGCTTATTAATACTCAACTACTCAAAATTTCCAAAATTAATGAAATGAAAATCATAGTTTTTAAAGATTTAGAGTGACTCATCAATATATTTAAAATACTAATTGTATTGAGTTTGTTTTTGACAACTTCATACACATATAAAATTCATTTCAATTTTAAACCCTATAATACCGTTTACTTACTTTCTACATCTATTGCCTCACTGTTTCTACCTACAAATTCTTTTTTCCATATTTTGGGATTTTTTTTGTTGCTTTTTTTTTTTTTTAACTGGAATGGGCTGTTTTGGCATTCATTACATTTAACCTCGAGCATCAATGTAAACAGGAAATTTAAATTACCCAGTGAAGCCTGATGGTTTTCTCAGTAGGTACAAGTGCTATCAATATTAAGTTAGCAGGAAGGATATTTTAGTTACATGTCATAATGCAGAAAAGTTACATTTCTACGTTATAGTCCTTCATTTTGAAGAAATCAAGGCAGAAAGTCAAGCAACTAGTCATATCATATCTGCAATCAAGAGCAAAGGCAGCACCTATGCATCCTTGAGTGTTGGCTTGCTTTTAATGCTCATCTAGTTTTATTTCTTTTCGTACAAATTCAGGGGTTGGGCTTAGGAATAGCACTGCCCATAGTGAACTTGATCATCTTAAATCAATCAACAATCAAGGTACCTACTCATCATTATCCCTACCATGTGTAGACAATTCTGCATTAGATTCTCTTCCCAGGGGATTCCAGGTTGTATGAAATTAAGAGTTAAAATTAACCAGTACAGAAAGAAAACCATATTAGCTACTCCTTAGTCTATGATTGACTGTTGCTAGGGTCAGCCTTGTGGATACTCACTGTAGGCAGTCATAATCTTTGGTATAATATCACTTGCTGTGCCAAACCCAGAAGACAGCTTTTCATAACAATCATCCCTGTCTTCTAAATCTTATACTCTTTCCACATCTCTTCAATGATAATTCCTGGGCCATAGAGAGGATGGTATAAATGTCCTGTTTAGGGCCAAACACTCAATTGTCACATATTCCCAGCTGTTTGATCAGCCCTGTGTCTCTGCTTCATCATTTATTGCAAAGAAGGCTTCTTTGACTGAGACTAGGAGTTAGCATTTATCTCTAGACATTTGCATGATATTTAGAAGGCAGATTAGTGTAATGATACTCTGGCTAAAGAAAGGTAGTAAATTCAGCCCTATTGCATAAGACCATGGATTTTTTTTTTTTTTAAATCAGATTTGCAATACTAAGCATGAATTCTTTGCTGCAGAGTAGAATTCAAGTCCACTAGAGTGGATTTAGTTAGCCCCACAACAGATTTGTAAGTGTTATACCAATGCACACATATTGTCTGGCAGGTTGATTTGTAGTTCGGAGGGTTCAGCACTGCATAAGACCATTGATGCCTTTTATCCTTCAGCAGTCTGTATAGTACCTTCCTTCGTCATAAACTTTAAACACCAGGGAGGAAGCTCCTAGTTCATTTCCTGCTTGTGTTTTTTGTATTTTGTAACTAAGTGTGAGCTATCTTCAGGAGTCAGGTATTATCAACTAGTTCTGGTTGGTAGCTAAGAGAAATTGCAAGAGCCTTAATCATAAAGCATTTTCTATGACATTATTGGGAAAAGTAAAATGTGTGCATGGTTGCCTGTCTTATTATTTCTTTATCTGCCCTTACCTGCTTCTCACCTGTGTTCTAATTTCAACTTTCAAATTTCTTTTATTTTTAAAGAATGATACCGGCTTTACTACTCATGTTCTAGTGAGAATATTAAAGACAATGGTGAGTAACAAAATAGAGTGAGTCCATCTTTTACTTCATGTTGGATTTAAATATGCATGTTTTATAGTTCTTTGTGTATCTTTAATTTAACTTAATCTTTTTACTTTTTTACTTTACATCCTGCTCACTGACCCCCCCTCCCTGTGCTCACCCCTCACACAGTCCTTCTCCCCTTCCCCCTCCCCTTCTCCTTCTCTGAGTGCGCCCCTCCCCCATCCCTCCCCCCACTCCCACACTTCAAATCTCTGTGAGGCTAGGTGCTTCTTTACCCACTGACACCAGAGAAGGCAGCCCAGATAGAAGAACATATCTTACATATACACAAGAGCTTTTGGAACAGCTGTCGCTCTAGTTCTTTGGCACCCACATAAAGACCAAATTGCATATCTGCTTGTTTGCATGTGTGTAGGGAGGCATAGGTCCAGCCTGTGTATGTGCTTTTGTTGGTGGTTCAGTTTATGAGAATCCCAAGGCTTCAGGTTAGGTAGTTCTGTTGGTTCTTTCTGTGAAGTTCCTCGATCCTTCCTTCTATTCTTCACTAAGAGTCCTCAAGTTCTATCAGCTGTTTGGGTGGAGCCTCTCAGAGGACACTTGTTCTAGGCTCCTGTCTGCAAGCATAACATGGCATCATTAATAGTGTCAGAGATCGGAGCTTGCCCATGGGATGGGTCTCAAGTTTGGCTATTCCTTCTGTCTCCCATGCTTGTATTTCTTGCCAACAGAATACGTTTTGAGTTGAATTTTGTGGGTGGATGGGTATCTCTAGCGTTACTCTGGGGCAAATTTCTTATAAGATTAAAATTTATATTTTATAAAGGAAGGGATTCCCCACTACATGCTCTTTGATCCTTTTGCTCTTCTTTTAAGAAAACCATTATTATTATTATTATTATTAAGTTATGTTGACCTAAGCATATGTAAGATTTCTTTATCTAAGAAAAGCCACAGCAATTAGTTAGCCAATGCCAAATAGTTAGCCCTAAAAAAATAAATACATGTAATATTATAGAGACTTAGCATATTATGTTTAGGAATAGATATCTATATACATCATTCATATATATATATATATATATATATATATGCATGTAAAAATTAATGAAAAAATAGGTTATGAATTTTAAAGAGACCAAGGAGGGGTATGTGGGATGAATTTGAAGTGGGAGCGTAGAGGAGGAAATGATGTAATTATATTACAATATCAAAAATTCACCTAAAAATGTAACAGATTATTGGCATTTTTTGCATTTATAATAGTTGAAGACTCAAAGGCAGTGTTGAAAGAGTTATGTGCTTTGTGAACCATCACTTTAATAACTGACTTCTCCTAAGAAATGAAGAATTAATAAGAAAGCAAAATTTGAAGCTATGGGAGAAGATCAGTTAGTTGTCTTAGAGTGTAAGTAAATGCTTCCTTAAAAAGTGATACTCATAGAAATATTTTAAATATGTGGCATGGAACATTTCTTCCAATTATTACACAACAGTTAGTCATATGACTGAATTGCAATTTGGTGTACTACCACCATCTACATATCCCATATATTTATTAATTTTTACCATCTCTGAAAGTTCAGATTTTATCTAGTGTTTATATAACATGACAGTAGTTTATCTCCTGGAAGTCTGGATTTTATGGCCCAGAATTTTCAAATAATACACACAGCTAATTCTCTCACAAACTTTCAAAAGAAATGTCAGGCTTATAAAGGGAAAGAGGATGGGTTGTACCAAGCACTTCTTTGATTTAGGCTTTAAAAGAGACGTGGGGATGTGAGAAGTTAAGTTAACCCTAAGTTAGGTGTTTCCTAGTGAAAGCAAGAACAACTTGATTTAGGAAACTTGAGCCAGGCACAGAGAAGTTGTCTTTCATGGAAGGGTCAGACGAAAAGAAGTTGGAACTTAACGTAGCTCTACAACTGGTTTGGGTTCACAGATAAAGAAGTGGGGATGGGGACATAACCGGAAGCATCTGCAGAACCCTTGGGATTTTTATCCAATGTCCAGTGCCAGGAGAGGGCTTCTTGGAAATAAATGACAAGAAAAATACGTTAAGTAGGCTTGTCACCTGCCAATGGAAGTGACTGGGCCCAAAGCTAAGGGATGAATAGCATATATAAAGGATGCTAAGCAGGGTGAGTATAAGGATTTTAAAGAAGCCATAGTGACTTACTTTCTTTTTTTTTTTAGCAGCTTGTCATTCCTATTTTCTTTTTTTTAAATTAATTATTATTATTATTATTATTATTATTATTATTATTATTTTATTTATTTACATTTCAAATGCTATCCCGAAAGTTTCCTATACCCTCCCCCCACCTCTGCTCCCCTACCCACCCACTCCCACTACTTGGCCCAGGCCTTGCCTTGTGCTGGGTCATATAAAGTTTGCAAGACCAAGGGGCCTCTATTCCCAATGATGGCTGATTAGGCCATCTTCTGCTACATATGCAGCTAGAGACACAAACTCAGGGGGTACTGGTTAGTTCATATTGTTGTTGCACCTACAGGGTTGCAGCCCCCTTAAGGTCCTTGGGTACTTTCTCTAGCTCCTCCATTGGCGACCCTGTGTTCCATCCAATAGCTGGCTGTGAGCATCCACTTCTGTGTTTGCCAGGCACTGGCATAGCCTCACAAGAGGCCGCAATATCAGGGTCCCTTCAGCAGAATCTNGNTGGCATGAGCATTAGTATCTAGGTTTGGTGGCTGATGATGGGATGGACTCCCGAATGGGGTAGTCTCTGGATAGTCCATCCTTTCATCTTAGCTCTAAATTTTGTCTCTGTACCTATATCCTTTCATGAGTATTTTGTTCCTTATTCTAAGGAGGAATGTAGAAACTTGAGGGCTGATTTGATGACTCTATGGGTTAAAAATACCATCAAGCCTAATGACTTGAGTTTGATTCCATGGCAGAAGGAATGAGCCAACTCTTACAAATTGTCTTCTCACCTCCATATGCATACCATGTCAAACAAGTTACACCTCATTGACAAATAAATAAATAAATAAATAGATAGATAAAAAGAAATTAATTTGATAATAAAACATTAGAAGGGTAGAACTGTCAATAAAGACCTGAGTCAACATAAAAATCCCAACATAACAACTTGATTTTAATTCTTGTTTAATGGTCAAATGACCTCTGTGACTTCCTTCCTATACCTAATAATTTAGTGGGACATATGTCAGTGTTCCCTGTTTTTCTTTCAATAATGTGAATAAATGATTAAAAGATTAGGCAGGTTCATTGATTGATGGTACAAGATAGTTCTTTATACAAAAATAATGCTTATAGAAAATAAATTTATGTTTGTTTCCTTCAAACCCATCATTCTAAGGCATGTCGAAAATGTAGGAAAAATTAGCTGAACCCATATATCACATTGCCTCACAAAGACATGATGCATTTTCTAATATTAAGTTTTCTCATTAAGATTCTATATAAATGCTTGGAGAATCTTTTCACCTATCAGATAATAATGAAAATAAATCATTTTATTTGAACTAGTGATGTCATTAATTATCTATCTTTTGACAAATAGATACTGCATAGCTAACTATTTTAGGCATGACAGGGAGCCAACCATTAATACGACTTTCTCCTTTTCTCTGATTGCTTCCAGGTAGGGAAAGATCATGAGTAAAAAGATAATTCCAACCATAAGCTAAAGTACAGCATGGGGGTGGGAGTCATACACGATCTACTGATGCCTACCAAACACAGGACAAATCCACCCTGGATAGAATTGGATGGAAGAGAATAAGAAGAGCTTGTAAGACAATGTTTAAAGAATGAAAGAGTTGACAAACGAAAGAATTAGAAAAATGAAGAGAGCTGTGCAAAAGCAAGGGATAAATTTACACTAGCGAACACATAGAAACATGGTAGATGTGAGGCTAGAGCACCAAATTCAAGATATTTGATGTGGAAAATGAAGATGGGGGAGCAGAGTCAATGAAGTACAGTCCATGTCCCAGTTCATACAATCTGAATAAAGGGAAGTCAACATTTCTCTCCTACCTCAGGATACTGAATGCTGCCTGCTGTCATTGAGCATTGTTTACTTAATCCACCAATTCAAATGTGCTTGTCTTCCAGAAATACTCTGTAGACATATCCACAAGAACTGTTTCAGTAGTTACCCAGGAGCCCTTTAATTTAACCATACAGACTCATAGTAATACATATTTAAACCCCCTCCAGGTTTTTTCTAAGATTAGTTTATTTTCTTTATACTGAATTATATTCTATTATGTGAAAAGGCTGTATTCTATTTATTCTCCTAGTGAAGGACATATTCTTGTTTGCCATTTGAATTAAGAATAAAGCCATTATAAACAGCTATGCACAAGTTTTTGTATAAACATAAGTTTTCAATTCATGTTGTGTAAATACCACAAAGTACAATTATTGAGGTATAGAGCAAAGGGTGTGTTTACATTCATAAGAAATTGCCCAATCATCTTTTAAAATAGATGTGCCATTTTTCACATTTTTCAATAAAGAAGAGTTTTATGGCACATTCTCATCTATAATTTATGTTGTTGAGGTTTTGGATTTTATGATTACGACAGGTATACAGTAGTATCTCATGTTTTAATTGTGTTTCTTAATATGATGAATGGCAATAAAAAGTAGCATGATATATTATGTTCTTACTGGCCATCTGGGTCTCCTTTAGTAAGATATGTCTGTTTAGATATTTTGCACAACTTTAAATTGAGTTGTTCACACTCTTATTGTTGGCATGCAATAATTATTTATATAGTCAATTGGAAATCATTCATCAGCTGAATCTCTCATAAATACTCTCCAAATTTATGATTTATTTGCCTTCTAAGTCTGTAATAATACATCTCTGAAAGAGATTTAATGCTTCCTAAAGAACATCCTTTTCCTCCCTATCTTTTCTTTCTCCTGATGATATTTGCATGTATTTAAAGTCGGGATTTAGGTAAATATGCAATAATAACAGAAATATAGTTTAACATATTATTTAGTAATATTATCTTTTAACCAGAGAATAAGATAAAGTATAACACAATCATGCAGCTTGGGCAAATGTTCTACGATTTGGGTCTCAGAATTTGTATCATTAAGTCATAATAAACTAAAGAAAAAGTTTTTTTTGTAGGATTCTGTCTGGATAATTTTATTTATGTATTCACCAAATGAAGTATATATTGTTAGCCTACAAGTTGGTGTAATTAAAATATAACCACTCTAGACCCCATGTCTTGTTTTGTGTATGTGTGTGTGTGTGCATGTGTGTAGGTTATAAGTTTTGAAATTATTGAACACAAAAGTGAGAAAACATTGTAGGAAAAGGAAAGAACAAAAGAACAAAATCTTAATGAAGAGCCATTATTTATCTCAACCTATGTAGAGGGACATGACATGTGTGTAAACTGCCCAGTTAAGGAGACTGAGACGATAAACCAAGCAGCACTTTAGAAACTGAGTACTACAGACATTAGAACTTAGAATACCCAAGATACAATTTGCAAAACTCAAGAAAATCAAGAAGAAGGAAGACCAACGTGTGGATACTTCATTCCTCCTTAGCACAGGGAACAAAATACCCATGGAAGGAGTTACAGAGACAAAGTTTGGAGCTAAGATAAAAGGAGGGACCATCCAGAGACTACCCCACCTGGGGATTCATCCCATCATCAGCCACCAAACGCAGACACTATTGCATATGCCAGCATGATGTTGCTGAAAGAACACTGATATAGCGTCTCTTGTGAGGCTATGTCAGTGCCTGGCAAATACAGAAGTGGATGCTCACAGTCAGCTATTGGATGGAACACAGGGCCCCTAAGGGAGGAGCTAGAGAAAGTATCCAAGGAGCTGAAGGGGTCTGCAGCCCTATAAGTGGAACAATAATATGAACTAACCAGTACCCCCAGAGCTCTGTCTCTAGCTGCATAGGTAGCAGAAGATGGCCTAGTCAGCCATCATTGGGAAGAGAGGACCCTTGGTCTTGCAAACTTTATATGTCCCAGTACAGGGGAACACCAGGGCCAAGAAGTGGGAGTGGGTGGGTAGGGGAGTAGGGCGGGGGTGGGTGGAGGGTATAGGGGACTTTCAGGATAGCATTTGAGATGTAAATGAAGCAAATGTCTAATAAAAATTTGAAAAAAAAAAAGAAAAGAACCTCTGCAAATACTCAGAAGGTGTTGTTTTCAATGTGTTTGTGAAAACTCATAGAAACATTACAAAATGATCACGCATTTTAACAACTGACCGACTACATCCCCAGGACAGATTTATATGCATAGAGTGGTTCTGTGAATAGTTCTCTTCTTCTTAAAATTACTTACTAACTACGATGTGATTTGGTCATAGTAGTTTTAGTATTGAATCTTGACATTTCTTTCTTTTCTTTTCTTTTCTTTTTTTTTTTTGTAAAAAAGGTTTGCAATTAAAAGGTAATTTGAAACCAAAGCTTTAAAGAATTTTCAAGCTTCTCAATTGAACTTGTCACCTGATGATCATTTAGAGATTTTTAAATATAATCATCTGTTTAAAGTCTAGTTTTAACATTACCAAAGAGATTAAATTGAGCTACCATTTCAATCACAGCTTGGTCTTCTTGTCTTCTGCTTCTTAAAAGCATATTCCATGCAATGTGTGTTGTATATTGGTGGAAATAATTAACTTTTTCAAAGAAAATTCATTAACATTTTAAGTAGGTTTAGAATAATTTTGATTTAATTATTTTAGATCCCATAGATTTTTATTATAATATATACTTGGTGCCTTACTTGTTTGTATATGCCCTCTTGTTATAATTTTTTCCACATAATATCTCATCAAAAAGTGTTAGGTTCGGTCACCTGTTGAAATATATCTTAAATATGCCATTAAAGTACATTTGAGAGATTATAATGATAAAATTAATTTCTCTAATCAAGGAAATATTAAATTACCGTCACCTATGCAGATTAGCAAGATAAAGAGCATTCCTTTGGTCTTCAGAATGTCTTTTCCTTTTTTTTTCACAAACTCTCTCTCACACACACACACACAGACACACACACAGAGTCATATATATATATATATATATATATATATATATATATATATAGTGTACATAGATGTGTTTGGATGTGTGTGTGTGAGTGCACCTGCGCTCAAGTGCATGCATATAAATTCATGCAAACATAACTGTGTTTTGGATAATAGTGAGTGTTAGGCATTTTCCTTGTTTTCCACCTTAATTTCTGAGACAGAGTTTCTGACTAAATCTGGAGCTCACTAATTTATTAAGGATCCACTTGTCTCTGTCTCGCCAGTTATGGGATTTCAGACAAACACTGTTTCATCTGGCTTTTCTATATGTGTTCTGTAGATCTAATAAATCATGAGTATACAGTGAGCAATTTTCTGAACTTTTCTCTAGCCCTGAACATACAATTTTAAATGGAAAAAAATCACTCTTTGGGGGATTGGATAACTAAGGAGTGATCTGCTTTAAAGTACTGACTCATGACTGCTAAATAATATGGCACTCCTTAGCAAATTAGATAGAATTAGAGAACTTAAAAATAACCCAAAGAATAAAGGTGTTCAAACTATTCCATTAAAGAGCACAAACAGATTTAAGTTTTCTTGAAAACTGCATTCTGTGTTTTGTTCTTTTTTAGTAGTGAGAAACCTATTTATTGTTTTCCTTATGTAATGCTGTAACAGAAACTGAACTAGTAGTTGTATGAATACAGGACATAGAAACAATTATAGTTTGATATCTTTTATCTAGTTTGGGCAAGATCCGAGAGAATTATTCCAAGAATATATTGTACTATACAACACAGTTCATATCTCTAGTGATGTTTAGCATTGAATAATTTTTAAAATGTTTTACTAATTATGGGATTTTTAATGATTCATGTAAGGCCACAGTATTTCTGATTTCAAAAAAGAATTTTAACTCAGATTGGCACTAATAAAACTTCAACAGTTTACAGTTTTCTAGGAAGCTTAAATGTGTTTGGTCTAGTTAGTAGGAATAGTTTGAGTACCTTTCTTCTTTGGGTTATTTTTAACTTTTTTATTGAATGTAGATTCTTCTCTCATATATTACTTTCCAAACACAGTTCCCCCTCCCTCCAGTCTTTCCAGACCCTTCCTGCCCCTCCCTGCCCCTTCAGTCTGTCTTCTCATTTCCACTCTCACATCCTTTGGTTTTCAGAGACGAGCAGACCTCCCAGAGATGGTTTTGGGTTATTTTTAAATTTACTATGTAACTGCTTCTGTTACCAGAACAATTCATAGTGACCGTATAATACTGCATAATGTCATTCCTAGGCCTTGAATGGCACTTTTGATTGGACCTAGAAGACAATCAACATCAACTAGATTCTGTTTGGGGAATTTTAGAATTGGTAGTCGCATAACAATTGCCTCGTTATTGAAGTGAAGAATTTAATATGTGTAATCGGATTGTGTGAAATGGCCATAATAGTCAATGTAAAAAACAATAGAACAATAATGAAGCTATGCACAAAGACATAATACTTTAGATGATTTTTTATTTATTTATTTTTCATACAACACATTTTTCCATGCCACAACAATTCTCAGGTCCTCCCCACTCTCAGATCCACCCAACTTCACGCTTCTTCTCTCTCTCTCAAACAAAGCCCAAACAACACAAACAAACAAAAACCAAAAGGAAAACAGTAGGAAAAAGGCAAAGCAAAGCAAACCACAACAAAAACTCTAAAACAAAAACATAAAAGCTCAATGTTTGTTTTGTATTAGGTAATAGTTCCTGGACTTTGCGCCTGTCCTGGAGTGTATTTGTTATGTTTGTTCAGTTTAGATATTTTCTGAAGTCCATTTATAATCCTATTTAAATTCTAAAAGATTTCTCTCCTAAAGACTAAAAGTCTCCTCGCTCCCTTCTCCTCCTCCTCCTTCCCCCCTCCTTCTTTTCCTCCTCTTCCTTCTTCTCTTCCTTCTCCTCCTCCTCTTCTCTGATTCTCCTCCTTTTCCTCCTCCTCCTCCTCCTCTTCTTGTTCTATTTATACCACTTGTATGGAATATGTACCACTAAATAATAAAATTCATTAGTGAGAGAACAATGGAGATATCATGTAAGTGATATGTGGATACAGGACTCTCAGTCTGCATTCATCCTCTCACCACCCACTGATACGGTAATTTCAGAATAAACACACCAAGAGCATACTATAGAAGCTAGGCAGAGTTTATCTCAGTGTCGAACAGAGGAGCATACACTTTTAGGGGTCAAGGACAGATAAGCTCTGAAGAGAGTGTTGGGATAATCTCTTGTACACTATGGAAAGTTTCTCCTTGTAAGCATCAACTGTCTCAGTTTTTGTAATCTTCTACACACCCCTTTGAGTGGTTTAATTAAGAGCTGAATGGCTTATAGCAAGGCAGGAAAGGATAGGTGGAACTTTGGGTCAGAGACAGAAACCCTGGGAAAGAGTCAGAGGTTGGATATTTGCTAGCCAGATATGGAGAAGAAACAGGTGCTGCGAATGAAGAGAGGTAACAAGCCACACGCCCTGTTGGGCAAGAACTAGATGGTCCGGGTTATTTAGAGGGGCTAGGTGAGAGTCAGCCAAGCTAAGGCTAAGCTTTCATAATTCGTAAAAAGTCTCCGTGTGTCATTGCTTAGGCTGCTGGTGGTCTGAGACAATCCAGCAATAAGACCGTCATGCTAATCCACATTTTACACAATCCTCACATTTTCTACATTTTCTAGAACCAACAGCTTTGTTCCTGCCAAGGTGAGTGACAGGCCTGTTTGGAGTAACATTCTCAGGAGCAAGCTCAGGGGTGCACATCACAGACTGTATGCCTTTGCTCTTTCCCAGAAAGACTCTTGCTCTCTACTACATGTACGAAAAACTCTAGAGCCAGATCAAGACAGCTGCCAGCCAATGGCCACACCAGGAGCCCAGGGCATCCTGACTCTTGCCAGACTTAAAAAATGAATGAGTCTTCTTTCTTCTGACCCGTAACTAACATCCTACTGTGCCAAGGTTTCGTTTTGCAGATAGTGATTATGATTATGTGTGGCACCAATGTCCTCCAAACTTGCTAATATCTAAGAGCTAACTACAGTATGCACTCAATAAACTTAATTAAATTTGTTATTCGAAAGTTATTATATTTGTAAGTTTCAGATCTAGAGGTTAACCTTTATTTGACTTTGTCCTCAAACTCTAAAAGACTTTAACCACATAGGCATTTTCCCTAACGATATTTAAGAAGCTTTTCAAATCTAAGATTACATGAAATCGTTTACCTTAATTCGCAAGGCGAAATATTGAGGAATTATCTTCTAAGAAACAAGTCATAAGTCATAGTTATGTCTAATGAGTTGTTATTGAATTTGTACAGACAAATCAAAGACCTTCTCTTTTACAGCTTGAAATGCTGATCTCATCTGCCATGGTAGCTCCCCATTGATATCTTAATCTTATTGACAAAAATGTAAAAGAGCAAAGAATCATTTCAGCTCTATTCCATTCTATGGGATGGTTATAATTTGAAAGGACTAGACTCTTAACTATATGTACCCCTTTATTTATACCGGTTAATTGTTACGTGGACACTTTTCTTTTTCTTTTTAATTTCTTCAAAATCTTATTTATCTCTCTTAGGAAGGATTATTCCTTTGTATGCTTAATGTATTTACTGATGAGTTTTTGTTTTGAATTTCTACCAAACAGAGGAGATTGCTTTGGGCCTATTTGATCAATTCTGTCAAGTAGGATTAGCCTTTAATTGTAGTATGGATTGAATAAGGTCGTGTGACTTCATGCAAAAGACATGGCATTCTTGAGAGGGAGCAAAAACTTCAGAATGAAAATTGACACATGTCATCAGTAGTGACATAATGAAGATACAGGTTTCTTTTGTGTAGCTCCTGAAAATTAAGATAATTCTTTCAATCTTTATAGCCTTAGAGTCTCTCCAATTTCTGTTCTCCAGACAATATTAGTATTAGTTTTGTTCAGCTAGGTTAGAAGAAAAGATGTGGTTGTTTGTTTGTTTATTGTTTGTTTGTTTTCGTCTTGGTTGTTGTTGTTTTTGTATGCTCCAGTCACAGGATGTCCCTTTTATTTTAGGTGACAATGCATCAGGAAATTCTGGGAGCTCTCAATTTAATGAGTGATATATAATGGGAGCTGAAAAGGGTCACTAGTGACAAATCTGAAGTTGAAGCAACCGGCAAGAATAATGCTAGAACATGGCTAGAGGAGGCTGGTGGATCTGACTCAGGTGGTTTATTGGCTTCTAAGATTTGAAGCCAATATTATAGTATTTGTTTCAGGAGAGTTTTTAGAGTAAGACAATGTATATCTTTAGAAAATCAGAACACTCATAAAATACCTGATGTCTGTAAGAGAGGAAAGGTATACTTTGCTTACTATAATTATAGAATATTCCAAGAAAGAGAGAGGATCTGGAAAGGATGGAAAGAATTGCAGAGAACAACATTATAGGAGACAGTTCTTAAGCAGAGGACCTCAGAAGTATGACACCGAGGCATAGATACACAGGATAATTGATGAACTAAAGATTCCTAAGGGTACAGAACCTTGTGATCTAGGGAGGGAACATCAAACAGTATCGTCCCAATAAAGCTAAACATATATCACACTTAGAATCTACCAAGCTCCGATCTTTACATTTAGTATATATTAGTCATGATGAATGATTAATCATGATGAATAACTAAGATGAGTATTAACAAACCACATAGACCTTTTGACTACACACCACAGGACCCAAACTTAACGAGTTAGTTCATGGTACAGTTGAATCTGGACCATGACAGATTGGTCATTCAGAGCCCTTGCTCCATTTTTTTTTTTTTTTTTTTTACCACTTTTTGGTATTTGCTCTTATGTATTAAATATCTGTTAGGTAACTTTTAAATAGCTACTGTTATTGTCAAAACAGAAAAATATTGAATCTTTCATGTATATATGAATATTATATATACACATATTTATGTTTGCTTTACTACAACTTATTTTAAAGTCATTTCTATTGTATTTTTTATCTACCCATTTACTCACTTAATAGTATAGCACAGAATATTAACTTCAGAAAATCTAAGAATTTTTCTCTCTACTAATGGATGTTAATATGCAACCTTAAATAGCTTCATGTGACTTTTAATTGCTTGCTCTATTCTTGCTTTCATTATATAATTCTTAAAAGTCAGTTAAGCAATATTCCTTACTACCTCCCTTGAAGGTTTAGTACTTCACACTTCTCATCCTAATTGCAAATAACCTTTCAGTTTGTCTTGTTAATGCAAGTTTGGTTTTAGCAATCCCAAAAGGTGCTTTAGCATACTGCTTTATCCACTCAGAGGTGTAGGGACCACAGCAACAAGGTAAGGAGATTTGGACATGAAAAGGGTCCCAGATTTTCATTGCTACTTTCTCTTCAGGAGAACAGCAATAATCAATCTTGCAATTCCTGTAGGTCTACGAAGCCAGTGACTGAGGGCCAAGTGCTTGTTAGTCACTGGACAGAGAATTCATGGACAGAGAATTCATGAAAGGGCCCATGAAGAGGGTATCAAAAGCCACCTGAGATCATGGGGTGCAGCAAATTCGGGGGTCACCTGCACTTCTAAATGTCATGCTGAAGAGTCTTCTGCCAGGAACAGCTCAAGGCAAAGATGGAGTTATGTTCAATCCCTGGTCAGGAGGATCCACACCAACAGTGCTCTCTTAGTTAGGACCTAATTGAGACAATTCAGGGCTAACTTGTGCTTTTAATATGATGATGGCTTTTAATAAACCCAGCAGAGAGATGGGGAAGGGATAGTTAAGCTTCAAATGGACAGAATAAAAATGTTGGTATGAGATGGGGCAAGCAGGAACACAGAAGCCTGAACTGAGTTGAAAAAGTCTAGTTTCTGAACATATAAATTTTATTGACTGATCTTCCTGATATTTGGAATCCACGACGCATTTAAAATTAATAATGGCTATTCAATCACCACATTTCCTTTCAGAACTGACCCTCACTTCTCTTTGTTTACAGGATTCAAAGAAGACGCATGAAAGCAAAACATTTACATTTAAATCGTGCTCGTGCTGATTTTAGAGATAGTTTTCTTATACACATCATAATAGCCTGTCACAATAAATTCAGTGATTAAACCATCTGTGATTATTTCTTGACAGTTGGTTACAATAGAATTTATCTATGGACTTTTTTTTTGTAATCCTATAAAACTCATCCTTAATTTAAATAAAAATCTCAGAGATGAAGAAATCCATAAAAGACCGCATCACAGACTACATTAAGTTTTAAAAAGCTATAACTAAGAACACAGGGCTATTAAATAATAAAATATAACTTTGATCCACAGAGAATTGGTAAATAAGTGTGTACAAACTTCTTGTCCACAACAGTCATAAAAGCTAAGAAACACCCCATGTTATTTAAATAAATCCAGAGAGACAAACATTTACTGGTGAGGAAATTCATTATTTCCTCCAATTTTTCTTTTTAAATTTCCTTTTAAGCAATCCCTTGCTTATGTATAATTCCCTAGGTAAATTCAAATGACTCACTTAGCTCTTACTACATGTTTGCTAAAATGAAGAAGGTTTCATCTCCATTTTTGATTCTTACAGTAGTTGCTGATCCTTTTCTCTCAGCAGTTCCCTAAAGTCTCAGTCTCTTCTCTCTCTCTCTCTCTCTCTCTCTCTCTCTCTCTCTCTCTCTCTCTCTCTCCCCCTGATGGTGTGCATGCACGTATGTGCACCTGCAGGTGGAGTGCTAGTTCAAAAGCACAGAAAGACCATCCAAAGTCTACTGAGTTTTAATTAGCCAAATTTTATTTAAGCTGCAGCTGTCCACAGTCCCCATCATTGCCTTTGGGACTGCAGCCCAGTTAAAAGAAGAGGGCTGCATTTAAACACAATTTATTTCTAGGAACCTGCATGTTGTTAGGTCTTATGAACTACTCCTCTTAATATTGTCTAGACCACCTCAGGTTGCTCCCAGGTCTGGCCTCAGACACTACAGTGGCTGTTTGTGTGTTCTTCAATTACTTCCAACCTTGGCTTATGAGGCAGGGTCTCCCATGGACCTTGCAACTTGCTAACTTACATTAGATGTCCAGCCAGCAAGCCACAGGGATCCTCCTGTCTCTTTCTTCCCATCACTGGGGTCATAGAAGTGAAGTCATTCCTGGTTTTTATGTGGGAGCTGGAGTTCTGAACTCAGGTCTGTTTCGCAGACGGCTCCATCCTTCCATTTCCTATTCTTTTCTGAAATCTGCTTTCAAGATACCTGATCCTAGGCTCAGTTCCTAGAAATGGGTATTAATCCCTCCTGACCTAACTAGTTCTTCATAGCTCCACTGTGTCTTAACCTCCTTACACTGTGAGTCAAATATCAATTTGAGTTTCACAGGGGATAAACCATATTCAAATTATACTCAAAACCTGAAAGTCTGCCCTTCTCATACTTCTGCGTAGCTGGTAAAGGCAGGGGAGAAGACTGGTGAGGTGTGTGTGTGTGTGTGTGTGTGTGTGTGTGTGTGTGTGTGTGTGTGTGTTGGGGGGAACTGTGGGATGAAAATGACTGCTTTCAAATACATATTATAACTGTAATCACCAGTGTTCCTTTCCCATGCGACTCAGCCACAGCAGTGAAACTGAATTATAAGTATCCAGGGTTTCAGCTTATAGCTTGAGCCAAGAACGCAGGGATTTGGACTACTGCTCACTGTCGTTCTTTAAATTATCCCCTATCATTAGAAGCATCTGCTCACCCTCCAGTTCTTGAATGCCCCATTCCCGACATTCTGTTTTACAGAAGATAGTTGCTCAGGTTTCCAGTGCCTTCAAGGGTTGTTTTGTTCCAGACTATGCTATGTTAAATCTGAATCAAATAGAAGGTGTTTTGTGCTAGCCTTTAAGATTCGCCTCCTAGAATACTAATATATGAGGTGGATTTTTGTTTCCGTTGTTTTCTGTTCTAATTAAGAAATAGGAGTAATTCCATATTCCTTCTTATTTCTCAAAATTCTTTTATGGTGGACAACTTGGGATATAGCCTTCATGAATACTGGTAGCCTTCCAATATCGCCTCTGTGATCCACTTATTGTATGCATGTGTTTTCTTTCCAGCTAATAAGAATTCTCTACAGTAAAAATCACAAGTAGCCTCAGGTGAATTTAAACTGCCAGATAATCTCTCTCTCTCTCTCTCTCTCTCTCTCTCTCTCTCTCTCTCTCTCTCTCTCTC
>NC_034601.1:62294528-62300640 GCF_900095145.1 Mus pahari | reverse complement strand
TGTGTGTGTGTGTGTGTGTGTGTGTGTGTGTGAGAGAGAGAGAGAGAGAGAGAGAGAGAGAGAGAGAGAGAGAGAGAGAGAGAGAGAGATTTTGAATAATTTCTGCAGTCCTCCCTGCAGTATCCCTATGAGCGGGCCCCTCATCCCTTGATTGAAGTGCTAGCTCCTGTAGGTGGCTCTTTTTTACCAGCTCTCTGGGACGCTGGGACACTATAACTATTCCCTACCCACCTCCTTCAAGCCTATGGGTAGAGGTAATGACATGAGAGGCTGTACTATCCCTTGCGGTTTCTGTATGCACTACCCTCATTTTTGTAAATCGCCCTTTAATTAAATCCTTCTCAAATTATCCTAATTTGAGTGTACCATCTGTTTCTGGCAGGAACTTTGAATGATACAGGCAGCCTCAAAAGTAGCAAATGCCCCATATAGAGACTTCCCTCCCTGCACCCTAGGGCAGAGTTGCCCCATGCTGAACACTGTATGCCTCCTTTTTCTTTTCCCTGCTGTGGCCCTTTTAGGTAGACACCCTTCAAAAAGAAAAAGCAAACTCAGAACTATTCTACTAGAATGATTCTGTACAAAATCTATAGAGGAGAGATTTTTTTCCAAATAATATCATGGAAACTAGAAAAAGAAAAAAAAACAAACAAAAGCATATTGCAGGCAAGAGAGATTTGTTTTTATTCTCTAACCTCTAAATAAGGACAAAAATTAACTCGTCAAAATACTGAATTATATTTTTACTTGTACCACAGCACTTTGCCTGAGTCTGTAACTAGGCATCAGTAATGTGAGAGAAAGGAACCCCAGAGAAGGTGAGGGGCACCGCCTATGCTGAAGCACATTAAGTTAAGCAGTATTTTAAACCACATAATATGTATTGCAGACAGCTAGACTGGAATTAGTAGTGCAGCCAGTTAGGAAGATTAACAGATTAATTGGGAGCTGAATCTAACATCCACATATTTTTTTTTTTCATTTATAGAACTAGAAAGCAATCCAAATGTTAAACATTAAAGGGTGTCCTGTGACTTTCTTGTGATATCAAAATAAAATCAGCATTTTCACGTTCTACATATTACAGTTGTTACTGTATATAATTATCACTTCATCTATCTATCTATCTATCTATCTATCTATCTATCTATCTATCCACCATCTATCTCTATTGTTGTTTCTATTTCTAGTTAAAAATAACTTTGGAAAAAGACACTGCCAGTAGTTTGGGTCAAATGTACAAAAACCAAAATAGAATGAAATAGAAGAGAAATTTCAAGTAACAGAATGGAGGATTTTACAGAATGTATTTCCAAGATGCCAATCTATAACACCCTTTTTAAAGTTACACTACACATATAGTTTCTCATTTTGCCAAGGCAGCAACCAAAAAGTTGATTTCAATACCTTACTTATTCATGTCCTTCCCACAGAAAAGGGAAAATGCTCTTTGTTGGAGGAGATGATGATAGTGTTGATTTGGTACACACACACACACACACACACACACACACACACACACACACACACTTTCTGAAGTCAGCTTACTGTGAGAAACTGTGAGTCAGTACTTGAGGCTTTAATTTACTTGTAGGATCAAGCTTGCCCTATGGATATGGCAAACTGACAGGCCTGAGAGGTGATGCTGTAACCAACAGTAGTAAATAAAACCTCCAATTGTCTTCATCCTTCAATGGAATCATATCATCCTCACAGGAATGAACCCAGAGTCAAGATTATAGTTAATTAATTTGAGAGAGGAATAGTCCATTATAAATGGTGAATTCTGCATATGTTTTGCTTAAAAAAAAAAGAAACTGTATTTTACAATAGTTTTGGATTTCCAAGAATTACAATAATGCTCTTTACCTATAGCTCACACTCACTTTCCCATATTGTTAGTCTTTTACACTGGTAGGATATACAGGTATAATATGTTGATGAAAGGAATATGCATTCAGGAGCTCAATTCTATACCTTATCTATATTTTCTTGGTTGTCACTCAGTGTTCAGTTTCTGTTACTTGATTATAACAAACTAGAACATTTCATTTAGTAAACATACATGTATAGGTTTCCCTACATGCTGGTTTCTCATGCTTTTCTTAGTTTTAATAGCCTTGATAAATTGTGAGCGTGGGTGTGTGTGTTCTATCTGATGACAGTACTAATCCATTATCACACGGATACTTTAACTACAAAACATTATTTATAATGTATTCAGCCTTTCCAAGACTATGGAAGGAAATATTTCCTTAGTTTTGAAAAAAAAAATCCTCTCACAGAAAGAACATGTGTTTGGGTGGGTAAATATCTGTGTGGGGAAGATCTTGGCAGACATGGAGCAGGAGAAAGGATATGATCAATATGTATGTCATATGTAGAAAATTAATATAGCCTTTGTATTCAACAGTCTCACATATATAGAAAATTAAAAATCCTCTCAAATTATTGACCTTGACATTTAAGAAGTCATCATAAGATGCAGGAGCTGTTCCTATTACTATTTTAGTCATTTGCAACTGTCCAGTTCAGTGACATCACACACATTCACATTCTTGTGCATTCACTGCTATCATCTATTTCTGCAAAACACTTACTGTTAAAATGAGAAACACTCGCTGCTCAGGCTCTACCACTCCACTGTCTGTGGATTTGACTAAGTTATGAAACTCATGTAGTATTTGACCTTTCATTGCTTCTTTATCTCACATGGGGCCTTGTAGGTTCAATCATGTTTTATTAATGTCTAAAACACTTTCTTTTTAAATGTGAATGTTACCTTTTTGGGGTACTTTTGCTTATGTATTCCAGTATGGATATATAATTGTTTTTTTTTCCTCCATTGGTTATTTACTGTAAATAGTGTTACTATGAACATGATCATGCAATTTTGAGTTTCACTCCTGGGTTTAACTTTTTAATAAACATATTTAAAATTTTTGTATTTGTGTGTGTGTGTGTGTGTGTGTGTGTGTGTTGGGCGTGTATACATATATAAGTGCAAGGGCCCACAGAGGACGGGTCTCCTACAACTGAAATTATAGGTAGTCATGAGTGCATGGAACTGAACTAAGATCCTCTGAAAAAAAATACTCTCTTAATCATGTACCAAGTCCTGCTTGGCCATGTGGAAGGATGGTGTGACATGTCCTGCCCCTGCAACAGAACCAGCTAGGAGTACGCTTTCAGGAGTGTTAACAATTGCTAGATGTGAGACATATATATATATATATATATATATATATATATATATATATATATTCTCTCCCAGGGTTATCAGGGACTGTCCTTTCTGTCAATGCTAATAACTCCATGATAATCAGAGCCAGCATAAGAATGGGAGGGGCGGTGTGTCTTAGCAAAAATGATAAACACTATGATCTTCAGGACAGCCCTTAAGGCTGTGGAAATGAGCTCTGGAAACATTAGTTTATGAATGTAAAACTTCTTAACTATGCAAAATATAAGGATGCAATATGAATTATGTGAGGGTCTTCATGAAGGGAAAAGAACAGAGGCAGCTACACTATGAGCCAGCTTGTCAGAAAGATAAAAAGGCAGGCAGATACAAAGGCAAGCAGATTCCTGAATTCAAGGTCAGCCTGGGACACAGCAAGTTTATACCCAGGCCCATGCAGAGTGGGAATGGCAATTTCAAGATGGGATTCCACCTAGCTAAACTTATTGTCTGTGCTTACAAAAGCAGGCAGGTCTCTGACTTCATTTGCAATGTTAAAAATAAGTGTGCTTGCAGGTCCTAATTCATGGGATAAGAGAGCTGAGCTATATGGTTCAGTTGCTCGGGTATCTTCAGAGAAAGCTGTCTCAAGCAGAACATAGGCTGTCAGCTTGTATTCCACAATTTGACTTTGAGTCATTCTTTTAGCCATTCTCAAATATCCCTTCCCTTGGGAACCTCTCTCCAAGATGAGGCTGTTCCTTGGCAACCATGCGACTCTCTTTAGCCCTAGCAGATGTTTTTACTGTCTTTTCCTAGGTATTTGTTATGGACATCTTCATCTGAATGCTAATTGTTGTCATGATTCCTTGCTATTTCTACTTGAGATTATATTACTGCTACTACCACTACCACTACTACTACTATTCTTCAGGAAGCAGTGGATGCTTAAGAGAAACCACCTTGAATATACAACTCAAAAGAATAATGGTGGATGACAGATGATGAGCAAACCCTCATTTTTGTCTAATCATTGGCAAAAGCAATATCATTACTCAGAGTTCTCCATTGGGGTGAGTTCTTGTGGCATACCTCTCCTTCTGCACAGCGCTTCTCTGTTAACTTCCTCCTCCTCTCCATTCTTTATCCTGTAGTCACATTAACTAGTGTTGCAACAGAAATACAACAGCTTTTAAATCTTTTTTTTTCAAAGTCAAAAGAATAGGAAATAAAATGTGTTGGTAAAATTTATTTATAGCTTCATAGGCTTTGCAGTTTGGAACTGGGGTAGAGATGTTAAAAAAGGGTTTAACTGATTACCCCAGTGCTGTAATATGAATAATTAATTAAACCCTGAATTTGTTCTTAAAATCTGACCTAAATTTTAGTTTAAATAACTTTTCTACTTTCCAAGCAAACCACTCAACAAAAATAGAAAAAACCCTGTAGTGTCATACGATAGTTACAAAGTCATTAAAATAATCTATTAAGCATCTAGCTGATTCGCAACGGCCAATCTGAAAGGGCAATGCTACATCAACCCTTTCTTCTTTTGGATTATAAAAACAAAAATTAATCATAAAACTTTCTCATTATCATTTAATTCTGGAGTGTAATATTTTTCACAAAACTGGAAAATATATACATTTATTATTTTTCATACGCATTGCTAAGAAATTAAAAATATTATCCAAAATTATAATTCTATAATTCTAAACATATATAACCTTTAGATTTAGAATTTTAAAAATTTTGAAGCGTCCTATAGCTTAAATATGAAACAGAGCAAGTCAGGGTATAGCTAATTACTGTGACTAGAGTTACTGAACTCACCTTACACAGGTTTTATACTTTAACCTTTGTTTTCCCTTATGACTTTGCTATGCATATCCATCCTTTGTATTCAAATGCCCACATGATTACTGACAACTAAAGTATGAAATGTCAATTACACTTTTATGTTCTGTTACTGTCCATGATTTTTTTCTCTGCCAGTTTTGTCTTCTAGACTGACAATATTGCACATTTTTAATTGCTGTTTCTATGTGCATGGGTATATTTTCCAACTGTCCAGTAGTAACAAGCAGCAAGACTTTTATCACAACTGGTGGGCACCTGGGCAACAACACTGCATGTTTAGAACATCTGGGGGAATATTCTGGGCTGTTATAAAGCAATTTCTCTGTATCCATTCACTTCATGGCCAGTATCTTGGAAGAGTTTGTCTATGAATTGAAGAAAAAAAAAACTGGAAGTTTACTTTTTTATGATTAAATGAATTAAAATATTCAAATCAAAATAAAGACAAAACTGTGAATAATATATAGCTTTATAGAGCTTGTTATTTTATTAGGAACAGCCATTAATTTTAGGCATAGCCTAGTTTATTTAAAATATAATCACACATACACTTATGTATAATATTATTTCAGGAAATTCAAATTGGTAGTTACTTTTAGTAGTTCAACTTTGGAGTGACTACACTGTAGATTTTCCTTAATCTTTCCATTATGGGTGTAAAATCCTGTAAGTAGAAAACTCTGGAGTTAGTTAATATAGGCAACTTACATATAAATTTTTATTCTTCCTTTAATATGGCAAAAGAGCTATCTTATTTATTCAGTTTATTAAGTTTGAATCTATTCATTCTATAGTTTTTTGTTAGTAAATAGGCATTAGTTTGGACAATTACGCTCATTTTAAAACATTTTTTTGATTCGTTGTGAATATGACATCATGAGCCCCAGTCTTAGTCATCTCCCTGTAACTCTATATCTATCCTCCATCCTTGAAACTTCCACCCACAAAATAAAATAAAATAAAATAAAATAAAATAGCCGGGCGTGGTGGCGCATGCCTTTAATCCCAGCACTTGGGAGGCAGAGGCAGGCGGGATTTCTGAGTTCGAGGCCAGCCTGGTCTACAGAGTGA
>NC_034601.1:62287517-62294448 GCF_900095145.1 Mus pahari | reverse complement strand
GATTTCTGAGTTCGAGGCCAGCCTGGTCTACAGAGTGAGTTCCAGGACAGCCAGGGCTACACAGAGAAACCCTGTCTCGAAAAACCAAAAAATAAATAAATAAATAAATAAATAAATAAATAAATAAATAAATAAAATAAAATGAGTGAAAAAAGTCTTGTGGAAGCTGGAGTGTGTCACAGAACATCACAGAGTACAGCCTTTTGTCTCCCCAGCTCTGGCACCATACCTTGCTGATTACTACACTTGAGAGATCTGTTCCTGCCCCTTGTCTCTGTTGGGTGGTGTGAGCGAAGGATATGTGGCCTCCCTATTCATCCCTCTCCACCTGAGGCAGGCAGGAGTGCTGACCCCAAGGTCATGAAAGCAGGATACTCACAGTTTTAAGAAAGAAAATTTCATAATCTCAGGACATACATGAACCATGTACATATGATATTACACAGACTGACTTCTAGCTGTAACTTTCATACAACAACCAAAATCTAAGTATATAATATGTCTGACCCGCATCTTAAGATTTCAATAACATACATATGCATCATATATGGAAACATAAACAACAACAAAATAAACAACCACGTACACAGCAAAGTAGAAACTCATTTTATACATTAAATGGTAATTAAAAAATAAGTTTTGATTTAAATGATTAGTATAATAGTTTAATATGAATGAAATGATTTCAGAAATCTTAAGAGTTTTTGTGCATATGTTATATTTTTCACTTTAAGGGGAGGGAGACAAATAGTTTTCCAACTCTTTCAGACTGTGTTTTGAGCCTGCAGTGTTCTCTCAAACGTGAAGAACACACACAACACTCAAATCAGCCACATTATTAGCCGAGGAATTTCCTAATGCTTGAACTGCCCTAGAAATTAACCTATTGTCAATGTATACACATCAGCACAATCTAACTGAAATTTCCACCTCAGTTAGCTGATTAGTGCTTGTTAAATGAGACCATCCATTTCATTTGTGTTGGCAGGCACATCGTCCTGTATGCCGTGTGACTGACAGACTTGTTTGGTGGAACAAGGATCTGTTAGTGCTCCTAGCATCCTCTTTAGCCTGAGGCGCCTCCATCTTTCCATGCCATACAGTTTATTTTTGCGGAGAGGAGGAGCTTAGCTATCCCAATGCTCCAAATTTTTTCCATGTTCACTAATAGTGCCAGGGAAAGTTTAGAATCTTCCATGACTAGTCAAGGAGGTCACTCATGATTTATATGCTGGGACTGAGTGAGAGAAACAGAGATTTTTATTTTTTATTTATTTTTATTTATTTATTTATTTATTTTGTACTAAATCGTCATTAGTAAGCTAATTCCAGCTTTTCAGTCCCTGAAAAACACAGACAATGAGGTATTTTCAGGCATAGTACAGGGCCTGACAGCAAACAAGCAATTAAGAAAGATGGCAATTCCAGATCAATCAGGGCACGTCTTAAAGAGTTGATACACTTAAGAATCCTAAGTGATAGATTTCTTAAACACTGACAATGCTTAAAAAATTACCTCTTATAGGTGATTACCACAAAAGACCAGAGTTTACACACATACTCCTAAGTGGGCAAGAAGTAAAGCTCTAACAAGCAGCAGGCTTCCAAATCTCCATTAAGCTTGTGTGCCTGACTTGCCTTGTGATTGAGAGTTTGGAAACCTCAGAAGAGAAAGAAAAATGGTTCCTGTAATTTCCATTGGCCTTACAATAGCCACAGAGACTGCCATCTAAATCATCTTGTGTTTGGCAGTAATGTAGACCAGCAATGGACTGTGTGAGTTCAGACTCATGTGTAACACGATAGCAATTAAATTAAGGAACGGTATAGCCAAGAAATCATAACAGGTTCTTGCCATAAGTGAAAAATACACAACCCTCTGTTACATCCCTGAAGGTATTTACAAATGATATGAATTGATACAGCTCATCCTTTGCACAGAATGCAAAAAAAAAAAAATACTATTTCATCATGTCCTGTAAAAATTTTCAACCTTCAAAAGGGTTAACGTCCTTTGGTTGATTGATTTTTATGGTTTTGCTGGCCACCTTGTATTTTTAAAGTCTAATAATTTTTAGGGGTAGTGGCTGGTATTTCAAAACATAAAGTATTTTCAGATATGAACAGAAAGATAAAGATCAGGAGAAAACTTTGCCAAAAGCCATTTATTTTGTGTTTGACAAGCGAAATCAAGCTAGTGTGACACAGAGGGAAAATGTCCAGGTGAGTGCTTTGTTTCAAGACTTATATAATCATAATGTCACATCTAACTTCTTTTTCCCTGATCTTGACATGCTTGTGATGTTGCAGTCAATAAGTTATTGAATGGCCATTTCATCAGCTGCCACCAGCCTCAGAAGGGGCAGAAAGTGCTCCCTCTGTTGAAAGAGAAACACGAGATAGATCCAAGGACATTAATTTGATGGATAAAGAGTCACCAAAGTTCTTCCAACAAAGTAGACTACAATCCCTGCCATTACCTGTTGCTTTAGAAGGAGATAAAATGTCTCTAAAATGACCCTTCTTCTGCTTCAACATTCTAACTCCCAACAAATTACTCTGCTATAAAAGGAATGACTAATTATGCTTCCACGAGGGACTATAAAGTGTCCAATTATAGGTCTAATTAGAAGGGAAGGGCATAAAACAATGGGTCTTTATTTGGAAATGGTATTATTCTCAGGACACCCCTTCAAGTGATGTCTGTGTATTGTTTTCTGTATTACCTCTAGTCTACCTTTCTGCAACTGGCTCAGATTTATCTCAATAGGACAAACATCTGTCACACCCTGCATATTGCTTTAATTTGATTGTCCCTGACCCCTTAGGCAAATACAGACAGGTGGAAAACATACTGGCTATTTCACATAACATCTGTAGTCACTTTAGCCAGTACTTTTTTATGACTTGTCACAGCATGAGAGGACTGCAGAAACCAAACTGCTTCTCTCTCACTGAAGCTGGGAGAGAGAACCAGGTGGAGTTCACCCTCTGTCTGCTTGAATGGCTTTATGCCACTTAGCATTTACAAATGCAGGCTTGGGAGAACAGCTGTCCGGATACTGCTCTGGCGTTTGATATTTCAGGGGGAAAAAGTCAACAATGGGTAGAGTTTAATTAAGTCATTGTCTCTGTCCTTTAACTTCAAAGGTGTTTCATAAGTGACCACACACACACACACACACACACACACACACTCACACACAGCCTATGTACACAATGTCTTTAGCACCAATTTGATGTGATTAATGAGGCTGTTCCAGCACATCTTGAGGGTAGCATATTAGTCACAGTTAATGACTCCTGCACAGCCTACTCAAAGAGCAATACATCCTTATTAAATATTTCTATCATCAAATTGGAAGAAACCACAATGGCCATATTTTCATCGTTGGTAAAGTGACATTCTGAAAATAGTAAGGATGATAGATTTTAAAAAAGAAAATACCATTATTAATCACAACACAATGAACTAAGTATATAGAGTTGCAGAACGCTCTTGTTGAAAATTGTAGCCTATAATAATTTTAATACAAGAACTATTTCCTTCAAAGTAAGTTTTCACTTTATTACCAGTCAGTTTCTTCGTGTGTTGATAATATAAATGGAGAAATACTGCTCAGATATATTTTTATACACACAATAAATCACCTTCATAAACTATAAATTAAACTTAGTTACTTTATCTATGTGGCTAGAATTAACTTCCATCTTGTAAAATGTTATTGTTTTGTTTTGTTTTGGCTTGTTTTATAGAAAAGAGACCGACTCTATTACCCGGGATATTATTACTTAGAGTGTCCTCAAAACTGTGTGTGCCTGCTCTAGTGTTTGTGTTTGAGTGAACATATGTGTAGTTGTATGCACACATGTTTGACATAAATATCAGAGGACTACCAAGTTGTTATTTCTCAAGTGGAATACACCAAGCTTTGGGATCAGGGTTTCTCGCAGGACAGGTATTATGAAGTAGCTCTGAATCTCCATGTTTCTGCCTCCCCAGTTCTGGAATGAGAAGTGTGTGCCACCACACCGGCTTTCCTTTATAACATGGGTGTGGGGATTGAATTCATGTCCACACCGCAGCAGATAAGCACTCTGCTCACTGAAGGGTGTCTCCAGACCTCCAGTATTCTTTTCTTTTTTTATGTCTTCTTTATTAGATATTTTCTTTATTTACATTTCAAATGCTATCCTGAAAGTTCCCTATACCCTCCCCCCACCCCTGCTCCCCTACCCACCCACTCCCACTTCTTGGCCCTGGCATTCCCCATGTGCTGGGTCATATAAAGTTTGCAAGACCAAGGGGCCTCTCTTCCCAATGATGGCTGACTGGGCCATCTTCTGCTACATATGCAGCTAGAGACACGAGCTCAGGGGGTGCTGGTAAGATCATATTGTTGTTGCACCTACAGGGTTGCAGCCCTCTACAGCTCCTTGGGTACTATGTCATCATATCACAGGTCTCAGATTAACCAAAGCTGAAACATCTCCAGTGTTATCCGCCCTTCTGCTTTTCTTCTCCTGTCCACCAGGTTTTCTTGTAACAACTCCATTTCGGTTTAATATATGCTATTAATTTTTTCATGACTGTCTACTACTAGTCCCTCCCCACGCCCTGTCCCCCATCACAGCATCTCATTCTCAAATCTTTTCTATGTCTCACTTTTTGTTCTTTTCCTTTACCACCTTCAGGGTTACTTCTTCCTCATCTCTCTCTACATCCTAACTACCACTCCAGCCTCAGGTCAAATCCACTTTTACCATAAGGTCTTTTGAATTGACAAGTGAATACCTGGTGAACTCGTCATATGGCCATTTTGCCATTTTTCACCTGTGTTTACATTTATCTCAGTTCTTTGATAATATACTTGCCTGTAGTTGGCAAATAATAAATGCGAATATTTACTGGACAGAACATGTATTGGATCTATATTAACTTAGTCTTTAATTTATTTCTTTACTCCGGGACTAATTTATTTAGTTCCTACCTCTTTTACAAGTATCCTATCAAGAAGATATTTTCTTCAAACACAGTATCTCTCTCTCTCTCTCTCTCTCTCTCTCTCTCTCTCTCTCTCTCTCTCTCTCTCTCTCTCTTTTCTCTCATCCAGTATGTGGCTCTGGTCTGTGTAGATCGAGAGTATATGTCAGAACATTCCGAGGAAATGTGAGTCGAATCAGCTTTCTTTATTCATCAAGAAGATGTAATGTTTCTTCTTCAGGTTCAGAATATTTCTCTTAATTTTTCTCTGTTTTGTCTTCATCGTTTCCCATTTACTCAAATACTCGATAGTTTCAGTAGTTGCTGCTGTCTCAAATCTGCTTTATCCCAAAGCACTAGTCAGCCTTGGAATCTGACACCTGCTTACTGATCTTCACTTATTCTTAGCTTCTTTTTATTATCGATTTTAGCTAAGCAGTGAGTCCTTAGAACTGTGATCACCTGTGTTATTCTTTGCTCTCCATTTGTAACTTCCATGCTTGTTACTCTTCCTGCTGTCATTGCAGAGTATTCTGAGGTCACATAAAATTGAATCAATTTTCTACTATATATCTTCATTGCTTCACTTCCTCATGGAACAAATTTTTCTATAAATCCAATAAAATTTGTTAAATTTGTTAAAGGATTCGGGTGTGATTTTTAAGTCTTGCCTTTCTTTGGTAGTTTAGGCTTTCTTTCTTTCTTTTTTTTTTAAAAAAACAACATAAAAATTTTATTATGTTTTTACAAATTTTCTAAGTCACTACTACATTTAATTTTTTCACCCCCTTCCCCCCCCCAATTTTTCCTGGGTTCTTCTCACTCCTTTTAAATTCATGTCTTCTTTTTATTAATTAGGATTATAATATGGGTGTACAAACATATACACAAATCCAACAAATGAGTCCATTTAGTGTTGCTCATATGTGTACATGTGGTATGTTGTTACATAAATTTTCTCCAATGTTAAAACTGACTTTTTTTTTCATGGATACCATGCTAAAAGATTTAAAATGCAAAATATAAAATGTTTTTGTCACTGGTACTTTTATGTTATTTAATTTTAACCAAGGATAATCATCAAGTTTAAGCTGTTATACACACACACATACACACACACACACACACACACACACATACACTATATTTAGAGTTTGCAGAAAATATTAATAATTTGTTACATATTTGAGAGGGGCAATCAATCATCATTTTATAATTCCATGGGTTCTTTTGCTTGTTTGTTTCTTAAATTGGCATCATCAGTAAAAATAAAGTTTTATTTACTATTGGTAATGAATACACCTTCTCCTCTGCCTGCTTTCTTTCAAATCACAGGACCTCATCAATCTTCTTCAAATTTGCTGCTTCCTCTGCATTTAATGTACAACAGACTTCCCCTTTTCATTTTATCACTGAAAGTTAAATCTCTAACTCTTCTCTGCTCAAACACAGTTGTGTTAATTTCAACACCTGACCTTTATTTGTGTTGCTCCCTCTGTCTGTATATCAACAAATATTTAAAGAGCAAAGCATTAAAGAATACAGCCCTTTGAATTCGGAAGGAAACAGAATGAGCTCTCATTCCTATTAGCTCAGAACAATTTGACCTTGCATTGGTATTTCAATCACTCTAAAATTTTCTTTACTTCCAGCTTCCCCAGAAATGGTAGTGATTCTTCTCAAAGTACTTCTAGATAAGAGGATTAAATGATGTACCATATTTTTTAAAAATCATTTAAAGAATTCCTTTTATAAATATGTCCTCAATAGTTATTAGGTCTGTATGATTAGTAGTGATGATTTGGTAGTGTTTATAGAGAAATCATTTTTAAAATTTTTTATTAGATATTTTCTTTATTACGTTTCAAATGCTATCCCGAAAGTCCCCTATACTCTCACCCCCCTCCCTGCTCCCCTACCCACCCACTCCCACTTCTTAACCCTGGC
>NC_034601.1:62281295-62287212 GCF_900095145.1 Mus pahari | reverse complement strand
ATAGCCTCACAAGAGACAGCTATATCAGGGTCCTTTCAGCATAATCTTGCTGGCATATGCAATAGTGCCCCTAGGCGGGGCAGTCTCTGGATGTGTTCACTATAAACATTATATTAGATGAATATGAGAACTACAATGGAAAATCACAGAAAAGATACAATTCCCTCTTTGGGAATCTGCAATCTGCAAAAAAACAAACAACCTCCTGGAGAAAATTAATTTAATACGTAGAATAAAATTTGTGGTATCTTATTATAGCATGGGAGCCTAAGTGAGATAAATATTTTTAGGGACCTTCTATGGTAGAATGAGAATATAAGAAATATAGTAAGTAATAATGTTAGTGTGAGAGAAAGAGAAAAGGAGATGCTTAGAAAAAAGGTATGCGTGTATGAGAGTCTAGAAGTGAAGGAAAATGGGGAAAGCAAATGTTCTTGATCTCTGAAGCATGGAAAACTGTGAATGTGAAGTTTTCAAGAGATTAATTCCAAGTTAGGCAAGACCCAGATCACAGGCTTCTTTAGGCTTCCCAAAAAAAACAGAATGAGCTCAAGTCTATGAAGATCATCAGAGAAAGATATTGAATAGCTGAGGATCATTAATGTATTTTTGTTTGTGTATTCTATCACATTCCTGGGGATTCTTCAACAAGCAACTTCAAGCTCAGAGGCCTAACACAATGGGGACATATTCTGGCTGTTTTGAGGGTAGAAATATAAAATCAAGGTGTGGTTGTTAGCTTTGGAACATTGGAAATAAATTCTTGAGACAAGTATTTATAAAAGCAAAAGATTTATTTGCTTTGTTTCACAGTTTTAGAAATTCTAGCTCATAACAGGTGGAAAGTTGTTTTGGGTATGTGGTGGCCAAGGATGACTTTGCCCCTATGACTGGGAGTAAAGCAGAAAAGTAGTGTGAGGTCCTATTACCTTCTTTAAGAATACATCACCAATTACTGGGAAACCTCCTATTAGACGTTCATATCTGAATTGGACTATGACACTTCTGGGACTCAAGATGTAAAACAACACAGCCTGCTGGTAGGCAGGTTTATGTTTTTGCTGAGGGTTTTGTATGACAGCCTTTATAGTGTTTGATGTGATAGGCAATTGTTTTCCATCTGTTCTGTAGATGCATTCTGGCTCTACCTTCAATACATTTCATTCTTACATTTGTCTCCATTTGTAAATTTCTGCAGAGTGATGCAAATCTCAGGGTTAGGACTGGCTCTAAACCAGTCTGGCCTCTTAATAACCCTAATTGTGTTCAAGTAAAGTTCACATTCACCAATACTATGAGTTAGAAACAGACGATAACCTTTTCTTTTCTTTTCTTTTTTTTTTTTTTTTTGAGGGATATAATTCAAAGCACAACACTTACTCATGTGGTTCTAATTTGAAGAATTTATTCCAGGAGAATAGTGAGAAGCAGAGGGAATAATTTGCCGTGGCACAAATGAATAATGACTCTGACCTGAACAAGCATTGTGATAACGGGGGAAAGTACATCAGTTCCCAAAATTGAATTCTAGAAGTACATTCAGCAGAGTTGTTTATTAATGACCATGCTGAGAGAGTGCTGGAGGGAGGGGGTGATATAACAATTCATAATTTCTTGCCTGGGTAAGAGGATAAATGGTATAATGAAAAGGGAAATGGTGAGGGGAAGTTGGTACGGGTTGTACTCTGTGGATAAAGGGCTCAGCTGTGGCTGCCACAGTGATTGAGTCAGACACAGGTCAGCCCCGTGGAGTCTGTGGTCCAAGCTACTGATACAGACATTACTTTTTCCTTTAATAGGAACCTTATAAATTCTAAGATAAAAATCAAATGCTTAACAGAATCATCACTATAAAATTCCTGCTGTCATCTACTTTTATATTTATTTAATCTAATGCTACGACTGGGATCGTTGTTCATGAATACTTTTGTAAGTAAAGGCATATTTTTTGATGTAAAGATTTCTATTTATAATTCATCTGCTTTAAAAATTCCCTTTGTAAAAAAAAAAAAAAGAAGAAAGAAAGTTGAGAGAATGTTTATCCATCATAAAGTGGATGCTGGATGAGGGAATGTACTAGGTAGAGAAGTGAATAGTGTTGAACTGACATAGTAAGATAAAGGTATCCATTTTGTTACTTTAAGAATCTTAATAAATAATTAAAAATGGAAAAAATTCCCTTTGTATTCTTTTATTATTTTTGAAATTTTAATATAATTATTTACCACTTCACAATAGACATGCGAATGTGGATGAAGAAAAACCCTAAGGCCTTATCCCTGCACAAAGAACTATAGGAAACTAGGAAACACTGAGAGCCAGATAAATAGTCTCCCATGAAGAAGAGAGTACCAACTTGTTATCCAATACCAAATAATCAGCCATGAATAGGTGTATACTAGTAGCATTACACAGATGGCACAGGTTGCTTTTATGTGTTTAGAAACACACACACATACACACACTCACACACACACACACACACACACACACACACACACACACAAAATGACAAGAGGCCATGGATTTGAAAAAGAGCAGGGTGTGTGCATATAGAAGGATTTTCAGAGGAGAGGAAAGGGAAATTACCTTATAAAATCAACTGACCTTTACCATCCTTTTCAAAATCATTTTGTGTCTTTCCTTCCAATTAGTGGGTTTGAGTAAGGATCTGCTTGGTATGTACATATTGTCTACGCTATTACTCACATCTATGTGACACTCTCCCTACATTTGGATTCTTGAGATGATTATAGTTTGTGCTACTATTCATTGTTTCAAAGCACTGGAGAGTGAGTTTAGGGTATTTTCACAGGTCTGGTATTTTTCTCAACCTGCATTTCCTGTGGTAATTGTAGGTCTGTCTTCAGTAGGTGTCAAATCAGTTGCTCATCTATTCAGCAATTCGTGCATCATTCCTTCATCAGATTCAGACTAAGACGCTGCTTCAGACCAGTCACTACATAAGCCAACAGCCACTATGATGTAGTTCACATTCTCAGTGGAATAGAAGCAAAATGCAAGCAACTCCACTGCATATCAAACCCTAATGCATATGCTAAGGTTTAAACAACCAACCAACCAACCAACCAACCAACCAACCACCATCACCCAAACAGAGAAGAGGCAGGCACATGCTCTTGAATGACTAGGTAAGGAAGGAAAATCAGAAAAGGCTGACAAGATTCAGAGATAAAAAAGCTGAATGGTGAGACTCTGACAGAATTTATCATTCAAGTAGTGGGACAGGTAGGTATGCAGTGGCTGGTAGGTAGAAGTAAGAGAGGGAGATGATGATACCTGGGAGAGAAAGGGCACTGCAGAGAAAGGAAGCAAGGACAAATGCCAAGAGGAAAAATGTTCATTCTGCACCTGCAGAAAGGTGAGGTCCAAAAAAAGAGATAGGAAGTTCAGGATTGTTCCATGCCTATAATTCCCAAACTCAAAAAGCCGAGGCAAAGAGATTGCCATGAATTGGAGACCATTAGTTAGTATATAGTGAGTTTTCAAAGTAGTCTGATCTATAATGTCATATCCCCACACAAAACCAACAAGCAAAACATTATACATATACATATACATATACATATACATATACATATACATATACATATACATATACATATACATATNATACATATACATATACATATACATATACATATACATATACATATACATATACATATACATATACATATACATATACATATACATATACATATACATATGAAAGGGGAAGAACAAACAAAATAAGACAAATAAGCATTATTCAGATCAAGATTGTAATGTTTCAAGAAGACAAATATCTTCATTTTTCTAACATGTACAGAGTAAATTTATATAAATTCATTGCTGAATATCTGATTTGAATCGAGACAAAGAACCATTTATGAAGAGGACAAAATCAGAAAAGTAATGAAAGATCCTGAGAGAGAATTTAATTATTTAACCCCCTAGACCTGTGTCCAAATAGCCCCATTGTTCCAGGATGCCAGGTGTTTGTGGGTTTTGCCTTTCTATAGACCAATGCCAGGCGTTTTCGGTTTTTGAGTCTTTATAAACCCCTTACTCCTTGAGCTCATTGTCGATTCCTCTAACCCTGCGTCGTCCCCAGTGTACTGGTTTTTCCCAAATAAACCTCTTGCAGTTTGCATCAAGACCGTTTCTTGCTGAGTGATTTGGGGTGTCGCCTCTCCTGAGTCAGAACGTGGGGGTGTCCCCACGTTGTGCGTCTTTCAGTAAGTCATGATATATCTACTCTCTTACTGTTCCCTAACCTCATTAATGTGGTTTATTCCTTAAAAATATCTAAAGACATCAAAATAGATGACAGGGACCTTCAAATGTCTTGTCTAATGGTGATAGGTTTATTATTCTATAGAAGGTTGTAGCACAAGTGATGTTCTATATGAGTTGAATACTGTGGACTTAGAGAGTTGATACACAGAATGATACTCAGTAGTAAGGGATGAAGTCAGCTCCATTGCTTTGTGGACATCAGAAAGTGAGACCTGGACCCGTGGTGGCAACACACAGGTCGGGTTTGGAGGCTTTTACATCTCAAGTCTTGAGAGGCTGAGCCAGGAAGATCACTCTGAATTTCAAAACAGTTTGGGCTACAGTATATGACCCAGTTTTGAACAAACAAACAAAATTAATGTTCCCAGATCAATGTGTAGTCACAGAGAACATGGTCACTTTAAGTTGTCTCTGTGTGCTTGAATTGATGACATGGATAAACTCCTTTTATTTATGCTTAAAAATAGGGATTATAATTTCAAAGCATAATTATGTGAATAACATTAATTAAGGCAATAATATTACTAATGCCTTAATATTAACAGTGGTGAGTGTGGTAAACACATAGACATGTCCAATAAATGTTCGCTAATTGTATTACCGAAATAAGACTGAAGATAAAGACTCATAATGGTAAAGGACTGATTCAGTACAAGTGGACCCATAAAGCTACTTTTCCATTCTCAGATCCCATGTTATACTAACAGGCAAGTAAAGTGACTGTTGGCTTTTCGTCTGTCTGTCTTTCTTTTTTTTCCACAATAAAGTACTCAAAACTGGATGACTTAGAAACTGGGAAGTGGATTTTCACATTTCTGCAAGCTGGAAGCTCAAAATAAAGGTATCAACAGGGCACACTGTTGCTGAGGAAAAGGAAAAGTTCCATTGCTGCTTCTGGATTTTGATACTTCCATATGCTTCTTTGCTCATGGCAGCCTGGCTCCTGTACCCATCTGTTGGGGGAAATATTAAAAAAGTCAGCCTGCCAAGTACTGGCGGACCACAACACTCTATGCCTTCGGAGTCCGGCTCTGTGTGTTCTCACCACTAAGCCACTCTCTGCCAGCTAGCGAGTTCATCTTGCTTCCTCGCAACGCCCCCACCCCTACACCCCACGATCAGCCATCTCAACACCTAGTTACCCAGTAGAAACATGACTCATAAAGCTTAATTATCCAATCAGATCTATATAACAATAAGATCACAATTTACAAGATGCCAATACAATAATTTCAGAGCCAATTGATAAAGATAAAGCTTTAACTCAATTATTCTGACCTCGTGACAATCTTAGCTACTCGTGGCTGTTTAAAACCGCGTGGGATCAGGATCATCTTCCTGTTTGTCTGCCTCCAAGTTGGTTTCTCCCTTTCTCCCCATTCTACTTCTCTATCTCTCCCTGTCCCCAAAACTCCTAGCTCTGCCCCCCCCTTAAACTGTCCAATCACAGGCTTGCCATGGCCCTCATGTGATTGGACAAAGAATACTGCAACACCCATCCACCTTTCTCCTTGTGGCTTGCTACTTAGTCATTTTTCTATTATGGCTGTGTCCAAGTTATGTGTATGCTAGGGTGTGTGTGTGTGTGTGTGTGTGTGTGTGTGTGTGTGTGTGT
>NC_034601.1:62254966-62281125 GCF_900095145.1 Mus pahari | reverse complement strand
GAGAGAGAGAGAGAGAGAGAGAGAGAGAGAGAGAGAGAGAGAGAGAGAGAGAAAGAGAAAGAGGTATTTCTGTGTGGTGTCCGTCCATCTCTAAGGAGGTATGCATGTGGAACTCTAGAGAAGTCAGTTGCTGTAGGCAGGCTTCTTTTGTTTGTTTATCATTACACTGAATGTATCAGGATAGCTGACCAATAAGCTTCAAGGGCTCCTCCTGTCTTTGCCTCTTGTCTTGTCATAGTAGCACTGGGATTACAAATATATAGAACCATGCTCAGCTTTATGTGGGTCCTCACACTTGCAAAGAAAGCTACTAGTTTCAGAGTCACTTACCCTGGACCCATGTTTTCTATTTTTATAAGGACACCCATTGTATGCAGTAAGGATCTAAGATAATAAGGATTTGACATGATTCCAGCTTCAAAGACCATAGTTTTTAATAAGGCTATCCTTGTGTGACTGGTTTTAAGATTTCAAAATTTGAGGGTGGGGGCATATAACTCAACCACTAGGATTATTTAAGTAATTATTTAAGTTAATAATTCTAAAATTCTTTAATGAAGCTGAATTTTACTAAACGTGCAACATTGCCTAAACACAAAATTAATAATATGCTCTCTATATTGGTTTAAAAAATATCCCAAATTATCAAACTTTTCCAAACAGTTTTGTCTAAGAAAGTTAATGAACTAAGGAAACTTGGTGAGCTAATCGAGGAACCTGATCTGTGATCTGGTAATCAAATACAAGCCAAGCCAGCATGTGCCTATAGGATTTGCAAGTGTCAATTTGGCAAAAACTCAAAATAGCTTCTATCAGCTTCTTGGGTAGAAAAAGTGTTAGGTGTGCAGTAGTTCTGGGAGGTTCCCAACACAACTTCTTTTTTCAGAGAGTTAGCCTTATGAGCCGCTTTGCCATGAGAAGCACCTGTGTAACAAATGAGCAGAGAATGAGCAGGTCCTCTCACTCACAGTACAGTGCTAACATCAGCACCCAGCTCTGTTGATGAAAACTGTAGGAGGCAAACACTGACTGGGAACTGGAAAAATAAATTAGTAAATCTATTTAACACCTTTAATAATGCATTAGAAAAATGCCTCACTTTTTAACTTTGGAGGTTTATAGAACAAGAGGAGAAGTGATTGTGTTTTAGATATTTATTGGGGAATTCAAATCATCAGCAATAGAGTTGTTGAGAAATAATTTCTGAAATGGAGATAGCAAGCACCGAGAGTTTAAATGAACCCAATGAACAAGATTTTGTTTTTGCTATACATCATATTCACACCATATTGATTTTATTTTTACATATGGGACTTGGGAAGAAAAGTTCAAAATGAAAATATTAATGATGGTTTTTATGAGCTAAGAATCCAGTGTTAGTTCATATAAAATAACCAAAATGAGAAAGCAAGAAATGGTCGATACTTAGCAGAATGCATATAATCTGACAAGTGAATTCAAGTTATTAAAACTTATGCTGAGGATTATTTGAAGAAAGATTGTGAAAATATCTAAAAAATTCATTTAAAGAATTGGCTATGAGACAGATGAAGAGGAGCTATTGAGCTTGTTCTTTCAAAAACAATTTTTTTTGGAGCAAAATATGCAGTCCTCATAACTTCTAGCAGTTCTTTTGATACTTTTCTAAATACTGGCTGCCAGCAAATTGATTTGATACTATCAGAAAAATGGTGTTACATAATGGTATCATATAAAAAGCAAAACCCAAGCAGTAACAAATATTTGATTGTTATCTGCTATACGAAGAACTTTATAACTTATCACTCTGTGTGTTTATAAGAATTTTGAGAAGATAGCATTGTCACCTTCTGTTCCATAAGGCAACCATCACACAGAAGCCAGAAGCCACACATAGCCCACCTGGGGTCACATTATGAGTAAACAAGAAGCTGTCATCAAAATAATTTCTAAGTTTCCAAGCCATCCCCATTCACAATAACATAAAGTATTATCAAAGAATATTTTCCCTCTCAGACTGATTGGTAATAATTCCACATTACCAAATTACATCCAATTTAATTTGTAAAAGGCTAGAAGCTTGTTGGCAATAATTTCCCAAGGCAAGATTTACTTATTGTAAAACATGCTGTGGAAGACAGTAGAATAAATTAGTAGAGAATATGGCATGTATGTTACTTTTTACTATGCTTAGAGGGAAGTTCGACTAGTTCCTATCAGCATAGTCTGGTCCACATTATCAGTGAAATGTTTAAGTCTCCAGATATTACCATGACTTCTTGAGACCGGACAGAAGGCCCAGCATCAATATTGCTGAATCGGGCTGATGAGGGTCAGAAATATTTCAGAAAAGATTCCCATCATCAAAGTTATGAAGAAGACGAAAGTGCATTAAGTTTTTGTTTTTTTGTTCTTTCTTCTGCACTTAATGCCAAGAATAACATGTACGGTGCTTTGCTCCTGTGATACTTTTTGTATCAGCTAAAAGAAAAACAAATCTCTTTTCATTATCTTGAGGAGCAGAAACTTGCAAAATGGCTATTCTAACCTTATGGGCTCTACTTTTGTGAATGACACCATGGAAGAACGCTCGTTCATTGATCTCAGTCATTTGGGGTAAAATTCAGACCCACCTTTAAGAGAAAAGATAAAAGAATAATACTGTACGGCCTATAAATATTATAAGAAAGGATGAGTCTAGGCCCAACTTCTCAGTGGGTTTTCTTGGCCTGGTTCACTATTATAATTAAACCTGAGTTCTTTTAGTTCCTATAAAGTCTGATCTATGCAACAAAAATTCTAAAAACACTCAAATTCTGCCAACATCCTTCAGCTTCCCCCTTTTGTTAGGCTTTGTCAACTCAACCCCGATAATTTGAGATTTCCTTTAGGTTTCATTCATTTTTCTCCCTCTCCTAACACTGAATTTTCCATTTCTATCAATAAAGTTAGCCAACGAATTCTGGTTAACTCTATTTCATTCCAAGGCTTGAAAGAAATGATCTGGCACAAGACTTTCAAGAGAAATGACCTTTACACCCAAATAATTCAAACAAAAAATTTCTATGACTTCATTTTGTATGTATCAAGATAAACCTGTTTGAATTTAAAAAAAAAATAAAATGAGGGAGGAAATGGTACAAACTACAATTAGCATATTCCCTATGATTAACTTGTTACACCCTGATTATGAAATTGAGTGGTCAGAAGCCATTTAAAGAAAGCTAACTCCAGTCTAGAGTCATTGTAAGGGAGGCTACGGGGGTCACCATAATGAGTTTTAAACATAGTTCACATACCTTAGTCACTTACATAATTTTATGTCATGTTTTTACAATAGAAAGTTGCTCTGGACTGTTGCTAAGATGTCTCCAAAAGGTCCTTTTGTCTAAATGTTCATTTCTTGCTGCTGCTTGAAGTAGCAACTCTAAACTTCCTTTGTGGGCCTGTGAAATTAAGAGAAACAGTAGTTCTGATTATAATTTGTAATCTATGGGATCATTAGCTCACCCACTCCACCTGCACTTTCTCATGGATCATCTACAATACCTGCAAACACTTCAGTGTGTTCTTGTATTGAATAAAACAAGTAACAAAATGCTCAGAGTTCCTTTATCACTGCAAAAGTCTACAGCATATTGTCATCCTCTAGTTTATAGATCTTTGACTAATACATTGACTGAGTAGCTCGAAAACACAAAATATGATTTAAAAATTTTCAGCACTTAATGAGATAACATGAGAAAGAAGTTACTATTACATCTTTTTCATTTTTGTATGTATATTTATTCAAAGAAAATACAATGTGAAGTGGAAGATTTGATGGGGTATTTTAATTTCTGTAAGAGGACAATTGGATTAAAGAGCCTCTAGTGTGGTTATTCCATGATGTGTTTGTGGAGAAGGATTGACATCATGGCCTCAGGCACACCTGGCAATGCCCTACCACTGAGTTCATCCATGCCAGGTAATGTGTTTTAGAAGAAATATTTTGCCTTACAGGTAGATAATTCATATTTATCTACTACTTAAAAATTATACATTGCTATTATAGATGCTGTTTTTATCCTTTCACTTTTTATTTATGAGCCAAATTTGAAGCAAGTTTTATTAAGTACTGGCCAGGATGATAGACATCAACCAAGTCCATACAGAGCATTCCCAGAGAATGGACATGAATTACGTTAGTGCAATAATATCAAAGGTCAAACCCACAAGGCTATGTTCCTTATGCCTTTATCAAGGGCAAGTATACATCCTGACATACATTCTGCCTATGTACCTTCTATGATTAGTTCTTTTTCTCATAGTATCCATAATATCAGACACTGTTTTTACTTTTAAATAAATATTTACGCAAGAGGGTCTGGGCTATATCTCAGTTGTGTTTGCTTAGCATGCATGACAATATGGTTCAATACCCAGCAACATATACAAACTAGGTATCATGGTGTATGCCTGCAATCTCAGCATTAAGGAAGCAGAGGAAAGAGAATTTGGGGTTCAAGGTCCCTTGGTTACATTGAAATTTTCAGACAAGTTTGGGCTAGACTTTCTGAGAAAACAAGATAAACAAAGTGTTACTATTATAGATTTTGATTGTTCTATACTCAGACATAAATTTTATTGTGTATTTTAATCTAAATACATTTCAAGCACAAATTAAATCATCTAAAAAAGTTTGGTAAAAAGTCAAATTATATTTAACTTCCCCCCTTACTATCCATTCAATTGAATTTAAAACAATTCAAATCCAAACAAAAGAACAATTCAGAATTCATTTTCAGAGCTACAGTTAATTAACAGTTTCAATAAAGAAGCAGTTTATTAGGTGTCTTGCTCACGTGCTTTAGGCTTACATTGGGAACTGAAAAGCTGAATCAGTGCCAAAGAGAAACATGATTTCAAAAACTTCTTTTTCAGGTCTGAATCTGTTTTCTCAGAAACCCTCAAATTTTTACTTTGCAGCAAAGTGAACCTAATGACACGTTTTCTCTTTCCCTGGTGGCTCCCTATCGCTTAATTAGCTGATTTAGGTCAAGTACCTGGTTCATCAGTTCTGTACATCTGAGACTTGGTCTTAAATTCCCTTTTGAGAAATGAATTCCCCTCACCAGGGCCTCATGGGTGGGTATATGTGGGAAAATCATTTGGAGCAATTAGGAACTAATGATGACTTTGTGATGGACAGAGGAGTACATTATCATAAAAGTTTGAGCATCCATCAACTAAACAGAATGATGCATTACTGTTAGCATCATTGCCTACCATTGAAATGGGGATTATCTAGAGTTATCAATGTTTAGAAGGTTCTTGGGGGAAAAGGGAGATAAAAGAAGATACAATCCAAGTTACTACACTTGAAAGTTCTTCAGTCCTAACTTGGATTTGTATATAAATAAAAATCTGCAAAGTAAGGACCTAGAAAAAGATTTCTAAGGAAACAAATAAAAAGTATACAGAGAAAAACTAACACAATTTGGTCTGCTGAAGACACATAGTAAAGAATAAGAATCTACTGCATAGTCTATCCATCATGTCTCTGCCACTTTTTCTCTATAATCTCCTGATTTGACCAAGCTGGTCTGAACTCCAATATCCAGAATTACAGTCACATGGTATATATAGGGTTTTATTTTTAGTTACCATCAAAATTAAGCTCACTGCTCTTCTATCTTTAAACCATGTTCACAAGAGGGGGGGATGATTTTCCAGCAGATTATAGAAAACGTCATATGACTACGTATTACTTCATAATCACACTGAACGACATATTGCATTAACTAAAATACTCACGATACTCACCTGTTGTTGGTTCAGAAGGATGTCAGTCCTACTGGGGGAAACATTTTGTTCTTTCTTTTCGCTACAGTTAATTTCTGAGTTAACTGAGCTCTCAGGTCTCATACTCTTTTTTCTTAGATGTGTGGTCAGATATTGACTGGGAGTGCCATCAACTAACCATGAGAGTGGCCGAATTTCCATGGTAGTTCACCCACAAGATTGGTTGGGAAAGCTGAGATTCTGAGTTTTCTTCCTCCCTCTGATGGAGAAAAATCGGCTACATCATTAACAGGATGCAAGCAGTCTCAAATGAAAGGACCACCTCTTGTCTTGGACTTTGTGACAGCCCATGCTGCAAGCTCTCAGTGAGATGCTGGTTTTGGAATTCTCACAGTTATTCTCTGTCTGATGGTACCACAAGAGAAAATTTATTGACGGGTCCAGTAAGAAGTGCAAAAGTTTCTTAAAACCTAGAATTGGATTCTATCAGAAAGTCATGCAGGTTCCAAGGAAAGGGAATTAAATCCTCTCTTTCCCTCGCCTGTATTTATAATAGTTCTTGGAGAACTTTGCATGCAATATATTTTGATCATACACACCCTTTCTAACTCCTTCCAGATCTATCTTTCCAAAGTTGCCTGCCTACCAAACTCTGTACTCTTTCTGATTTTTTTTTTTGCCCTCTCTTCTCTATTCTACCAAACTGTATTTGTACTGTTCATGTACTCTTGAGTGTTTTGCTTTCCACTAGAGAGGATGACACCAGAAGTATACTCTTTATCCAAACCAAACTCTTCTCACTCAGAAGATATCAGTTGCAAATAGCATCTCAGCTAGGGGTGAGACTTCATACTCACACCCCTCTCCTTGCTGGGATTTTTTTTTTCTGACTTGTGCTTGCATAGGTCTGGTGGTCACTGTCACACTGCTGTGAGTTCCTATGTGCAGCTTCACCACTGTGTCCAGTAGACGTTTTTGCTTACAGTCAACTAACACCTCTGGCTCTTCTACCCTCTATGCTTCCTCTTTTCCAGTCATCCCTGAGCTTTGAGAGGAGTGATGGTGACAGAGATAACTCATGAGCATTCATCATTTATTCTCTGCACAATGGTCAGTTGTGGGTCTCTGGCTAATCACCATCTATTGAAAATATAAGCTTCTCTGATGGAGGTTGAGATATACATTCAATTCTATCTCTTAAATGATGGACAGAATATTTGTTCATGGGAAGGAACTAAAGGCAGTTATTTTGGAAATTATCCTCATCATGGCCTTGAAATTTTCTTAAAATAAATGGAGATAATCCATATTACTTACTTAGTACTTACTAGTGGAATAACTATTATTATTATCCTATATTGTTAACCTGGGAAATACCTTGAGATACTAAGGCCTTGTATTTACAATACATCTGAGTTAAAAATGTGTTTCCAAATTTTATCTTCATACTTCTAGGATCTCTTCTTACAAAAGAATATTAGAAAAGAAAAGGTTATTGCTTCTAGAGTTTTCAAAGATTAAAACACAATCTTGTGGTAAATATTAATAAGTTTCAAGTTGTTGTCAGCAACAATGGGCCTTCTCTTTTACCTAAAAGTATTTTGCATAAGTGGATAGTTTAGGTTTGACATTCCTACTTATTTAACAGCCATCTGCCACTTGTAGTGTATTGTCTTGCATCTATCACAGATGTCTGCAGAACAAAAAATATGAAAATAAATTGCTTTAATTCAGTACCATTTTCACACACTTTCTCACACAGTACCACATTTCTTTGAATTCATCTTAGCTAGTGTGTAACTTGGGATTCCAGGTTATGAAAGCTTTTTATAATCCTTCGTCATTTAAAACTACATACACCTTATTTGATGGCTTTTCAGTTCATGCCAAAAGTAATATAAATTTTCAATTAGGAGGCAAACATGCTTTTTAAAAGGAGATGCTGTTTTTGACATACAAATTTTGTTTATACGTACCAACAATATTCCAGAAAACCTTGTGGGTAAAGATAATTATAAAGGGAAAGAACTGTAAAATTATCCACAAGTATACTTTAGAGATGTTCATTCTGTTGTGATAAAAACAAAAACAAAAGAAAAAGACATTTATAAAAATATGTTTTCTCTTTTGCGTGAGGTCCTTGGAACAAATTGAGAATAAGTTTTATTTAAGTTACTTTATTTGTAATTTCAAACTATGTTGAAGGATTCTTTATAGTAAAATATATCCATAATGTGTTTTTAAATACTTTATATTTTTTGTTTTCTCACTATAAACACATTCAAATTCAGTTTAGAGGAACTTACTATTTCTGAATGTTACCTCTTTATTTTAGTGGGATCCTCTTTATAGATATGTTTGCATTTTCCTATTGTCTCTTTTTAAAGATACCATACATAACATAAGCATTAAACTCACTCTCTTCTTTATTTAAAAAATTTACGTGTGTGTATATGTATATGTACCATGTGTATCCATTATCCAGAGATTCCACAAGAGGGCCCTGGAACTGCACTTGCAGGTTGACAGCCAAATGTTCAAAGATGGAAGTCTATAGGAGACAAGTCCTGTTCAAATCACAACACCTTGTGATAACAATTTTTAGAGCTTTTGGATAGAAATATGGTATACATATTCCACTACTTGAAGGAAGAATAATAGAGCACTGTGGCAACAATTTAGTTTATTTTCAATAATTACAGCTTGTAAATAGCAATAATAGAAAAAGTGAATAAGACAGCTTTCTGCCTTTTTGTTTACAGCTTAACTATAGTAGGTTAAACAAATAGACCAGTCATAGTATGAGATGATATACTAGTTTTGTAAATATGAAGTGTTTGTAATTTTTATGGATTGGGTGACATAGGAGTTGACTAATATTTGGGAGAATTCCCAATGATAGTTCTTGAGTGACTGTATGGTCAGATAGAGTCATGCAATTTATATGTTTCCAGAACAACAAAATTATAAAACAACTGAAAAAAATTGAAAGTATTGAGGAATATATAATTTTAAGTGATGCTTAGCTGCCTCAATAAAGATGTAAACAGAAGAACTGAATGATTAAAATGAAGCAGAATACCCATCAAAGTTCCTTCCCATCCCTATGAGAATAAAGGAAGTTTCTACTGGAATGATTGGATGAGGGAGGCTAGGAAATGGGGTTATTGGAATGTATATTGCTTATAGATTACTTGTTTAAATTATTAGCACTAGAATAAGGGGGAGATTTTAGAAGAGCAGAGCTCAAGGTCAATTGAAACAACGAAAAGTGATTGACAATTAGGATTGTGATTATGTCTTCCAGAAAATGAAGCTATTCAGGACCACACAGACTACAAAGCGGAAGAAAACTACAATTCTATTGCTGACAACTCAATGAAATAAACAGTGAGTTAATAGTAGAAGAGATTCAAAGAAGTTGTTCTTGTTACCAGGAGTGTATCTTAGCATCACAATGTCTGAGTAATGACCCAGAAGTGAAGTTGTGAAGCAAGAATGGTGCTTTCTTCATCTTGCAACTCTGAAATGAGTATAATCTGGGATAGTGCATATTTAGTCTAGAGAGCTATGTAAGAAATGATGTTCTCAAGAAAAATCAGTTTTCTGTTAAGAAGGTGATGGGAGTGTACTGAGAATGGCTAGTTTTCATATGTGTTTACTAAAAGGTATAGAGGAAAAGTGCAACCGAAGCTGTAATCTTCTCAAGGAATACAGTGTAGTATGACATGCAGGGAGTACATAATGGGGCAAAGAGCCAATAAAAATGTTTAAAAGGAATTAGAAGATTTAGAAATAATTTAATACTGAAATCTAATGGAAGTTGAATGCTGGTAGATTGGTTTTCTTCTTAGATAACCAAAAATTAGTGAATTGTATCCAGTATAGAAGAATACTGGAATTTTTCCTGGAAGTTTTTACCATAATATATTGTATATCTATATCCATACAATATATATATTATATATTCATATAATATATATGTATGTATACATATATATAAAACCTATATACATATGCATATATGTACAGACCAAATATATTTGAGAAAATATACACAAATTTGAAATATATATACATACATATATATCTATAAATTTGAATATATATTATTTTGAAAAATTCATATATAAATATAAATTTGAATTATATCTATCATCTATCTATCTATCTATCTAAATTTGAAGTATATATGGAAGGAATGAAGGGAATTTGGTAATAGTAAAAATAAACTAGAATAATAAATGATAAGAATTTAGAGCTTGGGATGTAGCATGGAACTCATTGACAAAGTACTTGCTTGGTACTGTTCTTGTTCTTGAATTTGATTCTTAGAACTGAAAAAGTATAATGTTTAATAGCAATACTCTAAATGAGAGAAGAAAAGGTGGTAATAGAATTGGATGCAGACTGGTTATTTAAACTACAGAGATGGATATGATAAGATTTATTCTTAGTTGTGAAGATGGGTGTGGATATGGCAGTTAGTGAGAGTTAGTTTTCTTTGAGGATGAATAATTGACATCTCCCTAGTTTCCAGGTTACAAGTCTGTGTAGAAGCTTGTTGCGTAAATGGTTATAAATCAGGGAAGCAGCAGCATATGCTTAGCCTGGCTGCAGTGGATATCTTTTCAATGCCTGCCAAACATTGATTATTTTTTTTTATCTGAGCACAGACTATATTTTTTGGAGGCAGAGCCTGTCCCTTTAAAAAACCCATGCTTTGTATATGCACCCTATATACCAGGGCATCACTCGAAGCTCTTTGCATATATGTTTATGTATTCATGTATTGGTAGAGAAGTTCTCTGGGTTTAGAGTTTCTGTAATATGATGAGAGTTTTGATGCTTCTGTGAGCCATGGTAATAAAGGGAGATAAATAATCTTGGGTATTCAAAAGGTAGGGGGTAATTGTGATATTATTTTGAGATTACATAAAATCATTTCAAAAGCTTATAGCATCCACGGAACTTTCTGAAACATTCTCCCTCTCATCTTCTCCATCCCCTCTTCTGCTCTCCTTTACTTCTTTGTCATTTCCATTTCTCTCATCTTGTCCAGTCTTCATCCTCCCTCTTCCCATATCTCATTCTCCTTTCCTTCTTTTTCCCTACTTTCTCTTCCCTTTCCTCATCCTCTCTGTTGAAGGTTGTCTTTTGTTTGATGGAAAATTTAATTACAAAAATTATTGATAAATATGTTTGAAGATGAGATTTAGATGCAGTGTTGCTTCTATTAGAAATATCAAAATTATTAGAAGATGTTAAGCACTCAAATCTGGGCAATCACAGTCTGAAACATAAAAGTTCAGAGGTGAATGAAGAATACACATGAAAAACAACCAAAATCACAAATAAATAAAATTGATTTACAGTGAACTAATAGAACAAGATTAAAGGATGGAGTTTTAGTCTAAAGAGAGGATCATGAAAAGTACAAAATTTCTGCTAAATACCTTCCTAGTGGGTCCTGGGAACCTCTTGGGTCCTTGGCATCTGGGACTTTGTAATGTCTACCCACAGCAGGAAGGACTTTAGCTGAAATAACCAACAAAGGGGAAAAGAACCTGTAGAGACCATGTCCAATGGATAGGCATGGCCCCAGGTGTGGGATGGGCTTATCCACCCTCCTCAAAAAATATTAGTCCAGCATTCCTCCTGTCAAAAAGAAATTCAGGTACAAAGAGTGGAGCAGAAGCTGAAGGAAAGACCATCCAGAGACTACCCCACCTAGGGATCCATCTCGTTTGCTGACAGCAAACCCAGACACTATTGCTGATGCCAAGAAGTGCTTACTGAGAGGAGCATGGTATAGCTCTCCCCTGAGAGGCTCTGCCAGAGCCAGACCAATCCACATGTGGATGCACACAGCCAGACATTGAACTGAGCATGGAGACCCCAATGGGGAATTTAGGGCAAGGCCTGTAGGAGCTGAAGGGATTTGCAACCCCATAGGAAGAACAACAATATCAACCAACCAACACAAGGGTACCGATGTCTCTAGCTGGATATGAAGCAGAGGATTGCCCTATCTGGCATCACTAGGAGGGGAGGCCCTTGGTCCTGTGCAGTCTTGATGACTAAGTATAGGGGAATGCTCGGGCTTGTGGCAGGAGTGGGTGGGCAGGTGGGGGAGCTCCCTCATAGAGGCAGGGGGAGGGAGGAAGAGATGAGGGCTTGTGGAGAAGAAACTGGGAAGGGGGATAACATTTGAAATGTAAATAAATAAAATAACCAATAAAAAATGAAGAAAGAGAGAGAGAGAGGAGAGAGAGAGAGAGAGAGAGAGAGAGAGAGAGAGAGAGAGAGAGAGAGAAGTATGAAGTTTTGTAGTCTGTCCATTGAGCTGGCAAAGGGAAAAATCTGGGGATAGTTAGACAGAGTGGCAACTGAGCACATTTTGATTGTAAAAACTGTGGATCTGGATGCCAGTTTTCAGAGGTAAGTTCTGAAGCATTTAGAACCACTGAGTATCCTACACAAACCGTAAAGTACCAACACAAGGAGCTGCACCAAGAGGAGCAAGACCAAATGGAAAACCTGGAAAGTTGTGGTTCAGCTAATTTTTGTTTCCGTCTTGTTTTGTAATTGGATGTGACAGGCACTTTGCAGACTTGCATGCAAGCACTGGATCCTCGATCAGACCCAGTTAACAGTCTACTGGTCAGGCTTGAGCAGAGGCGTCTACACTAAGCTCCCTAAGGTGTTGATTTTCCTGTAGCACAATGAGGTCAGTTCACATCGCAGAACACAGGGAGTGCAGACAGGCTTCAGTGGAGACTATTGTACACAGTGAAAAAATAGGGAAAGAGTTAGGTAGATGTTACTTATCTATTACTGAACATTTCTTAGTAATTTCTTTGCTGCAAACGTAAACCATAAGACAGTTTTGTTAAAAAAAAATTTCTTGTGTAGTTCTGCTTCGAGTTGTGTGTGGAGGCAGGAGGAGTAAACAAAAGTAGGAGGTATGGTGGATGGACACATTTTCTAATTTTTTTTTTAATTTTCTGAAATGAAAATATAATTACGTCATATCCTCTCTTTCCTTCCTCACTTTAACCACTACCATGGATCCCTGCCCCAAGGTTCATGCTCTCTTTGCCTTTAGTTCTTTATATAAATATATAAATACAGTCTGCTCACTCACTCTGTATAAAGTTGTACAATGTTCCTTGCTTGTGTATGATGTCAGGAATGACCATTTGGTTGGTGTTGGATAACCAAATGGTTCTTAAATGGGAAAAACTATTTCTTCCACTCTCAGCATTCTTTAGTTTCCTCTAGTCTTTGGCTTTGTGTGAGCTTCCCCTCTTCTGTTAGTGTGTCTGAGGGGAGCAGATGAAGTCCCGAGTGAATGTGTATTGTTGACATGAGCACAGTTATGTCAAGGACGCCAGTGCCTCAGACTCACGGGAATGACATTGCCTTTCCGGTCCTGAGTACTGATGTTTGCACGTGGTTGACCTTTAGCTAAGACTAGTGTGTACAGAAAGTATAAACTACAGCCTTCTCCTCTTGGATGACTGCAAATGGAATCTGCTTTCCTATAGAGATCTTTTACTCAGGTTAGCTAGCCTGTCTCTTCCTGTTGCTGGTTTTCTTGGCTGCTCCACCAGAGTGCAAGGACCATCGCATCCATCTTTACAATATATCTTCCTGTAATTTTCTTCATTGTCCTTCACCTCTCAGTCCAGTCATGTCCAAAGCTATATATGTATGGTACATATTTGTGGTATTTTTTTTCTTTTTTACTTTCTGTTTTTCTTTTAGTCTTCACAAGAAGTCCCAAAGGACTATCTCTTACAGTGTGGAAAAAACAGTGGAGCTGACAGCGGAAGCTGCTAGCTTAGAATACTGTGTTGACCTGACAGTGTGTGTAACTCTGTGACCTGTCTGGCTCTGTGACCCAAAATTAATTTTGCTCAGTTTTGTAATCTATGGACGTGGGGTAACAAAGGCCCCTGTAGGAAGGCTTTGGAAATCTAATCAGTCATGCATTGAGTGAGACTTGTACATTTTAAGGATGGTTTTCCGGATGGACAAATTTCACAAGGAAAGCTAACCTCCCACAGGAAAGGCTCTCCTCAGCTCACATCATTGGCTAGTGGACTTCCGGGAAATCTATGGAAACCTTCGTGTCAAGTTGCTGTTTGAAGATTCAAGTTCATTAGACCTGAGTTCACTTAGACATGTGAATGCACAGGTGAATGTTCAAGGTCACTAGACCCCTGATGCTTGCCTATTACACGAATGCATTGAGTAGAGGCTGTGCACCAATTCCTAATGACTTTTTAACCATGTGGAGAAAATTGCTGCTGTATGTAAAAATCTGGAGCCAGTACAGATCTGTCACATTGTTGGGCATCAGGGAACAACCTAAACTTCTAGTTCAAATGATCTAGCTTTGTTTTATTTTATTTTATTTTTTAACAGAGAAGGTGACTTTTCTTCTAAAGGTTTCACTCAGAATTCTAGACTTCTTTTTTTCACATAACACACATTCTTAAATGTTTCTCCTTTGTTTTTTTCTTTTTTCTCAACCCCCTTCCCTTCTCTCACCCAGGACAGACTCACGTTCCCACCTTCAATTTATTTCTTCTGTGTCTTACCAGCTGGGCCTCACTGTATTTGCTAAATGTGTGCTTGAAAAGGGGTCCTCAAGAGTGGATTTGTTATGGTGATCGTGTTTTTACTTTACTTATGTATTTATTTATTTTTGTCAATGTGACATAAACTAGAACCATAGAGCGAAGAGGGAAACTCAGTTGTGAAAGATGTATCGCAGTGGTCTGCAGACAAGACTGGGGCAGGAGGTCATTTTCATGATTAATTACTGGTGAGGGAAGGGCTTACCCATGGTAAGAGGTGTCCCTAGATTATTTAAAAGGAGGAGGGTAACTCCGCATAGTGTCCTTCATGGTCTCTACTTCTGTTCATGCTTCTAGGCTCTTGTTTTCAGTTTCTGGGCAGACTTCCTTAGGTGATGGAACTTAGAGTAGAGTATCAGGTTAAATTAACCCCTTCCTCACCAACTGACTTGTGGTCATGGTTTTATCATAACAGAAAGCAAACCAACGCTATCTTTGTTACTGTCCCATTACTGCAAAGAGATACCATGACCTAGGTGAGTCTTATAAAAGAAAGCATTTAATTGGGAGGAAGGGGGAAAACTCCCTTACAGTTTTAGAAAATAAGCCCACATTTTCTAAATTAAACAAGGCAGGAAGAAAACACAATGGCAATGGAGCAGTAGCCCAGATTTGAATGTTGGCATGCAGAGAGAGGCACTGGGTTTTTGAAATCTCAAAGCCAACTCCCAGTGACACCCCTCCTCCAACAGGGTCATATTCCTAAGTCCTTCCCCAATAGTCTCCCAAATGATGACTATGCATTCCGGTATCTGGGTCTACTGGTGCTGTTCTCATTCAACCCACTACCCACAGGAAGACTCTGCTTTCATGTAACATTTTTTAAACGTTTAGAGGATCTACCATTCCTATATCCTGTTTTGATTTAAGCTGTGTTCCTCGTTTGTTTCCTTTCCTCATTCTCTTCTCCTCAGTTGACATTATATTTCCAAGGGAAAAGAAATGAGTTCAAACTTCAAACACTGAGGCAGTAACAGTCCCAAGAAGATGCATAAGGCTGCACCTCATCTTTCAAAGGCAATCTTCAAAACAGCTGAAAAGTACTTTGAGTACTGGCTCCACTGTAAGCAACATTTCTAAGAGCTTAGATTAATTAAGCACTAGCCCATCTCTCCAGCATCTACGGGCTTCTTTATACCTTAAGTGGTCATTCTCAGAAAACCCCAACGAAAGAGCTTTGCTCTCAACCCTAGCTTACAAAAGCACAGAGGACTGAGTAAATTTCTCAGAACCACCATTAGAAAATAAGAACACAGTGATTAAAACTGAGTTGCCTGCCCAGTTTCTCCATCTCATGACGTTCGAATTCCTCAAGGTGACAGAAGTATCAGAGGATTTGTGTATCCTGCCCTTCTTACAGAGATAAGGGATAGACAGATCCAGTTTAGAAGATAATTTTGTGCTACTTTGACCACATGGTAATTTTGTGACGTAAAATACAATAGGGAATGCAATTTTTATTGATTTTTAGAGTCTTGGATACTCCACAGTAGAAGGCCCTGGAACACTCAACAGATTGCTCCCTAATCATCCAGACCTAGGCAATTTCTCATGAATAAAAGTTTGTAATGTTTTCAAACTATTTAGAGATTGGCAGCTGCGTGTCTGTCAATTCCTTTTGGAGCGTGCCACTTAAGATGGGCCTTAATGCAGGCAGCATTTTATTTTTAATTAAAATATTTAGTTCAGGGAGTATTTATTAATAATTTGAACAGCAACAGATGGTCTGCTTATGTGTTGTAACAATCTTTACCCCAAATCAGTCAAAATAATTAACAAAATGTAAATTATTAAGCACTTAAATATGTATTATGCATCATTACAATTCCCATAACATATTTTAATCTTTTATGAGAGAAAGACGATGGCTGGATGGTAGTATATAGAATATTCTATGCCAAAGACTTCGAAAATTAGATTATCTTGCTTTGATCCATTAGAAAAATAGTTTGCAAATATTATTCTAGTACTTTTAAAATTCTCACTGCCTAGAAATGTTGAAAACTCAAAGTAAATGAATACATCATTCTTGGTATGATCATTCCACAAAGTGCTTTGCAACACTGGGCAAACTAGAGAACCTAATTCCCTAACTGGCTTACTTTGTAGGCCATAGCTTTCTTTCCATTCATCTGCTCACACATTACTTTCAGCAACTTGTAGATTTCTTTGGTTGAGCAGGCATCTGTGAGTTAGGTTTACTGTCCCCAACCCCAATTCCATCCCTTTGCCATGCTGTTCCGCATGCATTGTGCGCTTTGTCCCTCTTAGTTCTTAGACCATCAACACATCTCTGCATATTTACATCTTACTGAGCATACAGTTGTAGTTAAGGATAGCTTTTAACTCGGGGATGCCATTTGAAATTTCGTAGCTGAGGATCAGCAAGCTGAAAAATCAGTCCAGAGTTGTATGCACAGTTCTACATGTAGCAATTTGGCATAGCATTTGGCATAATATGAATCTGTATGGGGATTATAGAAACTATTATTTTCACAGCACAAAGCCTAAAAACCAAAATTTGCTGTGGAAACAGTGTTTGTATCCACAGGGACTAAGTGACCTTATTTCTGTTTAAGTTGTAGTTAAATCCAAGTTTTCAAGTTTAATTCCAGTGTCTGTAATCTGGCTCAGCAGGTAAAGGCTCTCGCTATTAAACTTGATGACCTGAGCTCTAACCCACAGGGTGGGAGAAGAAAAGCAGTTCCTAGACAATGTCCTCAGCAGCATCCCTAAAAATATATAAATAAGTGCAAAATGATAAATTTGATATTTCAATTCATATAATATTTACATGTAAAATTTCAAATTATAAAGCAAAAATAGAATGGAGCCCCAAACTCACTTATTTGTACAACTTTGAATTTTATCATCATAGGTAACTTGTGTGAATTATTTTAGCTATAGTTTCAAATATGAGTAAGAAGAATAGGACCTACTGGAGACATGCCGTCACTTGAGTTAATGAACAGCTTAAGTGTTGTGACTGACATATGTTAAAAGACTACCCAATCATTATCTCCCTTACAAATCCAGTGAGAACCTCAGTTGCAGAGGCCCAAGTCATAAGTTGTCTGGGATCACCAGATATCTACAAATCTAGATCATAGAAACAACATATAGATTCCAGGCCCCACCCATTTAATTAGTCACTGACTCTTTCTGGGAAAGAGAATTTGTCTTGCATTTCTCTGGCTCTGTTTTAACATAAATAATCATCCTTTGGAGTTTTGCATGTATAAATTAAATTTAAGACCCTTTCATAACTGTATACTTACACTATTACATTATAAAAGTTAGGGTCTTTAATCCATTTAAAGTGAATATTGTACAAGGGAAAAGATACAAATTTAATTTTGTTTTGCTATAGATAGAAATCCGGGTATTACAGCATCAAATCTTAGCCTTTTCCCAAAGTATATTATTACAGCTCCAGGCTCTCTTCATTACTATAGCTCTTTAGTATAATTTGAGGTTGTGAATTGCAATACCTCCAGCATCATACAGACTCCTTAGGATTGCTTTGAATGTTTGTGTTATTTTATAGTTTCATATGTGTTGGGCACCATTTTGGCCCTGGTTTGGGCCTGAGGACAAACTCTCGAGCCTGGCTCGGGTTTTGAAAATTGTCTTAAGTCACTTCCATACTGGAGTGATGAGGCACCACCTGCTTAAGCCTGCCTTTGTCTAGCCCTAAATCATCTCTCCTTACCAGGGGGGGGGGGAACCCCACCACCTCACTCAGCCCTTTATAAACAAAAGATTGATACAATTAAAGCAGTTCCTGCTCTGACAGACTTCCTGCTCCGGGTGGTTATTCTCTGGACAGCAGGAGATCTGAGCTCCACACTCGCCATCTCCCTTCTGCCCCAGAGTTACTCCATTGGACCGGGTTCTCTCTCTCCTCTCAGCCTAGACCTGCCAGCACAGAGCTGGCACATAAGAATTATTGTTTTCTGAAATATGACATGGCCATTTTGATAAATATCACATTCATTCTGTAATGTGTGTGTGTGTGTGTGTGTGTGTGGTTTTTTTTTTTTTTTTTTTTAAGTCTGTAGATATTTAAGATTATAAATTCTGCCTATCCAGGAACATGGAATAGTTTTCATAATCTAGTATTTTCTGTAATTTTCTTACTTAATATTTGAACATTTTGTGATAGAGGTCCTTCACTTCTTTGGATAGACATATTCTTAAATACTTAATTTTGGTGGCATTTATTTTTTAATTAATTTATTTATTTACACTCCATATTTTATCGCCCCAGTCCACCGCTGACTGTTCCACATCCCATACCTCCTCCAGTCTCCACGTGGATGTCTCTACCCCCACCCTACCTACCTCTAAACTCCCTGGGGCCTCCAGTCTCTTGAGGGTTGGGTACATCTTCTCTGAATGAACACATGACCCTGCAGTCCTCTATTGTATGTGTTGGGAGTCTCATATCAGCTGGTGCATGCTGCCTGTCTGTTGGTCCAGTGTTTGAGAGATCTCAAGGGTCTAATTGGGACTGCTGCCCCTCATACAGGATCTCCCTCCTCCTCAGCTTCTTTTAGCCTTCCCCAATTCAACAACAGGGGTTCTGTCCATTGGTTGGACCCAAATATCTGCATCCAAGTCTTTCAGCTGCTTGTTAGGTCTTTCAGAGGGAACTCATGCTAGGTCCCATTTTGTCAACACTCCATAACCTCAGTAATAGTGTCAGGTCTTGGTATCACCCCTTAAGCTGGATCTCACTTTGAGCCTGTCACTGAACCTTCTTTTCCTCAGGCTCCTCTCTATTTCCATCCCTGTAGTTCTTTCAGAGAGGAACAATTATGGGTCAGTTGTGACTGTGGGATGTCCCCCCACCCCCCACCTTTTGATGCCCTGTCTTCCTGCTGGAGGTGGGCTCTATAAGTTCCCTCTCCCTACTGTAAGGCATTTCATCTAAGGTCTCTTCCATTGAGTTCTAGAGTCTCTCACCTCCTAGGTCTCTGGTGAATTCTGGAGGGTGCCCCCCACACACAACCTCCTATCTCCTGAGGTTGCCTCTTTTCATTCTTTCTGTTGGCCCTCAGGGTTTCAGTCCTTTTCCCTCACCCAATACCAGATCAGCCTTCCCCCTGACCCCCAGTCGACTTTTCCTCCCAGGTCTCTTGCTCCCTCTCCACTTGTGATTGCTCTCTTCTCCCTCCCAAGGGGGACTGAGGCATCCTCACTTGGGCACTTCAGCTTGTTGGTCTTCTTGAGTTCTGTGAACTATATCTTAGGCATTCTGTACTTATTTTTCTTTTCTTTCTTTTTTCTGAGTACATACCATGCATGTCCTTTTGGGTCTGTGTTATCTCACTTAGGATGATGTTTTCTAGTTTCATCCATTTGCTTTCAAAACTCAGGATGTCCTCATTCTTATGGAACATTTTTCCTAATTCATTTCTTTAAGAGTAGACTTTATAAATGAAGGACACTGCTTTTTAATATCAGTATTGTAAATTCTTAAAGTTTACCAAAGGTGTGTATTTAGTTTTCAAATTTTCTTGTAGACTGACTAGTGTCTTTTAAGTAAAGTATCTTGTTATCTGTAAACAGGCATAGTTTGACTTTCCCCCTTCCTATCATTATCCATTTTACACATTTGTCTTATCTAATTGCTATAGCGACACTTCTAAATTTGAAATAATAAATAAATAATTAAATATTATGTCTTTATAATATCCAAAAATTGAACATAATCTTTATAATATTTTTTCAGGTCAGCACTAATATTGTAGCATGCTTTTTGCTAAATGATACATTCATGAATAACTCTACTATTATAAATTATATTATGCTTAAGTTGAATGTTTCAAATAATTATATTAAACAGTTACTCTATGGTTTTTTAACATCTTCGTAACTGTGGTAAGCTGATAAAACAGACATTGTTGTAGTTTGAACAAAATGCATCACCAGTCAGTCCAGGTACAATCCCCAGGAGCTATTTTCTTCATTTCTTTGGCCATTGAAAACTAATATTTTACATCCCAGCCACTGCCTTCTCTCAGAATCGCTACTAATACTTTTGAGTACCATTTCTTCTACAGCTATATAAACTGCTTATGCTACTTTAAGGACATTTAAATCCCTGCCCATAACAAATGACTCAAGTAATTTGGTTTTGAGTGTTTTGTTTTTGTTATATCTGTAAGAGCTTTCACATAATTGTTTTTATATACTGGATGAGTGGTCATTTTGGTTGCCTTTCAATTTCACTTCATTTGTGTTCAGAGACACCTTTTTTATGATATGATTTAGCCTTAATGCAGCTATCCATTTACTAATCTTGCTTAAAGATCAGGCATTAATAGTCACATTTATGGCCAGGCTTTTAGCCCCTGGAGACCAAACACTTACCATAAGGATGTCAATTTATCAATAGCAACGCATTGTCCGTGGTCAGTGAGTTCTGACCTTTCATCACTTCCTCCTCCTTTAAGCAAAAACACTTGTAGTCCATTCAGGTCTGCTACCCTGATCATACTCAGCCTTTGCCTTTCAATCACCATCTTTGGAGAACTTGAGTCTGTGTGCTCCCTGGGGTGTTTGAAGCCAGCCCATCATCTGTGCTTCCTTCTTAGACCACCCAAGACGATCGCTCATCTTTGTAAAATGCACATGCTGTCTCCTCGGGGTTTCTCAGGCAGCACGTATCTAGAGAGATGCAGACATTAATTATCAACCTCTTCTGCTGCACATGGTGGCAGGGTGGAGAATTGGGGATTGAGCATGTAACATAAAACTTGAAGAGAAAAATCTGTTGTGCCCTATCTGCAAATTTAGCATTCTGTCAGCCTCCTGGTCAACAGATCCCACGCAGAGCTGCCTAAAATGCCCAAGTAAAGCGGAGATGCAGATGCTTGGGACTTTGCCGGGGAAATTTGGGAATACCTCTAAGACAGGAATTTTGCTCCATTATAATAAAATGTCTGTGTTCTTAAAATCTTTATATGACTTGAAATTGAACATGAATAAAGCTGTGGCTCAAAGGATCAGAACTAAGGGGAAAGGGAGGGAGGGAGGGAGGGAGGGAGGGGCAGAGAGAGAGAGAGAGAGAGAGAGAGAGAGAGAGAGAGAGAGAGAGAGAGAGAGAGAGCACAACCTTAAGAGTTTGAATTTAATCCACTTGTGTGAACCCACTGAAAGCACACCAACTAATTAAACTGTTTTGGAAAAAGAAGTTTAAGGAATTTCAAATATTTTTTTTTTTTTTTTTTGTCAACTGTTTTTAGTGATGTGATCTCTTTAGATGCATCTACTTAGAGTGCTTAGTGATAGTGAATTTTGATCTCTTTATTCAAATGCTTATACCTCAGGCTGGAAAGATGGCTTGGTGATTAAGTTTAAGAGAAGTTACTTTTCTTGAAGAGGACTCTGGTTGGTTTCAGCACCCATGTGGCAGCTTTGAGTCATCTGGAACTCTAGCTCCAAGGGAACTATTTGCTGTCTGCACCCGTGGTTGTTTGAATAGTTTTGGACCCCATAGATTCATGTGTTTGAGTGCTCGGACATAATGAGTAGCACTCGTAGGTATTGCCTGATTGGAGTAAGTGTATCCTTGTTAGAGAAAGTGAGTCACTGTGAAGGCAAACTTTGAGGTCTTAAATGCTAAAGCTACACTCAGTATAACACACACACACACACACACACACACACACACACACACACACAGACAGACAGTCTCCTCCTGGATGCCTTCAGATCAAGATGTAGAAAACTCTTGGCTCCTCCGGTACCATGTCTGCCTGCAGGCTGCCATACTTCCTTCCATGATGATTATGGACTGAACCTCTGAACCTGTATGCTCAAATGAAATGTTCTCCTTTTTAAGAGTTGAGTTCCTCATAGTGTGTCTTCACAGCAATAAATGCTTAACTAGGACAGAACTGGAAAGGCAAGCCAAATACTCATATACATGAGATAAATGTGAAATAAATTAATCTTTTTACAAATTCTCGTACTTACAGTCTCCTTTACTTTTAAACATAATTACATCTGTTCTAGCAATTTCTAGCTAGTAAGTGTCCATCTTGTAAGCGTTCTGTTTGTTGAATAACTTTCTACTGTCCTGAGCCCAACGGTTTGGGTGACCTTGTCTTGTTTGTTGATTTCTTTGATTTCTTGAGACAAGGACTCACTAAGTTGCTTCTGTTATCCTGTAACTCAATGCACACCGTCTGGCCTACCTAGACCTTATAATCTTTCTGACACAGTCTCGCAGGTGTTAGAACTACATCGTATGTCACAAACCTAACTTTCCTTGCTTTTTAGGCAGTGTGGTTGGTTTTTGTCTGAATTAATTTATTAGCATATATTTATTTCTATTAATATAGAACTGTAGGTATCATTCATTACATTTTATACACATGTAATGTACATTTCTCATATTTACTTCCTTATTTAAATAATGTTATAAATACATTACATTTTAATAAGTATAATACTTTATGAATAATAGTTTTCTAATGCAAAAATTATTTAATTGTATCATTCTGGGTGAAGTTCTCTAACATTTGACTTTTTTTTTTTTTCTGATTTTTCGAAACAGGGTTTCTCTGTGTATGTAGCCCTGGCTGTCCTGGAACTCACTCTTTAGACCAGGCTGGCCTCAAACTCAGAAATCCACCTGCTTCTGCCTCCCAAGTGCTGGGATTAAAGGTGTGTGCCACCATGCCCAGCTCGGAACTAGATTTTTATATGTGCTTATATATTATATCAGTTTTAAAAGCTTTGATTAAAAATAAAGATCATAAAGCCAAATATAAATTTGCCATTTGAAAATTGGAAGAATGTTAAAAGCATTTACAGTTAGGCATGGTGGTTTTATTTTTAGTCACAACACTTGGGAGGCACAGACAAGCAGACCTCTGTGTGATTGAGGCCAACCTGGTCTACATAGCCTATTTAAATCCCGTCAGAGCTATATGATAAGATCCTACCTCAAACCAACAAACAACAAACACTTTTTAGAATTTTCTTCTTTCCCATTTCATTTAAATGGCAGGTGTTTTCATATGAATTATAGTATTATTATAAAATGTATTTTCAGCATTAACCAAATACTATGTTTTTTTCCATATGAATCACTTATTCTTGAAATAGGTAGATGCCAATAAGTTATCATCAAATGAAAGGGGAGAGCTTTTTCAAAATTCTAGCTTTCCATTGACATTCTGAATATTCATGGAAAATATACTCTCTCCTATTTTCACACTTAAAATATCAATTCTCCTTCCTCTCATTTTTAGTTGATTTTTTGGGGTATTTCACATCATGTACCCTTATCACACTCATTTCCCAGACTTTCCATGTCTGCCCTGACCCCTGTGAACTTCCCTACAAAAGAAAATTAAAAAAATAAATAAATTAAAAAAGAAACTAGTCATATTTGTGTTATCTGTATACTCATGGGGGTGTGTGATCAAACTCTCAGTGCCCTGTCCCTTCAAAAGAACTCAGTCCTTCCCTTTCCACAACACTGCTAGAAACTATCAGTTGTGGAAAGCTAACTCCAACATCCTTATTATACATTGTAAGAGTTCTCTTTGATGTCTTCCTGCCTTCTATGCTACTTTTCGGGGGGAGATGAAGGGTGGGGTAGGCATTGTCACAGATGTCTTCCACTTCCCTCTTTCTCAATTATGCATTGTCACCTGAGGCCATGGTGATGTCTAGATCTATGCCGCTACCAAGGGCCATGTCTTGGTCTGTGGTCCTACTGCTGCTGGAGTATGTGTCCATGACCTGTGTTTACCATCAAGGGTCATGCAGATGTACATGGTCTGTGTTGCAGTTTGAAGCAATGTTGATGTCTTTGGGCCACACTATTACATCTCAGGACTATGCTGAATTGAGTGGCCTATATTAAAACCTGAGACTGATGATGTCTGCAGTCCAGGCTATGTCAGAGGACCATGTCTGGGTCTGTGGGCCTGCTGCAGCTGTGGGCTATATTTGTGGTCTGTGGTATTGCCAGTAATAATGAGGGAGTCAATAGTCTATGTTCCTGCTGACTGTAAAGAACAAGAAAGTCACTGATACAGATGATTGCAGATGCACAATCCTTTAAACATTGTTTACAAATTGTATTCAATGTGTTTTGATAAAGTGTTTCTCCATTCCCTCTTCCATTTCTTCCCCTATTGCTCAACCAGCACACTATTCTTTTGAGGGTAACAAGAACAGAGACAGTAGCCTGTGGCATTTGTAGCTTATGGGAACCCACTGACTGACTTCATCAGTTGGCGTAGGCTTTCATAGCATTGGGTTTTTTATTTCTTATCCTGTGCTGTGTAATGGGCATGGTTTCCCTGATATAAGGTAATCTCATTTAAACTAGTTTTTAATATATCTATGTACATATTTAAGGAAGCAGTTACAGTTTCTATAAGACTTTTTCAAGGGTTCTGAGTATGAGTTATTAATCCCATATTCATGATATAAAAATAGAATTTAATAAAGAGAAATAATTTTGAAGAAAGAAAAATTGAAATAAAACTCGGAATGGGGAATTTGATAAGGCAAATAAAAACTCAACAGAAAGCATCATTAATAGAACAGATCGACAGAAAGAGACTATGTGGTCTTCAGATTATTCAATTATAGGAAACCTTAAATCTAAAACAACAACAAAATCATGAGCAGAATTTTGAAATAATATATAAAGATCAGAATTATGAATAATAGCTATAGAAAAACAAGAAGAAACTTTCTTCTATGCTAGGTTTTAAATTCATTTACAAATATTACATCAAATAGACAGAAAATATTTTCAATGAAACCATAGAAGAAAATTTCCCTTTTGCAGCCTTCTCCTTCCTCTCCTCCCAGTCTCACCTTAACTAACCCCTCCCCTAACTGCCTTCTTCCCTTTCTTTCAGGAACAGGGAAGCACCCCTAGTCTACCAACCCAACTTGGCACATCAAGTCACAGCAGGACTGAAGGCTTCCTCTTCCACTAAGGCAAGACAAGCCATCCCAGCTAGGGGGAAAACATTCAAAGATAGGCAACTAGGTCAGAGACATCTCCTGGTCCAATCGTTAAAGACCAAGCTGCATATCTGTTATATATGTGTAGGTGGCCTAGCTCTAGCCCAAGGGTGCTTTTTGATTCAGTCTCTGTGAGCCTTTGTGGGTCCAGTTTAGTTGATCTGTATGACTTCTTGTGGTGTCCTTGACTCCCCCCACCTTTCAATCCTTCCCATCACTCTTTGAAAAGACTCCTTGAGCTCTGTCTAATGTTTAGCTGTGGTGTCTGCAGCTGGTTCCATCAGCTGCTGGATAAAACCTCTCAGAAGACAGTTATGCAAGGCTCCTGTAAGTATAGCAGAATAACATTAATTGTGTTGCAGGCTGACTCTCTCCCATGGGATGGGTCTCAAGCTGGGCCAGTCATTGGTTAGCCATTCCCTCAATCTCTGCTCTGTCTCTATCCCTGTACATCTTGTAGGTAGGACAAATATTGAGTCAAAGTTTTTCTGGGTGGGTTGGGGACCCCTCCCCTGCACTGGAAGTCCTGCCTGGCTACTACAGGAAGTGGCCATTTCAGTATGCTTGTCCCCAGTTGCTATTATTATTATTATTATTATTATTATTATTATTATTATTGTTTTTATTATTATTATTAATTTCATTAAATCCAGGTTAGCACACTCCTAAGACTATGGTAGACAAAGGATAAACAGTCTCAAGCACCATTTTCATAGTGTGGATACATTGCCTCTGTTT
>NC_034601.1:62250430-62254955 GCF_900095145.1 Mus pahari | reverse complement strand
GCTTCTTGAATGTTCATGGGTATCTCTTTCTTTAGGTATTGGAATCTTTCTTCTATAATTTTGTTGAAGATATTTGCTGGGCCTTTAAGATGATAATCTTCATTCTCATCTACTCCTATTATCCGTAGGTTTGTGTCCTGGATTTCCTGGATGTTTTGAGTTAGGATCTTTTTGCATTTTGCATTTTCTTTGATTGTTGTGTCCATGTTCCCTATGGAATCTTCTGCACCTAAGATTCTCTCTTCCATCTCTTGTATTCTGTTGCTGATGCTTGCATCTATCATTCCTGATTTCTTTCCTAGGGTTTCTATGGCCAGAGTTGTCTCCCTTTGGGTTTTCTTTATTGTTTCTATTTCAATTTTTAGATCCTGGATGGTTTTGTTCAATTCCATCTCCTTTTATTAGTGTTTGGTAGCATTTTCCTATAAGTCTTTAAGGGATTTTTTTGTTTCCATCTTAATGTCTTCTATCTGTTTGCCTGTGATTTCCAGTATTTCCTTCTTAAAGTCCTCCATCAACATCATGAGAAGTGACTTTAGATCCTTGTTCTGCATTTCTGGTGTGATAGTGTATCCAGGACTTGCTGTGGTGGGAGAGTTTGGTTCTGATGATGCCAAGTAACCTTGGTTTCTGTTGCTTCTATTCTTATGCTTACCTCCTGCCATCTGATTATCTCTAGTGCTTGCTGCCTTCAATATATCTGATTGGAGCCTGTCCTTCCTATAATCCCAGTTGATTCAGGACTTCTCAGAGTCCAGATTTCTCTGTGATTCTTTGATTGTGGGCTTCTGTGAACCTGAGATTCTGGGTGTGTCTGAGTTCTTGGCAGTCAAGNTCCNCTGAGNCACTCAAATACTAGTGTGACCCAGCTCCTGTTATCCTGGGATCCTGTTGTCCTAAGATCCTGGGCATGTTACAGTTCGTGGAATGGTGTCTCCTTTGAGGACTGTGGAGTTGTCTGGTCAGTGATCCTAAGATTATGTGGGCAGTCCTCTAGGGACCGTGGGGGTGTCTGCCCAGTCTGCGCCCTAGGTGACCAGGTGCTGGCACAGACTGGAAGCCTACAGTTGTTTTTAAAACTACATATATAATATTCATCGACAATAAAGTTGTCTTTATTTAATTATTTTGCTAATAAAGTTAAAAATTGTTAAAACATTCCTGGAAGATACTATATAAAGGATTCTGACTTTGGCTTAGAGTGGACTATATTGTATTTTTTTCCCTGTCTGATGAAGTTTTAATTCAATGTTAGGAAAAAATTCCTTCTTTTGAACATTTACTCCCTTCTGAGGTAAAGAATCAGAGAAAGTACAAATACTAGAGTAGAAAAAATCAATTGTCAAAAGTACATAACAATAGCTTTTTATAATTCATTATCAGAAATAGCATCATAATAACTAGAGTGGAGATGACTATCTTTAAATTTCTTACTGTGGAAAATAATCCTGTGTCTGTATGTAAACCACAGAAATTAGGCCATTATGTTATTTGTAGTCAAATGAATTGGAATTAATACTACTTGGGCTATGTTTGCAAACATTTATGTATGATTGACACAAACATTATTTGGATAACTATACAATATATTTGTATATTTTATATCCACTTTTAGAGGGAGAGATTATAGTTAATTATACTTCATTCTTTAGTATCCATTAAACTTGAAGATTTCTAATATTTGCTTGAAGTAAATAAAAACTGACCCAGTGTAGAATAATGTTCATGACAACGATCCACCCACAAGAGTGTCTACATGAATATGAACTCAAATGTGACTCATAGATAGCTCATTCTGACAAATGATGCCAAAGTGGATTCAGCCCATCATGACCTACAATTCTACGATCACAAACAAGTCAAATATAGGGTATTTGATTAGGCAATTGTCAAAAGACAGCAATTTACCATTAGGGATTCCTATGCCATACTTTATGTGATACTGTTTTGTTTTCTAGACTCCACTGGGCAGTTGTCTATCTCGTTCTCTCCCTCTCTCTTAGGCATCAATGAGAAATCTGTTTACCTTGAACATTCATGGTTACAAGTATGCCCAAGTGAGCTTTGTGTTCAGGCCCAGTGGAATCTAAAAAAGTGTGTATGTGTATGTATGTATGTATGTATGTATGTATACATATGTATCTATTATGTAGATGCATATATGTAAACATGTATATAAAAATGAAATTGAAAACACTAAATTTTTTGCTTACCTTCTAATTGTCTGAATATGAACTCATACAAAAGAAAATCACATTATATCACATGTCTACTAATACAAATATAAAGAGCTGTCTGGGGTGCATGGCAATGCCTTGAAAATACCACTATTCCATCTTTTTTTCCAAGTCCAGGATTTAGAAGGAGTTGTCCTTGCTTTTAGAACATTCAGTCTTCTCTCTCTAGTCCTGATCACTGATGCAGGCTGAAATGTGAACATTGGAATAAAGATTTCCTTTTCCTCTTCCAGAAAGTTCTTGCCTTTGAGCAGGATTCAGTAGAAACCTGCAGCATTTGAAGTAGTCACCTTGCAATTCTTTTACATGGTTATGCCCTGCAGTGTTATACAGAAGGAGATAGAGCACAGTGTCAATTATTTCTGCACTCAGGGCTATGGACTAACAATACACTTGAGCGAAGCAGAGGTTACACATCACCTGCAAACCCACAGGCAACTCAAACCTTCCATTAATGGAAATGAGCTAAGAGTTTCCAGAAGCCTTGCTTTCCTTGGTTGTAAGTTGCCAGTGATGCAAACTTGGATGAGGATAGAGTAGTCATTGCTACCTTCAGTGCATCAGCCAGAAGATGAACAGGGAAAGTATGGCAGCAACATCTCACAAAGTTACAGCTCAAACTCTAAGGCATATATGTCATCATCAGGCTATGTGACTAAGACCTATGTCTTGCTGACAGCGACACATTCAGGGAGCTCCTGCAGACACTGCTTTCCCTAGAATTAGCAAAGGAGCATGAATTCACCTTCCTGGGATCCCATAAAAAGCCCATTTTGTGATGTTTATACTACTACAACATAGTATAGGGTCATCTAATGAGAAGTATTAGTATCAACCTTTAAATGATATAGAGTGATCAGCAATAAATATGTGTGTGTGTGTGTGTGTGTGTGTTTTGTGACATGTTTGACAAAGTTGTCAGTTGTTACTCTTAAATATAAACTCGGCAGCAGGTTGCTAATCTAACAACTTTTGAAGTTAAACAATCTCCAGGTTAAGACACACAAAAACAATCTGAGGGCAAGACAATTTGTCATAAGCTTCATTTCATTTATTTAACCACAGTCTCTTCATAGTGATGTGGTCACTTTAATATCATTATAGGGATGGACTTACTCCTCTTACAATTAGACAAGGAGGCCTCAATCTTTTTATCTAGAATTTTAATTTTCATTCTTCCCAAGGCTAATATTTTTGAGATGGGTGGGTAGGGTAGTTCTAACTTTTAGTTATGACTTCTACACACTCAACTACATGGTATCTGACTTCATCTTTGTTATCAACATAGGAAGCTAATTCAATGAAGTACATTTTTGTGTAGGTGAGTCTGTTGTGATTAATTTCAGGCATTATCTAGACTAATGACCATTCTGTGACTATTTAATCAGACGTTAATCAAGATCTTACTACACTTTGATGCTATAACTGAAGCCCAGAATTGGTTGACCTTAAAAGAGGAAGATCACAATCTGATGGGCGTGAGACAGGTTTGAAGAGCAGAATCAAGGATACTCTTTCAAAGACATCACACCTGGGAGAATCAGATTCCATTTGAGTCCTGGATCTCTAACTGGCCTTTTCTGAGAGCTGGCAGACAAACCTAGCCAGTAGCTGGCAGGCACTCAGGACCAGTCCTTGAAATCAATTTCTTAATATCATTTGCTAGTTTGGTTTCCCTAGGTAGATGATAGCCAATACAGATATCTACAATAATAGATAGATGAAAATAACTTCTGTTGTTTACCTATGAGCTAATTTTGCTATTTGTATGATTTCGTAGTTGCTTCAAATGTTTCCTTATGGTTTGGGCACTGTTCAGTTCTTTGCACCATAATGTATTTCATTCCTTAACTGTCACCACTTAAGGCTTATCATCATGGTGGCTTTGGTTTCAATGCATTCCCTTGAACCAGTGAAAATATGGGAATTTGAATTTTACATTAGACATCAGTTCTCTAGGGCTTCAGACATTGGCTGAGCATCTCCACTGACAGACATATCACAGGATTCCACAGCCACTCACATCCAAGAAGATACTTGATTCTGCTATTGGGCAGACTGCAGAGCATAAAAGCTGAGCGTTGTTTTCAGAAAACTGCTACCATGGAGGTTAAACAGTCCAGTTCCAATCTCAGACATCTGTCAAATGGACAGATACCTTAGTGTTTGAAAAAAGGTTTTATTTTAAATTTATTGTCTGTCTTCCTTTCTTCCTTCCTTCCTTTCTTCCTTTCTTCCTTTCTCCCTTTCTCCCTTTCTCCCTTTCTCCCTTTCTCCCTTTCTCCCTT
>NC_034601.1:62233187-62250420 GCF_900095145.1 Mus pahari | reverse complement strand
TCCTTCCTTCCTTCCTTCCTTCCTTCCTTCCTTCCTTCCTTCCTTCCTTCTTTCCTCCCCCTCCTTTTCTTCCTTCCTTACTTTCTTCCTTCTATTCTTCCATCCCTCCTTTCCCTCTCCCCTTTCCTACCTCCTTTCTATGTATTTATTTTTTTGTTAGTTGATTGAATGATTGGTTAGTTGATTGGGCCAGAGAGCCAGCTTTCACTTTGAAGCCTAGCCTAGGCAGGCCTTGAACTCATTCCATACATAATCTTCAGTATGGGATTGCAGGCAAGAGGCATCATGCTTGGCTGGAACTGGGTTGCTAATAATTGTATTACAGACCACAGTGCCATGCTGCCTTGAAAGGTCGGTGGTCTAGTTGCCATTTTAACTATTGCCAAGGAGAATAGTTCTTTCTGGAGTCCTTCTTGGTTACTTTCCTCTCAGAGTTAATCTATCATATTTAAAAAGAGAACATTTTAATATTTTCTTTCTTTTTATATGTCTCACATTTTGTGTGTGTTCTAATTTCAGCTAGTTGTGTTTAGATTATTCAGCAAGACAGTCAAAATTCTCCTTGATTATTCTCTAAATTTTTTCAATTCAGTTAATTAATTTTTATATGGTTGCATTATCCACATGTATGTCTATATACCATATGTGTGCATAATGCTTGCAGAGGCCAGAAGAGTATATTGGACTTAGGGACTGACTTTACAAATGGTTGTGAGCCCTCTTGTGGGTATTGACTACTGAGCTTAGACGCCTGGAAGTAGCAAGTGTTCTTAACCACTAATCAATCTCTCCAGCCTCTAATGATTTATTCTTATAAAAATGAGAACGGTATAAGTTTGCAAGAGAACAAATAAAATTAACAGAGATAATTGTCGTTTTTTCAAGTAAGTGTTCATATCTCATGCCCGCCCTTTTCACGTTTCTGAAAGAAGCTACAGTTAAAGTGTTCTAATGAGCATTCCCCACATCACTGTCTGCAAGCACTGGATTTGCCAAAATAATTTCACAAACACCTCCAGCCAGATCCTCTCTAGCAACTGTCAGGATTACAATGCCAGATCAGCCAATAACACATGTGTGACCCTGCAGAGTGCTGTCTCTTTAAAAAGCTTGCACTGTTTCTCTATGCCCAGTCCTTTTCTCCATCTGCTTGCTGACCCATGTGGCTGTTTTAACATCCTCCTCATGGAGGCCTCCCACCTGCCTGGGCAGCAGAAACTAACATAGTGACAGCAGTTTCTCGGGGACTGAAGAGGAAACCCTGGATGCTCTGTCTTTTCTTTCTGGACAGCTAAAATTAAGATAGGAAAAGTCATGCCCTGGAATTTTCAATCAGTGTGCATCAGTTTAAAGAGTGGATGAATAAATAGGCAATCTATTTCAGGGAAGTTTCCCTTCTGGAAGAAGGGGCAATTTGTTTGAGGGTCATGAGCTGGGCAACTATCTGCATAAGAAACCCAAACAAGAGATTCAGTGGAGGACCTTGTGACTACTTTCTCAGGAAGGCTAGGCTGCAATGAATCCGAGCCTGTCAACAGACTCATCAGGATTGTGTTCACCCCAGTAGTCATGACAGTGTATTTGGGGGTAATTACTTCCTTTGAGAATATTCAAGCTTATGTACAGTTTAATTTTTCATCTGAATTCCTTCCACATTTCCCAACACAACATTTAACTAGTGAAATTTCGTCAAATGATCATCTAGATACTGAAGAGAACAGAATGTCTGTTTACACAATTTTCTCCCAAAGCAAAATAAAAATTTGAAAGTAGCAGCCACTTTGGTTCGTTCCCCATGCTACTCAAATGACATTCTATTTCACATTAAATGGAAATAATTCATCATTGAGAAAAAGAAAACCGTGTTTTGATAATCAAATTGGACTTAGTAAGTGCCAATTAACAAGTGTATAAAATCTTAAAAAGCTCATTTGAGGAGTATCACTGTTAAAATTAAAACACATTGATTATCTTTGAAAATATTTAAATAAATGTTGCATAAGTCAATTGAAGACTGGGGGCCATGTTAAAGGAAATTAAAGCCACTGGATATTTCCCAAAAGATTCCAGTGATTAGAATTTGTTGGTGGTTTTCAATTTTACGAACCAAAATTAATGGTAATGGTATTATGTCTAGTAAAACAAAATTTGTATTGACCTCAGTGAGCTGAAAGAGCTGACTCTCACTTCGCTCAGAGATGTCACCTGAGACTCTTGCGGAACACTGAGTGCTGTGTTTCGGACAGGCTTTGTGGTGTCTCTGGTTCCTCAGATCCCTTCCCTCACATAATTCTGTATGGTGACTTGCACATCTCCTCAGGTTACTTAGAAGACCTGTCTGATGCAGCTTCTTTGAAAGCATCATTTTTATCTAACAGAGAGTACTTACCAAACTGGCTCAGATTATCAGTTAATGTCGGAAATGGAAATGTCTCTTCTGCCAAAACAAAAACAGGCCTCAGGAAAAAGAAGGCAATCCATCTGTACCTGTGTTTCTAACAACTACAAAAAAATATTTGTTCACTGATGACTCAAAGATCATTCTGAAGGCAGGGAGTTGGTCTGAGGCAATCAAGGACACCTCATTATTTTTAAGAGAATTGAACTTTGAGGCAGCTGACTACTCAGTTCAATAATAGCATTCTCTTTCATCACAGTAAGATCAATATTGAAATATTTACTGTGGATGCTTCCAGAATGATTTGAAGCCAGTTCTTTGGAAAGCCCAGATAATCTTTAGGTAATCTGAGCTATCCTTATATAAAATATCAATTGCAGAACAGAACAATGTCTCTGATACAGATCTATGGGTCATAAATAATAAAATGCTATTTAAGTGGATTCATAGCCCTAGAATAAAATTACCTCTCACTAAAACCATAGCAGTTCAGGTCTCAGTGGGGAAGAGGAAAAATGTAAGGTTTTAGACTAACACCAGCAAGGATCAGAACATAGTAATAGTTCAATTACAGGAAATTTGAAGTGCCTGTGAAAGTGTTAATGGTATTATTTTTGAAAAGTAGCCTGAAGATTTTTGTATTTCTATTAGTATGTAGTGCTGGAATATTTGCTGTTTTTTGTTGACTAGCAATGCTAGGATTCTTCCTTTCACAGCACAACGTAGGTTTCAGTCCCCAAGAAAGACATTACTGAATTTTAAAATAATTTTTAAATTATATTGTGAATGCACAATAATTAAATGTGTAGAAAGATGCATTGCTGAAAACAAGTGATGGGCAAGTTATGACTGAAATGCTGCATAAATTATTGATGTATATCTTCAGAATACACTCTTAATAGCCTGCTATGAGCCTGATTTGAAAGAAAAGACAAAATAGTCACTCACAGAAATTGTCTAGCACCATTTTACAGACAATTGCACAAATTATCCAAAAGCAGCCATGACATGAGTTCCATCCCATTTTAATATGACACAGTAGATATGGGCCACTGCTTGCAGGACAATATATCAATTATTTTAAATAGAAAACTTTAACAAATGCATTCAATTATAGCCCATTTTTAATCAATTGCAACCTTGCTTAGGCAATGTCACGTCTTAACATACCAAAAACCTTCTTTCAAGCAATTATTGAACTAGAAAGAAATGTACATTGAACTAAGATTTAATTCTAAAACGCTGATTACCTTATGCCAAAATATTTGATGGTATACTGGCCTGTTCTGTATATCATCAAGAAAAATCCTAGGTAGGCTAAGTATAATATCACCTCGGGGTCATTTAGCGAAGCCTTATTTGGCTGTGGATTCTAGAGCATTACTTATGATAAATATTATGCATAGGTAAATAAAGTTATATATGAATTTCATTTTTAAAGTTTAAAAATTTAGGTTTACAAATTATTTGAAATAAATCCTCTATGATTTCTACCATCCAAATCAAAAGATGAATACCATACAAATGGTAGAGCACCAAGATAGAAACAAATATGTTGGAGAATTTCAATGAATGATTAAGGCATTGAAATAATTAGTATAGGTGAGTTTTGAAGATAGTAAGTTCACAACAATTTAAATTCTTACACTTGAAATATAATCTTGATACAAATGCCTTGTATTCTTTTTGTTTTGAGTGTTTTGTTGTTGTTGTTTTCTTTTTTAATGGGTTTTTGAGACAGGTTTCTCTGTGTGGCCCTATTATGTACTCTCTCTGTAGACCAAGCTGTAGACCATGAAACTCAGATATCCTACTGCTTCTGCCTCCCAAGTATTGGCATTAAAGGCAAGCACCAACATAGTCTGGCCTTGTAGGATTTTACAGATCCACAGTTCGCATTATTACGTGCATTGGTTAAATTAATAATGTCAAAATCTCCAAAGCATCATTCTTAGATTAAAGCAGCATCCTCCAAATGTGCACAAACTAACGCCTAACCAGGGAAGCTGTGGTCTAATCCTTTTAGGAAGATGGGTGCTTGAGCTGAAGTTTTTCTTAAGATCAGATTGATTTATAATGTACATGTCATAAAATAGTTACAAGATGGTATATAACCTGTGTATATTATGGCATATTTATGTACATATATCTGTATATATACACATGTGCATGCTTATACTTGTGCTAAAATCACTTTCTACACTCTCATACAGTTCAGAATATATTACTTGGGAACAGTGCTACTCAAGATGCACATATTTTTGATAATCAGTGTAACCAAGAAAATCTCCACAGACATGTTCATAGGACACTTAACCTAGGCAATTTCCCATAAGCAATACCAAGGTGACTCTAAGTTGTTACTTGAAGATGTATAATATATATATATATATATATATATATATATATATATATATATATAAAATCAAGTTATATATCTGACAGGATGGTTTCTTTGTTCCAGGTAGTAAAATAAATGAATACACACATTTCAGCCTTTCTTATGTCCATTACAATTCTTATTCCCATTTGCAAATTGTTCCTGGCCAAGTGAAATCTTTGTCTAAGTAAGGTGGCTACCATGCATGAGTATGACCTTTCAATGCCTTTATTGGCCCTGACATAAGAGGCTATAAGAGTTGTATTCATATGCTCTGGGCTTGGCCTCTATTGACAAAGCTAAGAGAAGTGTCTGGGTCTCATTTACTTCTCAAAACATTTAAAACATTTTTTTCCAGATAAAGAAATCTTATGGTTCAACATGTATGTTTCTAGATATAATTTGCCAGTGCAAAGATGGTAGCTTTATACCCTCTGATTTTCTCTTTTTAAGTATTTCTCACTTCTTGTTATCACACTCTGAATATTAATTGGTTTCAACTCTCTTTTTTCTAAGCTATACAATCTATTTGTTTTATCTTGCTATACTTCTTTTAACTTTATTTAAACTCTATAGTTCATAAATCCCTTGATCAGAAAGTATTCATAAACATATGAACAGTGAAATTTGTTCAAGAATAACTGAGTTTTGGAAGAAGCAAAGCTTGTTATCAATATTTGATCATGTTTTTAAAGAATGAAATTAATACTTGAAGGGCATGTCAGTATTAAAATACTGACAAGCATAAGTGAGGCACTGTGTTCAACAAATTTCTAGAACAAGGGAATTGTTGTTTGATGTCTATTGTGATAACCACATTAGTACTGATACCAGTCCAGATTAGGTTGTGGTAATTAGTTATAACTGACAACTTCAATTTAGAATCACTTTGGAAAAGTGTCTCAATGAGGGATTTCAGATTAAGTCTGTGGTGGTTTTCTTAAATACATGAATTAGGGTGAGAAACTATGTCCATCGTGGGTGTCACTATTCCCTATGCAGGTATTCTAAACTGTACAAGAATATAGAAAGTGACTTTAGCACAAGCATATGTGGATTATTTTCTCTTTCTCGACTATGGATCGAAGGCCTAGCTCCTTCAAGCTTCTGTCTCTGTGACCTCTACATTAGGTTGGATTGTAACCTGGGACTGTGAAACAAAACAAACCCTTCTCCTTTAATATCATTATCACAATATTTTTCTCACAACAAAAGAAACAAGACCAATTCATAGGTGAAATGTGAATGACTTTTTTTTTTAATAAATTAAGAATTTTTGTACCATTTTGGAAAAATAAGAGAAAAACCATCTCCACAAAGGGTTAAGACATCATTCTATTTTGGATAGGAGATTTGTGTTGATCTCATATCCTGGAGACTCTTAACCTCATCTCTCAGCTTTTTGATTACAGATTGCTTTTGTAGAGTTTACCTGATAACGAAAAGTAGGTTGTGCCATTAAAAAATTAAAGATATTTGCTGGCTAATTTTGTGAAGAAAATTAAAGTTCTCACAACTATTCAATAACTTGTTTTATGAAATTATTTTTCTGATGAATACATATAGGCAGAGACTTGTCTACCTGCTACATACAAACTCCGTGCTTCTTAAGAAGCCACTCTGAAACTCTCCCACTGAATATAACTTGGAGAAACTTTTTCCCTTTTGTAGTTATTCACCTCATCTAAATAACTTTCTAGATTGACACTGAGTATTAGAAAATCAAAAAGAATATGGTGAAGTTTCACAGCCAGTATTTGATTTGATATTCCTTTAAATGTAAATCATGGCCCAGCTGGATCCCTAAAAGAGGCATGACTTTATTCCAAGTTGCATTCTGGTGAACTGCTCTGTGAACTGCCTTCATAAGTCTCTGGGAATTCAGAGGCAGGTGCAAGAATGGTTTAGCGATTGAGGTGGGAACTGGGATCAAAACTGCCTCAGACTAAATGCAATGGTAAACAGCATTTCCTTAGCAATTAAAATCTTCCACACATGTGGTAGGGGCTTGTCATTTCAACACATGTGGAATTTTTTTTTTTTTTTCTAATTAGGTACCTGCTTAGAGAGGAAGCCCTGCTTTCTGAATAGATAATAGGATATCTGTCAATTTGTGTGCCAAAAACAGGTCTCCAAAGCTATGACTTCTTTAAAAGCCAATTTAGATTGTGACTGTTATGTAAAACATTTGTGTTAGACCCAGGTTCAGAATAGCGAAAAAAACTCATGAAATCACCTCTAACTGATTTTAGAAGCAATCATATATCCAAACAACTGCCATCACTCTCTCCTTTAGGAAATGATTGTCTTATTTGCTGGGATCCCCTACGTGTCCAGCTCTCTCCAGAGAGCTCCATAAAATTATATTTTCCTGTAAAGCTCATAGCACAGTTTCCCTTCTAAGAGTCACACAGAGATTTATGTATTTGCAATTCTGTAAAATTCTCTTCTGCAATGTACTTCAATGTCTGAAATTTTGAGCTTGGGGAAGTTAAAATATCACCCCGTAGAATTTTTAGGAACATAGAAGTGGGTTAAAGCCAATTACTAAGATCACGGCTACTGCCAATAATCCTATACCTGGACAGACTTAAATTGAATTTTTGCTGTCCTGTGTACATGCTCAGCTCTAAAGAGGAGGTCTCCCTCCCCTTACGTGGTGGATATAGGCAAAGACTGTCTGAAATGGAATCCATTGCATCAATGGCTTGTGTGCCGATTGAATTTAAAATTGGTCTTCCTATTTCTGACTTTTGAGTCATAGATGTGTGAAGTTGGAGGCAGGTGTCTTGTAAATAAAAAATGTGACTCAGCTGTAAAACATGGAATGGGGTAATAAAAGGCTTCTTCATTCATTTTTTTTTTTTATAAAAGAGACAATAGGAAACTACATAACGTAAACGATCTTGGCAGTTACCAGCAATCTGCTTTTGCACAACTTACTGAGGTCTCATGAGGTTTCACTGCTTAGAGCATCACAGAAATTTGAGGGGAGGGTTATAATACCTTCATTTGAGAAAGGCATTACTGACTTCTTTGTCAATAACTTTCTGTGTATTATCCGGAAATTCATTAACAATAGCTTAACAAATCTATCTGTGAGAAAAATTACCTTTGAGAAGGTTCCTTTGTAAAAATGATAAATTTGTAACAGGGCATTCAACAAATATTTAGCAAGTAAGTGTTCTATTTATTGCATTCTTCTTGAGATTTGCAACAGATATTCCATATAACAATTTTAAAGCATTTAATTTTTGAATTATATTATTTTAGAAAGAAAGAGTTAAGACAACCATCCTTAGTATGATGAAACATCATTTTTATAGGATAGCATATCCGAACAAACAAATTTCAGTATGTAGTAGAGTTTCTTTACTCTGTTTTTTCTATCAAAACCATACACTAAAATCTGATATTCTCCTTTCAAATAAATTCTATATTTTATGAAAAAGTTGTTCTCAGCTACCTTGAATTTAAAGAAGAAAACCCCAACAATAACAAATACACTGGTTACTTAACAATTCTCTCTTGGGTATTGTCCATGAGACTCTAGGGACCCTGGAAAATACAGTATTTTAAGAGAAACAAAAACATACTTCAAAGAAAGAGCTATTGAATTTCTTCCTGAATGTTTTTATGTCTAGGCTCTGTTGAACCAGGGAGTAGAGATTTTAAAAGGCTATATAATAGCCTATATCTTCCTTTCATGTTAACCCTTGGATGCACAGCCATCAAATAATAATTATAGAAATATTGAAGGACTTCTTTTGATTCAGATAAAATAGGACTATGAAAAAAATAGTTGAGAGCTGATGGAATGAACTCCTCCAATGCTTTTTTTCTTTTTCATCCTCTTCTTCCTTCCTTGTCCTAATTCTTCTTTTGAGACAGAGTGTCTTAGCCTAGCATGGGAGAAATTGCAAGCAAACGCACCTGCTTTCAGATGGGACAAACTCCTGCCTGAGAATCAAATGTGTGATAAGAGATGCATTGGGAACTAATTCATGTCCAAAGGCAATCGTGATAGGTTGCATGATTTATTTTAGTGTAATGACACTTTTCCTAGTTTGAACAGCGTATGTTGTATTAATGTTGAGCAACATTAAAAATATGTTGTTTTCCAGAACAATATGCTATTGGTAGAGGTGAAATGAAAAATGACCCTGAAAACATGAGCAGGTGTTTTAATATGTTAATAATAATATCAGGAGGGATAAGAAAAAAGATTTCCATGAATTAGGAAGATAATAATTTCTGATAACTCCATTAGGTCATTCACATACTCATTTTAGAAGTTTAGTCACAGAAAACAAAAACTAGAATTTAGATACATATGCATACTCTAAGCAACTTAACAGAATTTCTTTCATTCTAACCTCCTTGCATCTGCATGAATCATACAAGAGAAATGATTGTCTTCTACCATATTCTCTCATCATGATTCCCATCTTTTTGTCACTGGTATGGTTGCTGAATTAGTTTTTAATACTTTTTGTTCGACTGTGAAGATATATATATGGCCTAAAAATACCATGTTTACTGAAGTGCAGAATGGATTTTGAAATGTATTTAAATAAAACAAAGCTTTTATTTGCAAGTCCTAGCCTTTCCTGAGAGGAAATAAGATTCCTAGGTTTCAAGAGGCCTGACTTTGGAAGACTTAAAAGTGAGAATTTATAATACATGCTAGACTAATTCTCTTAAGATTTCTTTCCTTCTAAAACTACACAGCACAATCAGTTGGTAGAAGATGAGATAGCACAATGCATTACGGTAGTAAAAATAACCTTATTGTTGCTGGCTTCCATCACCAGAAGTGAAGATATGAGATGTGAGGGCAGTAAACCCTTGAGATGGAGGTTGTCTTGGAGTCAGATCTCAGTGACAGAAGGGTTATGACAGTTTCCACATGCAGTCCAATACCTCAACACTGTATGAACTATGCTAAGAGAAGCATCTGTGCAGAAATTCTTGCAAATTCCAACATGATCCTTATGTTTTCCAAGACACGGGAGCTGAGGTTACCTGTGTCTTGATTAAAATATGCTAAGAAAATCAATACAAACCAGTAGGTGGAAGACTGAAATTTTGTCTAGACTCAGAGCATAAGGTTTTCATATTAGAAGATTTGACTCATCAGGAGACGCATGTTTATGCCATATGAAGATGTTTGTAAATAAATAAATAAAAAAAAAAGTCGGCGTGGTGGCACACGACTTTATTCCCAGCACTCGGGAGGCAGAGGCTGGCAGATTTCTGAGTTCAAGACCAGCCTGGTCTAAAAACTGAGTTCCAGGACAGCCAGGGCTATACAGAGAAACCCTGTCTCAAACAAACAAACAAACAAACAAATAAAAAAACCCTGAAATACTAAGAAGCTCTTTAATGGTGAGTAAACCAAATTCATTTCATTTGATGATGGGAATTGTTTAAGCATTTTTTGCAAAACCACTGGGATTACCTTAAAATGTGGATCTGTGGAATTATTCCTCAGGAAGAAGAATTCAGAGAACAAAACAGGAAAGAAGCACTTCAGTAAATAAAAATACACATGTTGCATGACGCTCACTTAGTGCCCTTGTAATCATACTATTTAAAACATATACAATAATGTTATTGGGATTTTGGTACAGTAGGTGAAAAAATGCTATGAAGCACAAATAATAACAACTGGAGTTTTAAATAATTAACAGTACAAATAAATGCAAAGAAAACCTTCCTTCCTATGAAAACATAAGCTTGAGTCTCTGGAATCTGCTGAGGTAGGGCACAAAATATCCTGATGATAAGTAAGCTGTACTAGTGAAGCTATTCTATGCTTTTCAAGAGTAAAGACAGACAAACTATGTCTTAGAAAAATTATTTTGGAGCACTTCACCTCTTCTCTGAGAATCATCATTTTCTAAATATTTATAATCTTCACTGTCCAAGAAGTGAATTTTGATTTCTGTTTGGAATTTTTGTATGTTGATATCATATGCTAATGCTCTTTATTTGGGAATTAAACATGAATTTCCTTACTTCTGTAGATTCATTTAAGGGGTGAATGCAGATAGACACCCTAATGAGATAACAATCAAAGAATTATTGGAGTGATTTATGACATAATCACGAAAAGTTTCTTAGGTCTATATAGAATTAATTTTTCAAGTTTATTTTTCCATATATTGGAAACCTTGAATTTTTGATCAACATAAAAATGAACCTAAATATTATGTCACACTAACATTGTGCTAATCAAGTGATAGGAAAATTCAACAACTATAATAATTTTACAGCTATAATATGCAGGTAATCTTCATATAAAGTAACTTTATATGACCATTAAAATAGCAACTGTAACAACTTTTTAAACTTGAAATATAAAAGAAAAAACTAGAAATGTCCTTGTACAACTTCAAGATCTGTTTGACTTTCAGGTAAAATCAAAGACTTTCTATAGTTTATTCCCATTTTTATATTGAGCTTATTTTAGCCTCAGTAGATCTATGGTATACTGTTCTCAGTGGAATAAGAAACAAGAAACATGGATGGCTTAATAGGGAATTTGACTTTGAATTTATTTCCTATTTAAGCTCCAAGAAATTTTCACAAAGACTGAGATGTTTTGGACTATTTTTAAAAGAACAAACACAATTCTCCCAGCTCATACACTATCTACAGGCTAAAAAGCACTCTGACAGCTAAGAAGAAAAAAAAAATCCCTTTGAGATGGCAAAATGGAACCCCAAGTACAGGACTTCCTTTAGCGTAATGTCACGGCACAGTCCTCAGTCCTTTGTTCTTTCTAAGCCGACTTTGAAAATGGAAAAGTTAAAGATGTGCATACGATATAATGGGATTCTCTGTGCCCTCCTTTATAAGGCTCGGATATTTTATGATGGAAAGAATCCATGAACCTTTGCTGTTGTATGCCTGTTTTCCCCTGGTTTATAAAAAGCAACCACGTTACTTGTTCTTTGTTCTAGAACAGATTTACAAATTCACTATCGATTTTCATTGTGATGACAGTTTCTGTTTTTGTGTAGATAAAAGTAAGTTATGATCATTAGATATCCAAGGTGACCTTTTTATTGCTAGATGAAATAGATCACATAGGATTCTTCTTGACAAAATAGGATTCTCACATTTTAGTAATAAACATCTGATTAACATTGATGGTTAATACTTGGATGCTATAATGAAGTTATAGTGTATACGAAATAGATACTGTTTTATGTTCTATATTTGCTGCAAAAGATGACATTTCATAGGCAAATTCATAAAGCAATGAATTTCTGACCATTTACAAAGATAACATTAGCTAATACTTGAGAATATAAGAAGGCAATTCACATTCAAATAAGAATGCCATTTTAACCATGGTTGCAAATCATCACATAAAACAAAATTGAAAATTGAATAGGAGATGTTATCTTAAAGATGTGCTTATATTTATGCAATGCAAATATGAAAAAGAATTTTCTAAGAACTGGACATAGTACAAGTAATCACATCAACTTTTCTTCTTCTGAAGGATTTTATTTACTTTTGATTTAGGAGACCTAATTTTTTGAAGGGATAAAAGCAAGTAAAAGAAAACCTTATTAGAATTTCTAAATTTAATTTTATAGTTTAAACACTAGAAGAAAAAGAAATGCTGCACAAGAAAATTTTCTACTGAGGCTTGGTACATCTAATTAAGAAGTCATCTATATTGAATTTTAAATTGTTTTATTAGTTATTTGAGAGCTTCAGTTGGAGCACAGCCAGGTTATCAATTGATGTACACATAGACAAAACTATGTCTCTCTCCCAACAGTCATCCACCAATGAGTCCACAACTAGGAGTGGAACTATATGCCCAATTTTGTTCTCTGTATTGGGATTTTGTCAGGCTTGAGCATGTGCAGTCTGGTGCATGCTGTCACATCTACTGTGAGTTCTTATGTGTACCTGGCATGCTGTGCCATAGGACATTTCGTTGTATCTATCCACAGGTTCTAATGTTTACAAACCTTTCCCCAGTTCTTCAGCAGTGATTCTTGACTCTTGACAAGGGAATCTAGTATACATGTTTTCTTTATGACAGATCATTCTGTAGTTTCTTAGTCTCTGCCTTTTGGCCAGCTGTGAGTCTCTTTTACTATCTTCTTCAAATAGAAGCTTCTGAAATGAGGTTGAAAAAATGTGTTGATTGATGGACATGATAATAGGTCACTAGAAATCAATGTGATGTTATGTCCAGTTTAACATCATCATAATAATGTGTTTTCCAATATGACCATCTTCCTATCTAGAATATGTCTTTTACCTTGTAGAGAAGTAATTAAATCCAGTCAGAGTGAATGTTTACTCCCATAATGTTTTTGCCATTATTGTATCAGAAGGAATTGTGCTTGTCACATTAGTCATTATTATAGCTAAGAGAATCCTTATTGAGATATGATTGATAACTAATTTTTCTTCCTATAGTTTGCATACATAGCACCTTCCAATACAATGAATGCTTCCAGTAGAGACAAAGCTTCCAGTTCAATACTATCTTGATTTCATCATCTTATGATTCACATAGGTGTTATATTCAGCAATGGAGCTCTACTGTAAAGGTTTGGAGAATAACTAAGAACAGTGACCATAGCCTGTAATATTTGGGGGATAGTGTGATAATTTATTGGCAAACAACTCCAACAGAAGTGATTTGTTCCTAATACAGGACTTCTTATTTGTTAGCATATATTTGTGTTATATTATACATTATACTTATACTATATTACATTATTATACATTACATATTATATGTTATGTTATTTAATATATATGGATATATCATATATATGTTAATTTATTCATATTCTGATATGTTACATTGTCATTTTTAGAGAATGTGGTCATTTCAAGAGCATATCATAAAACAACATATCTAAGAAAAACTGTCTTTTTGTATAATAGTCTAATACATTTGAATGGTTTCTACAAATACTAACATATTAAAGAAATATATATATATATATATATATATATATGTTACATGTTTTTTTAATTGGATGACTTAAAGTATTAACTTTAGTTGAAGCTTAAATGAGAAACAAACATAACTTGTTGGTTAGGATTTAACAATATTCTAACCTTAATAGTTAATATTCTAATAGTAGGTGGAGAGATAGACATTTCTTTCAAAGACAATATGTCTGTATTTAAATTTTTTCAGAGAATATCATGTCCACAAACTGTAGCATAGTGTAAATCAGACTCTATTTTGGTAGGTATTAGACATGTAACAACTGTCATGAAAATTATCTTCTGGGAAAATAGCAAACTTTTAGGATGTTACAGAAAATAGTGAGAACTTCAAACAGTTTAGGAATTGTGGAGTAGTGTTAGGCTAATTCTTGTTCATTTGTCAAATTCATTATAGACTGTGTTACCTTTATAATTCCTAATACTTATAAATCCAAATCATAGTACATCTTAGTAATGTTGCTGAAGGTTACTCTTTATAACCCACTATCTTATAGCCTTTTGGAAACCTTTCTGGATATCATTAATCTAATTTCCCAAAGACTTGTGAAATTAATGTCCATATTTGATCTTAAAAACTTGGCTATAGTTTAAATAGTAGCTCAGTTGTACATAGCTTTGTCTCCAATAAATTAGCACTGAAAATGGCACAAGTTGTCTTACACTTAAATCTTTTTAAACTCTCTCAAGATATTACACATACATTATTATGACAATCAAGGTAATACTTTAGAAATCACATCATGGTTGAAACATTTCCCCCATGTTACAGGTTAACTAAATAGATAATTCCTAATAATTAATCTTGCAGAGCATATTTTAAAACAAACATAACTTATCTGTACATTGTTGCTGCTAAAACTGGTTGCAGCCTAAATCACAGCTGCCTGGGCAAATTCTTGGGACTGTAGGTATACTAAGATTAATACATTGAAAATGCTAGCATCTATAATTCAACACTTGGTTGATAGCATTAAATTACTTTTAATGAGTGATTTAAAACTTAATTGACTACTTTTACAACAGTAACAAATGAAAAAGGCATTGTATTCCCCAAGCATTTCTCAAAAAATTAATGAGGCAATAAGAGCTATGCTAAGCAGGTAATCACTTGTTAATCGATAGGTTATTAGGATCATATTAAACTTGGAGCTATATATTTGCATCCAGATTTCTGTGAAGAACGAAGATGGTCGAACTCTTCATGAAAACAACTTCAGTCTGTTTCTTAGAAAACCTTTGTGTCATTTGTTATGATAGAAAGAGTAGTTGATACATCATTAGTGAAATAAATACACGATCGTTCTCCACTCATCACTACCAACATGTACTAAACTATCTTGTTATATGAAAATAAATCACAGCTCTCCACAGGCGTTCCTCTAAACTGTATGATGAGAAGAATGTTATTCTGGAGGAAAAATGCAAAGGAAAAATTACTACCACGTGAGAATTAATTTACTTTGATTTTATTTGAAAACTTCTAGCTATATTCAGCAGTATTCCTTGGTGTAATTCTCTTGCGAGTGTATGAGTGGGATGAATAGAATAATTCACCTTTCAACATTACTTTGTTGTCATTCTTCAAACATTAAAATCTATTAGGATCCATTATAATGCTTTCCCCCCCCCCTCTCCCCAGCCTTCCTCCAGGTTTTAGTTCCACTTAGTGCTTAGAACAGGAACTCTTGTTAGATTTTGCAGCTATAATAACTTTATTTTGCTTTATACACTATCATTTTTATTTCCCTTCATATTATTTATATCATTCTACTTCTTTGTTTCTCAGCCCTTAGATTGAGATGTGAAGTAGCTTTTTCAGAACTGTGTGATATATACTTTTCAAAGATATTTCCCTCGTGGGTTTCAAACAAAACAAACTCCTGCTTATTGGTTTGTATTTAAGTCTGAAATATCAGTAAGATTTGACCTGTCCAAATCAGGCATGCTGCCTCCATTCACTCTAACAAACAAGAACATATTAATCATGTAATGAACCGATAAAGATGAATGCCTGATTAGCTCTCAGGCCAGAATTAATTACAAGAGAAGCAGTGGTTCTTACAACTTTAATTAGCGCATCTAAATGATATAGGTAGTCAATGAGTCACTCCATTTCCAATATGGTGTTCAAATATTTACAATATCTAAATCTGCTTGATACCAGGAAGTTTTGTTGTCCATTGATCATAAAATTAAAATATATATAAAACTAAATCTATAGTATCCATTTTCATGATTGTATCTGATTATGGGTATGTTGTATTTGTAAATGTATGTGTTATGCATGTGTGTGTGTCTGTGTGTATGGGTGTGTGTGTGTGTGTGTGTGTGTGTAACTATGGTATGCACTGGAGGACAGCCTCCAATGGGTGTTAACTTACTGTCCACCATCTTTGAGATAGAATCTTGTTTGTATCTGGGTATAGCAGGATAGTTGGTATTGCTCTGCAATCTACTAGACATTATTTTGTTTCCAGGTCTCCTATCAATGCAGAAGTACTAGGTCACTGATATGTGCTGCCAATTCAGGCTTTGTGTGGGCTCTGGGGGTTCTAAATCAAGTCATCACACTTGAATGGCAAATGCTTTATCCATTAGGTTATCTTCTCAAATGCCTACCTATTTTTTATGAATCGGAATAAATCAACAATAAATATGTGTGAATTCTTATTTTCCTCCATCTTGTTATATTATTAATTCTTAGAGCTTTTTCTAAATATTTTATGAGAACAGCACTCTTAGTGTATTAGACTTAACTTGTAACAGTAGAAAATGTCAAGTGTCAACATAAGATAAAAGGTACCAGTCATTTAGAACAATTACTTTTCTGTGATCTGTGTTAATTATGATTGTACCTAGCAAAATCCATTCAAATTAAGGGATACATGTGTGAGGGTTTTCTGGTTATTTATTACTGTACTGACTTACAAGAAAGTAAACTTCACTTTCTATTATTTCTGAACTTCTTCAGTGCATTATGATTGCTTTTTTTCTAGCATACCTATTTTATGACTTCCCCTCAGTTCAAAACAAAGACCTATTTCTCATTTTAACATATTTTTTACATCAAGCAGTATTTTATTTTGTTTCAATGAGTTCTCCTTCTGTGCTTCTTTGTGAAGTTTTGTTTCTTATATTGATGGTACATAGGTCATGATATTATTTTCAGGTTAAAATGATTATTGTGGGTTTTTATAGCTTCTATATTATTGATTGATTCTTCTCTTGCAATCATTTAGAAGTAAATTAAAATAATTTTGTAATATCATTTAGCTTGTTGTGATCATATGTTCATAATTAATAAAATACAGCCAACAATCAGTTTATTATATATAGTATTGGAAATTATATATAATATAATGCCTCAAACAAACTGATCATGTGTCATTTTTCCTAAAACACCAATAGAATGAAAAGAATAAGGTTTGATTTAAATAATGAATTCTTACAGT
>NC_034601.1:62231209-62232877 GCF_900095145.1 Mus pahari | reverse complement strand
AAAAAAAAAAAAAAAAAAAATCCAGGTTTTTCCCAATGGAATTTGAGATATTTTATTGTCCACCAATAATTTGACTGATTGGTTGATGAAGAACAAAGCTTGGATAATTTTTCCAATAAGTGAGGAAAATTATGAGTATCTCAAACAGGTAAAATAAATGTTTAGAAATTAGAATTGTGTAAGAATAAGCTTGTGTAGATTGATCAAATCCACATAACAATATGTTAAATAATTACAAATAATAACTGCTTGGGGAAAAATTGTAGTCATGTAAAGAAACTTAGCTGAGTAGTTAAAACATAACCAATAAGGCTAAAGTGTTATTTGTGAAAAAAACATAAACTATTTTTGTAACAATATTATTGTGTTGTTGTTGATGCTGAAGATTGAATTTAGGATATTCTACAGGCTAGTCAAGTTCTGTACCACTGAGGTACAGCCTTGGACTCCACAGAACAAGCCAAACAATTCTCAGCTACATGAGTATTGCTGCAATGTCATTCCTAATAAAATATTTTAATAACACCAGAAAAAAAAAGAATTTTATATTTGTCACACACACACACACATATATATATGCATGTATATGTTTGTATATGTGTATGTGTATGTTTATGTATATGTATATAATATAAATAAAATCCTTTATAAATAAAAAATAATAATTTTGTGGTAATGCCTATTTAATATATTAATACCATTGTCATGTAAAAATGAACACAGATCTCAATAACTTAGGATAATGATTTTGGTTGTTTAAATGAAAAGGCCCCTATAGGCTCATATATTTGAATGCTTAGTCAGCAGACTGTGGAACTATTTTGTTTTTTCAATTTTTATTAGGTATTTACTTCATTTACATTTCAAATGCTATCCTCAAAGTCCACTATACACTCCTACCTGCTCCCCTACCCACCCACTCTCCTTTCTTGGCCCTGGTGTACCCCTGTACTGGGACATATAAAGTTTGCAAGCCCAAGGGGCCTCTCTTCCCTATGATGGCTGGCTAGACCATCTTCTGCTACATATGCAGCTAGAGACAGGAGCTCTGGGGGTGCTGGTTAGTTCATATTGTTGTTCCACCTATAGGGTTTCAGACCACCTCAGCTCATTGGGTACTTTCTCTAGCTCCTCTTTTGAGGGCCCTGTGTTCCATCCGATAGTTGACTGTGAGCACCCACTTCTGTGTTTGCTGGCACAGGCATAGCCTCATAAGAGACAGCTATATCAGGGTCCTTTCAGCAAAATCTTGCTGGTGTATGTAATAGTGTCTGTGTTTGGTGGCTGATTATGGGATGGATCCCTGGGTGGGGCAGTTTTTGGATGGTCCATCCACTCGTCTCAGCTCCAAACATTGTCTCTGTAACCCCTTCCATGGGAGTTTTGTTCCCAATTCTAGAAGGGGCGAAGTGTCCATATTTTGGTCTTCGTTCTTCTTGAGTTTCATGTGTTTTACAAATTGTATCTTGGGTATTCTCAGTTTCAGGGCTAATATCCACTTATCAGTAAGTGCATATAATGTGAGTTCTTTTTTGATTGGGTTACCTCACTCAGGATGATGCCCTCCAGATCCATCCATTTNCCGAGGAATTTCATAAATTCNTTATTTTTAATTGCTGAGTAGTATTCCATTGTGTAAATGTACCACATTTTCTGTATCCATTCCTC
>NC_034601.1:62219059-62229968 GCF_900095145.1 Mus pahari | reverse complement strand
TAGAGGTAAAAGGCAGGCGTTGGGTACTGTCTATTACTCCCCACCTTACCCTTTCAAGTAGTCTTTGCTGAACCTGGAGCCATGTGTTTTGGTTAGGTTAGCAGTTAGCGAACACCAGCTTTCCTCTCTCAGTCCCTTAACTACTCTTCCAAATTCTACCTCTGTCCTCAAACCATGTTCATTAAAGCCACTAGAACTAATGATCATATCTGTTTTTCTAATAGATCTCTCTACTGCATTAAAAAATTGGGGACAGTTTGTATTCTATGCTCATGCTTCATGGCCTCCTATTCATTAGAACTTCTTATATTGTTCTTTATAACTTCAACTTCCAGTTTCTTTCTTAAAACTTTCCTTTTCAACCACCTTTGTTTGGCTTTGCCCACCTTCTCTCCATTTGTATCTAGATTGGTCTATGAGCTTTTTCCTGTTTTCCACTCAGCGTGACTAATATTTCTAAACCCTCACAATCATTTCCAAGGGTGCTTTAGCATCATAAATTAGCCTGTCAAAATTGTAATAGATCACCCGTTTATGCTTTCTTCTGAAGTTCTTCTAGTGAAGAAGATAAAATATGAAATAATTGTATACATCCGAACCTTTGGAATTATGCTGTTTTGCCCTCTCTCATTTTTTTTAAGAAGTCCAGCTAAGCCTTCTTCTCAAATTCCATTTTGATAATTTCTTAAATTTGGCACAACAGAGGAATATTATGCATCTGCATATTGTCTGCTTTCCTGTGTCATGGACATATATTCCAAATGCTCTTAAAATAATTAACTGCTTTTTATAGGAAAAAACTACTTTAATTATGGTTGTTTACCATAGTTCTGGAATTCCCTCACATAAGCCATAATGATTAACTTAATTGTTGATATGTGAGAATTTAGTTTGCGAATTTATCCCAAACTTATGCAAAAGCTGCAAGTCTACATGTATTTTGCTTTCCCTTTCTCAACTCTGAAAAATTAAATATTCGAATTACATGCTCCATAACTTGTTGGCCTCAACTTGCAAAACCATCGGCATTGTCCTATACAGTATCAATGCAACCATTAACACCCAAATATTAATGCCATTTATATTAATTTCCTGTAATTGTTTAATAAAGTAGACATATTACAGTTCTGGGAACCAAAAATTCTAATAGATTTTACTAAAAAAAACATTTTTAAGACATTGGCAAGACTACATTTGTTATAGATGTTTTTAATGAAGGTTTTATTTACTTGATTTCCCAGTTTCTAATGTCTGCCTACATATTTTTATTTACTAATATCCTTTCTCCATCTACTATGTAGCAGCGTAACAGCTTCAGATCATTTATGAAGACACTGAATTTATAATGGGTTAACCTGACTACAGGGCATTCTTTATGGAATTATCTCCATGTGTGCATCCTTAATTTAATCATGCATCTTGGTATATAAAGCAAGGATTAGGCTGGGATTAGTAATGACCCCTTCCAGGGTCACTTGTCTGCCTGCCATGCAGTCCACTCTTAATTTGCAACTGATATTCTGTCACTGTTGGCAATAATATTATGTTACATGGAAATGATAAACTTTAAATCAAGTATTACAATTCATATATCTAATAAATCTTTATACTTCTATGTTCTTCACATTGTTTTATCATCTACAAATGAACATTCTAAGTTTCAGTCATTCTAGTTCAGACTAATTTTCTAATCGTTTTCAGGACAATGGTCCATATGATTTGGCCCTAACAGTTATGAGTTCAGATAATTTTTAAAGACTTATTTTGAAGAAATATCACAAATCTTTAAGCATGTGATCTAAGTTATTTATTGATTCCTATCTTAATTTAACCTTCATTTAACCATCTGTTCCTTTCATAAAATTTCAATACAACTATACTTTATCACTTATTATTCATTTCGTCTTAAACATACACTGAAATAGCTCTACTCTGCAATTCCTACCACTGTTGCTGCTTCTAAATTTGGGAGCTTATTCCAGCAATCTTTGACAGTTGAAATCGGTATGTGCTATGTGTTCATTATCCTGACAGGTTTTATAAGAGATTACAATTAGAGTGAATCCTCCATTATCCATCCCCACAGTGACTAGAAGTTTTCCAGCAACTATGGTAACAGCTATGTCTTTTTGGATCTTTTCTCTGTCATTGTTTTCTCCCTCTCTCCCTCTCCCTCTCCCTCTCCCTCTCCCTCTCCCTCTCCCTTCATGTCTCTCTGTCTTTATATATCTCTGTCTCTGTCTATCCTTCATAGTCTCAGTGTCTCTCTCATGTGAAGTCAAAAAGAAGGTCAAGTCCACTTGTTTTCAAAGCATTTTTGGACAATGTATGCAAAACCCTTGCTAAATCAAATTAAAAAGCAACCAAATGTGCTTTCTTAATTATTTAAATATTTTATCATAAATTGATAATTTTAATTGTATATTTACTGAGTAAAAAAACGTGAAATAATAATAAATAATGCCCATGACCTCAACCAATAGTATCTTCACAAATGGCTGAGGATTACAATTTCTTACATTACATGTGGTCAGGAATTTGGGGGTCTATTTAAGTTCTATAAATTTAATACAGTTATTATTGCTAGTTTTGCTTCTTTTAATGTCTCAGGCACATATGCAGTGTATGATTTCTTTTCTTTATGGATCATAGGGATTGACAAATAAACAGTATTTAAAAATTCAAATATAAGTAAGTTACAACTTATCTATATTATCAAAGAGTAAGTTTATATATTAATAATATTTTATATACTCTTCCATAAAATATGGTTTATTTTCTTTGTAGAGAGTGTAGACCTTAAAGCAATAATTTCAAAGGTATAAACCACAAATGAAAACATTACTTTACACCTTAATAAGCACTACTAAAATTTTTAATTTTTTTTTAAAAAAAGGCTACTTAAAAATTATAATGCTAGTGGGATTGCTTCAAGTATGTCTCCATTTAATTTGATATTGTCTGTTGGTTTGTAGTAAATTGCTTTTATTATGTTTAGGTATGGGCCTTGAATTCCTGATCTATCCAATACTTTTAACATGAAGGCATGTTGTATTTTGTCAAATGCTTTTTCTGCATCGAAGGAGATGATAATGGTTTTTTTTTTCTTTGATTTTGTTCATATAGTGGATTATGTTCATTGATTTTCATATATTAAACCAAACTTGCACCCCTGAGAAGAAGCCTACTTGATGATTGTGAATGATGGTTTTGATGTGTTCTTGGATTTGGTTTGCAAGAATTTTATTGAGTATTTTTGCATCAATATTCATAAAAGAGATTGGACTGAAGTTATCTCTTTTGCCTTGGTGTGGTTTAGGTATCAGAGTAATTGTGACTTCATAGAACAAGTTAGGCAGTGTTCCTTCTGTTTCTATTTTATGGAATAGTTTAAGGAAAATTCATATCAGGTGTTCTTTGAAGGTCTGATAGAATTCTGTACTAAATCCATCTGGCCCTGGGATTTTTTTGGTTGGGAGGTTTCTAATGACTTCTATTTCCTTGTACAATATGGGCATGTTTAGACAGTTTACCTGCTCTTGATTTAACTTTAGTATGTGGCATCTCTCTAGAAAACCATCCATTTCATCTAGATTTTTCCAGTTTTGTTGAGTATAGGCTTTTACAGTAAGATCCAAGTAAGACCAGTAAGACCTCAAGGGGAGGTCCCAAGACCTGACACTATTACTGAGGCTATAGAGTGCTCACAAAGAGGAACCTATCATGACTGCCCAACAAGCAGCTAAAAGAGTCAGATGCAGATATTTGCACCCAACCAATGGACAGAAGCAGTTGACCCATGTTGTTGAATTAGGGAGGGCTGAAAGAAGCTAAGGAGAAGGGCCATTCTATAGGCAGACCAGCAGTCTCAATTAATCTGAACCCTCAAAATCTCTCAAAACACTGGACCACCAAACAGACAGCATGTACCTGCTGATATGAGGCCCCCAAAACACATAAAGTAATGGACTTCTGGGTCTCAGTTCATTCAGAGATGATGCACCTAACCCTAAAGAGACTGGAGGCCCCAGGGAGTTTAGAGGTCAGGTTGGGTGGGGGATAGGGACATTCACATGGAGACAGGGGGTGGGGAGGAGGTATGGGGTATGGAAGGGTCAGAGAGTGGATATAGGGAGAACAAACTATGGAGGACAAAAAATTAAATTAATTTAAAATAAAGAAAATTTAGTGCTATATTTAACCCAGAAATTTTAAAGCTAGTTTACAAAGTTACTGTCCTCTCATCTTTTTTTGTAAAATTAATTGGATTACAAATTAGCCAATAATTGTCTAAATCCAGATAGAATTGTTATTTGAATATATATGTGTAGAAGTTCTTTAAGGCAGGATTTCATAAAGGAGGAAATAACAGTATAATTTAATATTTAATGAGTATATATTATATATTGATACTATAGATGATAGGCTTGCCAGCATTTACTTAACCATTAATTGATTAATGAAATGTCCACAATCATTATAGTAGAATTTCCTTATTCTTTCTATTATTTAATGTGTTCTTAGTGAAAGGACGTATATCATATTAGATGTAATTCTGCCTAACCAATGGGCAACCAATCAGAAATCTATTTTATCAATATATCACAGATGTTGATAGTTCTGTACACCAAATTTTGTTCAAGTTTTTATTGTTCTAAAAATATTTGCTTTAAAAAAAAAACCTGCCTCTTTACATAATAGAGGTGATCCCAGATGTAGGCTGATCTGAATGGCCTGGGAATTTTTTCATTGGAATTGTCTTCTAAGTACAGGACAATCCCCACTGTTCAAAAAGCTCTCTTTTGAGGTTGTACACAATGTCATGAAGTTGTGATCTTCTATCAAACTGGTATTAAGCAAAGTTGGCAGATTTCATGCACTTTGTTGCTGAAGCTCAGTCAACCATTAATATGTCTTTGTAGACAGTATCAATGGAGTAGAGTTAACTCAGATTGTTTTCATATGCAAATTTGCTTTCACCCTCATCCAACACTGAAACGTTCTTTCTATTTACTATAGTGGAACATCTCATAAATTCATTTTGTTCCTAATAGCTTGTTCCCTATGTGGTGTGTGGAGTGTAATTCCAACAAATAACCTTCAAATAAATAACCTCACAACATGGAGTTTCTCTATATTTTTCCATTTTTACTTAGTTACCATTCAAATAAAATTTATTGACAGTAAATGTAGCAGATGAGGAGGAATATAAGCCTAAGATTCTGGGCTTTTCTGTATCTGTGGTCTTCATCATAAGCCAGGGTCATCTTTTCACTTAACCATAGAGGCTAGTCACTGAAAGAGCATGTTTTCAAACAGGGGTGTAACCATGTCCTGAATCTTTAACCTTAGCAGCACTGCCAGAAGTTTGCCTTTTTCTGCCTTGTGGGTGCAGTTATTGGTCCAACTTAACGTTTACATGATACTTCTGCCTCTAAGAAGGTGAGCTTTCTGGGCCTTCCTCAGCACTCAACATGTCATATGTAGGTGGGTTAGGGGACCTTACTGTACAGTAGAGAGTCTAGACATGCTGTTGCCACATGTCTTAGTTTGGGTTTCTATTTCTGTTATGAAATACCATGACCAAAAACAACATGATGAGGAAAGGCATACTTTTTACTTACAGTTCCACATCATAGTCCATCATCAAAGGAAGTAAAGGCAGGAGCTTAAACAGGGTAGAGACCTGAAAGCAATCACTGAAGGGAGCAGATGTTATATGAGAGCATAACTTTCTAGCTTTTCCTCATTGCTTGCTCAGTCTGACTTATTATATTATCCATGACCTCATGCCCAGAGTTGGGACCACCCCACATGAGCTGGATCCTCCTATATCATCAATCATTAATTAGAATATATATCACAGGCAATCTGGTGGGGTTATTTTCTCAAGTGAGTTGACCTCCTCCAAAATTACTCTAACTTGTACCAAGTTGTCACAATACAAGCCAAGAGATAATGCTATAAGGAAGGGTGTGTCTTTATTCATCTGTTTCTCCATCCTAGGGATATATGTATCAGAGGTTTCCATGAAATTGGCTGCAACCTTGGTGAACAATATTAGAACATATAAATATTGCAATATAAAGATATGTAAAACAGCTTACACACAGGCTTTCTCTGAAAATATTTTACCTGATAACTGACCAGGGAGAGCAAAACAGACACTTTGTCTTTCCCATGTGATCTCATTATTTCTCATTCTTTTTCCTTCATTTTCTTTTTGTATTTATCAGTGTATACAGTGGCATTCTTCTTAAAATAAGGGGAGAAGGAGGGAGGTTGGATAGGGGTATGGAGTTTGGGTGAGTCAAAAAATAAACTGAGAATAAGAAACTGGATTAAAAACAGATCATGGTATTTTTAAATTTTGTATTTGAATTTTCTCAGCATATCCTAGAAATCTGTAGGCCTCTTTATCATGAGAACCTCAGACTAAATCTTGAATGGATAGCTGCCAACAAAGATACCCTTTCTCTTGTAGCTTCTGAGAGATTTTTGATTCTTGAGAAGACAAAATATCAGAAGGATATGTTAGCAAGAATTTATCTGAATACGTGAGAAAACCACGTGAGGATAGTTTTAGCATAGTTTGGAGTCTGTGCCATATGTCAAGGGATGTGAATCAATCCTCAGCCTGTATACATGCTTATAATATTAAGTTAAAACTCACAGCACTTTAGATTTATGAATGAGAAATCTGTGCTATTCTTTTTCTCACCTTCCAGTTTAGCTTTCCTTAGCCCTTGAGGATCTCTCAAAAGGCCTAAGGGTTGCAGCAGTTAATCCTCAAAAATATTTTTCATAGAAAAGGAGATATTAAGGGAAAAATCCATTTAATATGCAGTTTAAAACAATCAAATTTTGACAAGTATGTTTTAAATCTTATAGAGTGAACCTTTTCAGCTAAAATCCTTATATGTTTAACAGTATATACAACTATCGATAATAAAAGAGCTTTTCATTTCGACACCCAATTTCTTCATAGTTTGTAATGAATGACTTCTAGGGTATAGTGTTGCCCTTAGGCTAACAACTCCTCAAGGCTGAAGCACATTAAGGATATAGTATTGATATAGTGAAGAACATTTTTATTTTTATATAACATAGACAAATTACAATATAAATTAAAATTGAGCTTTTTAGTTTATTTTATTATGCAATCAAAATGTCACCTAAGCTGCAATAAGAGTTGGCATATACAGTCATTCAGTGCTAGGCAATGCAACCCAGTAAGAAGAGGAAATATGTCCCATGAGTAGACAAATGAGACATATCCACTTCCATTGTTAGGGGTCCAAAAAAAACAAAAAAACACACAAAAAAAAACCCCAAGCTAAAGAAGCATGGCATTATGAAGAGGACCTGATGCAGACCCATGCAGGCGATGTGGATATGGTTTTAGTCTCTGTGAGCTGCTATGAGCTCTGCTTGTTAGGTCCATGTTCTACTAATATCCTGCACTTATAGTTCTGATAATCCTTTCTTTCTCTTCTGTGGATTTCCCTAAACTTCACTTAATGTGTGGCTAAATGTCTCTGTATCTGCTCCTATAAGCTACTTGTTATGCCAAGTTTGTTTGATATTACTAGGAGACCTAATGTTCTCTAAATGGGAATGGACATAGAAATAGAGGAGTAATAGATCTGGGGAAGAAGGAGATGTGGGGAGGGACTGGGAGGAGGATACAGAGGTTAGGCACCAGTTGGGATGTATTATTATATGAGAGAAGCATAAATAAAATAAAATAAAAATAAAAATAAAGTAGAACAAAATAAAAATTAAAAGTCACTTAGAATATATGTAATATACTTTAAACAAAACCAGATGCTCGAGATAGATATACAACATTCATCATTATTAATACAACCTTAATAGATTATTGTAAATGATTCCATTAATGAAATAACCCACCACAATTAGAGAAAATTATGTAATGTGTCATGTCACCACTTTGCAGACTAATTCTCCAGCTTTTACAAGTTGTAAAAGCTAGTTATAACAAATTTTATTTCCAAAATATTTGCCTAACCCCATTTTAAGATCACATATGTTGACTGATTCATTTTTGAAGTCCAATATCTTCTATAAACCAGTCAGATGTGTGTTTGGCCTATTGAGAGATAAAATACTTACCACAGGAGCTACTGGTCTAAGCCAACAAATGTGGACAGAGATCATGAACGGATAAAAATGGATCTTGAGAGGATGGGCCAATGGCCAGTCCTATAGTGTAATATAGGTAACACACTGGCAGTGAATAATGCTACACACCAATAGGTGAGTTTTGAAGATGAGAGGAAGTGGTGACTTCTATTGAACACAACACAGATGTCAAAACTAAGCTTTCATCTGGTAGAAGAAAAAAAGGATTAAAGTATTTGGAGTTCAGGAAGCAGAAGTAGATTAACTACATGAAGCCTGAACTGACTAAGCTTTCTATGGACAGAGATAGATTTGTTTTCCACAGATATCATGTGGGAAGGACAACTTAGAAGTCAGTGGTAGCCCTTTTTCATACTTTAAAAGATAACAGGGTTAACATTAATATCTGGGGTCCTAAATCACTTCTGATAAAATAAGAAATATATAGTCCTGATATAATGGGGTCTAAGAGGATGTAAAAGAATGTCAATGCAATAGTCAGAAGGAACTGATATACTTATAAATATGTACATGCTTAATAGAATATAGCTACACAACATGAGACATTTGGAGAACAGTTACTCAATTCTTTACAGTCAAAAAAAAAGTAAGGATAATGGTGAATAAGGAAGTTAAGGTTTTTCTTAGTCAGGGTAGCTATTACTATGATGAAATACCATGATCAAACCAGCTTGAGGAAGAAAAGGCTTATTTGTCTTACTCTTCCTCATCAAAGTTTGTCATCAAATGAAAACAGGACAGGAACTCAAACATAGTAGTAATCTTGATGCAGGGGTTGATGCATATGAGAATACGTTATCACTGATTTTTTTTATCTGTATATAAGAAATCTACACCATCCCTTCTAAATTTTGGGAAGCACAGGGGAAACAAGACCGGAAAGAATGTAAGAGGAAGTAGATAGGGAGGAGGGCTGCAGAATGCTCTCTTCTGGGCATGACAGAGCCAATGAAGTCATGATCCCAGAGCCACTATGGCTGACAGCAATGGGCATGCCTAGGACTAGGCCTATCAACAGTCAATCATTTGATGGGGAGGGGCCAATAGGTGCCTAGCCTTTCTTGTGTAACACTGGGTGCTCCTGGATTCTAGGGGAATACTGTCATTATCTTCAGATATGTACCCACTGAGATACCACCATGCTCCAAGGGATTAGTATTAAAATCAGTGGACTGCCAAAGAAAAGAAAAAGACATGTACATGAAAAGAGAACTTAGTGGGTAGGAATAGAGGTTGAAGGACTCAGAAAGCAGGCAGTGTTCATGGTTATCAAATGTACAATATGTGTAAGTTGGCAAATAAACTCAATGTTAAAATTAAAAAAAAAAAAGGTACAGGGATTATGGTCCCTATCTGTCACCTACTGAATACATTAGATTGTTTTTTTTCTTCCATCAAGAAGTAATTGGCAAATTTCTGGATGATGAAAGTGAAGCACTTAGTACCACAAGAAAATCATGCCTAGTTTGGATATACTTATCAGAAATGTTATCAAGATTTCAGAGGTCTTCAGTATTAGATTTACTTGTATAGACATCAAATTGAGTATTTACAATATGAAAGTCTATTGATCAAACTAATGGGCAAAGTTGGAAAGTTCTTATATGTATATATAATGAGTACTTATTGTATTTTCCCCACCATTCCCTTCTATTATTCCACTGATCCCTTCTTTCTTATTCCACATTATTGACCATCTCCTCCTTACGACTATGTCCTATATCTTCCTAAGTCACACATACAAGGGAAAACATGAAATATTTATTCGTATGAACCTGACTTAGACCACGTAAAATGATCTTCAGTTCATCTCTCTTCTCCATTCTCTTCCTAAAAATAACATAATTTCATTCTTCATGGCTGAATAGAATCCCATTGTATATATCACAGATATGTTATTTATCTCTTGATGGACTGTTAGGCTGGTTTCATGAGTTGACTATTCTGAAGAGTGACAATCATACTGATATCTTTGGGTTAAACTCATGTGGATTAGTCTGGGTATGAACAAAGCAGTGGTATAGTTGTAATATAATATTCCATTTTATAATATTCTTTTGATTGAAAATAATTTTTCTCTCATACAGAACTACATACAGAACACAGTTTTCCCTTCCTCCACTTGTTCCAGTTCCACCTCTCCTTTCCACACTCTCTCTGTCTCTCTTCAGAAAAGATCAGTCCTCTAGAGACATGAACCAAACAGGAGAAAACAGCACACAGTAAGACAAGGCAAAAGCCTCTATGCCGAGCCTGGATAAGGAAGCCCACTAGAAGGAAAAGAATCCCATGAGCAGGCAAAAGAGTCAGATATACCCACACCAGAGTTAAGATTCTCACAAAAACCCCAAGTTAAAAGCTTGACATGTAGATGACATGGTATAGACCCAGGCAGTCTCAATGCTTGCTAGTTCAGTCTCCATGAGCCCTTATGGGCCCTGATTAGTTAATTTGGTGGGCCATATTCTCCTGGTGTCCACCATCCTCTCTGATATTTGCTATCTTTCCACTACTTCTTCCACCTCTAACATTTTACATTAATGTCAAAATCAAAATAACTTCTACAGTAGGTAGACTAATTTTCCTTGCCATCTTCATCATATTGGGGTTCCTTCCTACCCTGAGATCTCTAAGTACTCAAGGTACAGGAATACCTTTTGGCCTGTGTAGTGGCTATTCGTGGTTGTCAACTTGACTATATTTGAAATGGACTACAATCCAGAATTGGAAGGCTCACCAGTGA
>NC_034601.1:62217515-62218831 GCF_900095145.1 Mus pahari | reverse complement strand
TATCCGTAAGTTCTGTGACTCTAGAGAACCCTGACTAATACAGAAGTTGGTGCCAGGAGTGGTTCTAGAGGAGCAGAAATATAAGGATGAATGTTTTAAAATACTGGAATTGGCTTGTTGATCCAATTCCAACTACTGAAACCTCTCGGGATTCTCTCCCTCCTGGGAGCTCAGAGAATTTTGAAGACCCATGGCTGAAACTATATTTCAAACTTAAAGAAGCTAAGGCCCTTGATTTTCTTGATGAATTAGGTGATTCAGTGTACAAAGCTTTCTACAAGATGGGGAAAAAAATCGGATAATGATTTTACTGGCTGGTTGCTCTTAGCATCTGGGAAAAAAAAACAATGAATGAAAGGAAGGAGTTGTGTGATAAAATCGAAAGGCTCCAGACACAAGTAAATGATCTAAAAGTTGCTAAGTGTGTCCTTGAAGAGAATCTTCTCTCCTGTAGCCATAGAGCTCAAGCTGCAGAACATCAAACTGAAACCTTCATTGTAAGGTTGGCTGAACTACAGCGACAACTCAAGTCTCAGCCTCAGAGTGTGTCGACAGTTAAAGTAAGGGCACTAATNGGCAAAGAATGGGATCCTATAACTTGGGATGGGGATGTGTGGGAAGACTGTGTTGAAGCTGAGAATGTTGAATCTTCAGATTCTCAAGGGTTTGCCCCAACTGAGGAAGTAGTACCCTCAGCCCCACCCCTTGAAATAATGCCTTCCACACATGAGAACATTAATTATGCAGAGTCTGATAGACCAGCAGTGACTTTCACTAGAGAAAATGGCAGACAAGACAATACTGATGTTTCTTAAGGTCCACCAATAGTTACTTCCAGACCTGTAACTAGACTCAAAGCAAAACAGGCTCCTAAAGGGGAGGTAGAAAGTGTAGTCCATGAGGAAATTCGCAGAAAACAAATGGATCATGGAGAATGACAGNTGACTATCGAAAACTAAATCAGGTAGTAACTCCTATTGCAGCTGCTGTACCAGATGTAGTTTCGTTTCTTGAGCAAATCAACACATCCCCTGGCACCTGGTATGCAGCTATTGATATGGCAAATGCCTTCTTCTCAGTACCTGTCCATAAGGACCACCAGAAGCAATTTGCTTTCAGTTGGCAAGGCCAGCAGTATACNTTCACAGTTTTGCCTCAAGGATATATTAACTCTCTTGCCCTGTGTCATAATTTAGTTAGAAGGGATCTTGATTGTTTGTTTTTTCCACAAAATATCACATTGGTACCAGCAGAGTGGGGTATTCCTGTGACAACCTGACCATGTTTTGGGGAGGACTGTGGAAGGACTTTGGAAC
>NC_034601.1:62168991-62216462 GCF_900095145.1 Mus pahari | reverse complement strand
AGGAAATGCCTACATGAGATCCAGCTGTAAAGTATTTTCTCAATTAATGATCAAGGGGAAAAGGCCCCTTTATGGGTGGGACCATCTCTGGGCTGGTAGTCTTGGTTCTATAAGAGAGCAGACTGAGCAAGCCAGGGGAGGCAAGTCAGTAAGAAACATCCCTCAGTGGCCTCTGCATCAGCTCCTGCTTTCTGACCTGATTGAGTTCCAGTCCTGCATCTTTTGGTGATCAACAGCAGTATGGAAATGTAAGCCGAATAAACCCTTTCCTCCCCAACTTGATTCTTGGTCATGATGTTTGTGCAGGAATAAAAACCCTGACTAAGACAGCCTGTTAGACTGAAATTTTATAAGTATTCTCTATATGTGGCTTTACAAGCCAGCAAGACAGGATCTGCTTTCTTGATGCTAATACCAGCTTGGGACTCCTTTTTAGAGGTCTTCTTGTGGTTGAGGCACTCTCTATCAGTATGTGCATGGGTATAGGAAATGTCCAAGCAGTGGCTGACAGGACACAGAAAGCAGTCGTATCAGAGCAATATGTGCTGGTGAGGTGAAGCAAAAAGCAGTGACTGCCCATCATTTTTTTTCTGAGTTAGTGTTTGCCTAAATTCATATTTGCTTAGATGGACTTGCTTCGTAGTCATGACTACCACAAACAAGCACTCCTGTCTTCCCCAGCAGTACAGCCCATTCTTCTCATGACAAAGACCTGTGTTTCCCGTTGGTTACAGTAAGTCTCAGAAAATTTTTGAGTTCAGTTTCCTAGCAAGTGGAAAGCTAAAGCAATTGGGAGACTGGAGATACAGAGTGTAGGTGTTTCTGCATACTATGGCAAAAAATGTTTCCTCTAATTCCTTTCTTAAGATTGTTACCCTCTACAGTAATAGAAAGTATGCTTGGAAGTGTGACTCCGTGCTTTGTGAACTACAAATGTATGTTTCAATCTCTTTTACACAGAATACTGGACTGCGCTTTTGAAATTTACATTCACCAAACACTACTCTGCAGAACCTTGTCTTTTCTGCCCACATTACCCAACATCAGATGTTATATATATATATAGCATGATGTGACTTTCTCAGTCCTCAGTTTCAGTATTTCTGGATTTTATGTGGGGTCTGTCCATTCACTGTTGTCTCGTCTTGCCATTACAAGCTTCCCACATCTCCCTGAAGCTACACCCTTGATGTTTGTTTTCAGATGCAAGAAGGTGGTTGTATCTAATTAGCATTGCAAGTAGAACATTTTTTGAGTAGGAAGATGGTGCCCAATTATAAGACTTTGCTAAATTCTACATATCCCTATTTTTATAGAGGGATAGGAATAAGGAAAGAGAACAAAATCCATAGGAGAATGAAAAAGGGAATGGGAGAGATAAGGGATAGTATAATAGAAACAGCACTATCTAGCCGAGCCTAATTGGAGCTTATATCAAAAGAAATATCAATGTTAAAGATTCTCATTTTTAATCTTACAGCTACTTTGTTTCTCATGAAACTTTTGCAGTAACTTAACTTACAATATTGCATTGAAGTGATTGTCGAGATTACTGTGTGTTTCTGTCTCCTTAATTTTTGTGTCTTATCCAAGTGTCTTACTCATATATCCCTAGTCATGTCAGTATATTGAATGACCTCAGGAACTTGACAACTTTATAACAGCCATCCTGGATTTTAAAAGACACTATTTCAAGGAGCAAGTTATTTTGAATCTCTAAGAAGAGAGCCAGACAAACACCGAAGTGGATGCTCACAGCCAGCTATTGGATGGAACACAGGGTCCCCAATGGAGGAGCTAGAGAAAGCACCCAAGGAACTGAAGGGGGCTGCAACCCTGTAGGTGGAACAACAATATGAACTAACCAGTACCCCCNGAGCTTGTGTCTCTAGCTGCATATGTAGCAGAAGATGGCCTAATCGGCCATCACTGGGAATAGAGGCCCCTTGGTCTTGCAAACTTTATATGACCCAGCACAAGTGAAGGCCTGGGCCAAGTAGTGGGAGGGGGTGGGTAAGGGAGCAGGGGCAGGGGGGTATAAGGAACTTTCGGGATAGCATTTGAAATGTAAATAAAGAAAATAAAAAAAAAGAGAGAGCCAGATATATTTAGCATCTCATGGTCTATCTATCTATCTATCTATCTATCCATCCAACTATCATCTACTTACCTATCTATCTATACCATATAAATATTTTACAAGAGGAATCCATCTATCTATCTATCTATCTATCTATCTATCTATCTATCTATCTATCTATCTATAATTTATTACTATATTTCAGGAGAATGATTTTCTCAGAATAATTTGGATAATCTATGAATTGGCACATTTCTCTAATCTCTCCATAGCATCATATTACTTGGACTAGATGAAGTAGAAGTTGATACATTGGTGACTTTTTAAGATATAGGTAGTCCAGATGTTGAGAAATAAACTTTACATAGAAGGAACTATTTCCCTGAATTTGGTAGAAATGCATGATGTGGTATGTATACTATTAAATCCTGGATACATTAAAATTTAGCATATTGTTTATCTCTCACTAAAAAAAATAAACAAACAAGAAAACATTGATGGTGATGTAACAAAATGGAAAGCCATTAACATTGAGTTAGGGTTAAACACAAGGGCAAAGGACTTTTCGAAAGTTCTGATTTTGATGTAAGCAACTCTACCAAAGTGGTACCTCACTTGATCATAACAAATTCTATGGTATTAGATGGACCTTGTGGTAGGTAAAAATCACCTTGGATAGTTATGGCAAGACCCAAATGGTGATTATAATGTGGACTATTTAGTGTTCTGGAGCAAGTATATGCCATCTGCAGCAAAAACATGATACTCTATTAGATAAACAGCTATGACATGTTAGGGGTCTTGATAATGACAGAATAACTAAATGGTCATCAAGTAACCATTCAGAGCTAGATTCTGCCAAACTCATTTATTCATGGGTTGACCAGGACAAGCAGCAATTAATCATGCCAGCATCAGGCCCAAATTGGGCCAGAGGGTACAAGTAAGCAACATGTGCAGGTGGCTCAGATTCCATGTCATCCACCACTGTTGCATTGGCACATCTCTCTTAACACTTAGCATGCACCTGCTATGTATGGACAATGTGTTGTGAATCGTTAATGAAGGAGGGAAAGGCTATGCTTAAGTCATCAATAGCTTGGTTTGTTATGCCAGCCATAAAGAAATGTAATGTGACACAAACCAATACAAAGATCAGCCTGAAGATAAGTTGTGTGAAATCTGCTTAATGGTTATAACTTGAAGTGGTAGGCATATTTCAAGAAGTCAATTAATGAATAGGAAATATTTTCATCATTTTGAAAGGAGAATAACTTTAGGATTTAAAGCACACATTTCTGGTGATGAAATATACAGAAAAACTGGAAATATTGATTGTCTACAATACAAACATAAAGCAAGGAAGTATATAGGATGTGGAGGCCAGCTCACACCATTCAAATTTTTCCATGAGTTACACAGTTTTCACAAATGGAAACAAAACAGTGTAGTGGAAGAGATACTTCTCACACATCAGTTCCTTTATGTCAATTCTCACTCAGCAATTGATCTAACTATGGCTCCTGATCAATGCCTAACCTGATACCTGTCTAGAATGTTGAATCCTTATCAAAGTAACTTTCCTTAATAAGGAGAAGATATTTTATGAAAAAATAATCCTATTTGTTCCTTGGTATTCAAGGAAAAAAATCATCTTGACTTTTATTAACAGAATCCAGGTATATAAATATGTCTTGAAAAGAAAAATTGAATGTTAATGTAGTTGATTTTAGAATGGCAATCTTTTGTCTCTATGGCTAAAAATCTGACAATAGGATATACTATAATGTGTGCTTAGATTCTCCTCCAAATATAAAGTATTATTTGGCCAGCCTTAGACTCTTAGAACTTCCCCTTTAAAATTATGGTCAAAATTCTTGGGCAAATAGATATATCTGGAGGGTATCATCCTTAGTGAGGTAACCCAATCACAAAAGAAGTCACTAGATATGCACTCACTGATAAGCAGATATTAGCCCAGAAACTTAGAATACCGAAGATACATTATGCAAAACANAAGAAAACCAAGAAGGATGACCATNGNGTGGATACTTCATTCCTCCTTAGAATAAGGAACAAAATACTCATGAAAGGATATAGGTACAGAGACAAAATTTAGAGCTAAGATGAAAGGATGGACTATCCAGAGACTACCCCATTCGGGAGTCCATCCCATCATCAGCCACCAAACTTAGATACTAATGTTCATGCCANCAAGATTCTGCTGAAGGGACCCTGNTATNGNGGCCNCTTGTGAGNCTATGCCAGTGCCTGGCNAACNCNGAAGTGGATGCTNACAGCCAGCTATTGGATGGAACACAGGGTCCCCAATGGAGGAGCTAGAGAAAGTACCCAAGGACCTTAAGGGGGCTGCAACCCTGTAGGTGGAACAACAATATGAACTAACCAGTACCCCTTGAGCTTGTGTCTCTAGCTGCAAATGTAGCAGAAGATGGCCTAATCGGCCATCACTGGGAAGAGAGGTCCCTTGGTCTTGCAAACTTTATATGACCCAGCACAAGTGAAGGCCTGGGCCAAGTAGTGGGAGTGGGTGGGTAGGGGAGCAGGGGTGGGGAGGGGTATAGGGAACTTTCGGGATAGCATTTGAAATGTAAATAAAGAAAATTATAATAAAAAAATAAAATAAAATTATGGTCAAAATTGCCTGTATGTGTTGATTGATGTGGAAATGGAATCCATAACCTCTTTGATCTAGTTGCAAACTATTCCACATATGCATGCTCCATGACAGGTTTTTGACTGGGTGAGTCTATGAGTAACTGAGTTAAACTCCATTTGCCCAGCCTAACACCGTTCAATTGCACATCAATATTTTTCAAAGGGCACTTTCCCAAATCTTCTTGTTTCTAAATTACAAATGCTCAGTGTCAGAAGAGAAGGGTGAAGATGGCAGATACCCTTAAAGCATTAAGGGTATTTAATTAGTTATTAAAATAACTAATTAAAAATTCTTTTTTTAATTAGATGTTTTCTTTATTTACACTTCAAATGCTATCCCGAAAGTTCCCTATACCCCTCCCCACCCCTGCTCCCCTACCCACCCACTCCCACTTCTTGCCCTGGCATTCCCCTGTATTGGGGCATATGTAGTTTCTAAGACCAAGGGGCATCTCTTCCCAATGATGGCCAAATAGGCCATTTTCTACAAAAAAAATAATTGTATAACAAAGATATAATCAGTCTCTTTAGGTTTCTGATAATTTTCTTTTTTAATCATTAATTTATATATTTATTCACTTTGCAATCTGATTGTATCCCTTCTTCCCTCTGTTCTCGCCAGTCCCACCCTTACAGTCCCTATCCCCATTTGCGCTCCCCCTTTCCTCAGAGAATGGGAGGGCCCCCATGGGTACCAACCCAACCTGGTACATCTCAGCAGGACTAACTGTATCCTCTCCCACTAAGGTCAAGAAAAGGCAGTCCAACTAGGAGAAATATTTCCAAAGGAAGGCAACATAGTCAGAGACAGCCCCTCTCCAATTGGAAGAATCTACATGAAGACCCAGCTGCACATCTGGCACATATGTGTAGGCATCAAAGGTCTAGCCCATGCGTTCTCTTTGGTTGGTGATTCTGTCTCTTTGAGTCCCTGTGGATTCAATGTAGCTGATGCTATAGGTCTTCTTGAGGTGACTTTGACTCCTACTTTCACAAGAATCCTTGAGCTGCACCTAATGTTTGGGTGTGAGGCACTGCATTTGTTTCCATCAGCTTCTGGGTGCCTCTCAGAAGCCAATTATAAAAGGATCTCATCTACAAGTATAGAAATTATTATTAATAGTATAATGGGTTTGCTGTCTCCCATGAGATGACACTCAGAATAATATTTTGTAGTTCCACCTATTTGCCTGCAAATTTCATGATTTTTTTAAAATAGTTGAGTAGTANTCCATTGTGTAAATGTACCACAGTTTCTTTACTCATTCTTCAGTTGAGGGACATCTAGGTTGTTTTTAGTTTCTGGCTATTACAAATAAAACTGTTATGAAAATAATTGTGCAAGTGTCCTTGTGGTGTGATGGAGAATCTTTTAGATATATGCCCAGGAATGGTATAGGGTCTTGAAGTAGAGCTCTTCACAATTTTCTGGGGAACTGCAAAATTGATTTCCAAAATGGTTGTTCAATTTGGACCAGTCATTGTTTGGACATTCCCTCAAACTCTGCTGTATCTTTCTCCCTGCATACCTTGTAGGCAGGACAAATTTTAAGTCAAAGGTTTTGTAGGTGGGTTCGCATCCCTTTATTTCCACTGGAAGTCCTGCCTGGTTACAGGAGGTGGTCACTTCTTGCTCCATATAATCCCTTCCCCTGTTCTAGGTTTTCAGCTAGGGTCACCCACAGAGAGTCCTAAGAGCCCCCTTGCTCCCAGTACTTGAACTTCTTTTAAAGATGGTCCCCCACAATGTCCATTCTCTCTCCCAGCCCTTCCCATTGTCCACTCTCCCCCCACTTAATCTCCACCCCAGCCTAATCCTTTTCACATCTATTCTCTCACCCAGGTCAAGTCCTCCATCCACCTTTTATGTATATTTTACTTCTCCTTCTGAGTTGAGACTCAAGCATCCTTTCCTTGGATATTGCTTGTCACTTAACTTCTTTGGGTCTGTGGATTATAGGATGGTTATTCTTTACCTTATGGTAAAGCTTCAGTTGGGGAAATGCCTCCACAAGATCCAGCTGTTAGGCATTTTCTCAATTAGTGATCAAGGCGGGAGGTATCCTTGTGGGTGGTGCCATCTTTGGTCTGGTAGCCTTGGGTTCTATAAGAGAGCAAGCTGAGCAAGTCAGAGGAAACAAGGCAGTAAAGGACATCCCTCCATGGTTTCTGCATCAGCTCCTGCTTTCTGACCTGCTTGAGTTCCAGTCCTGACTTCCTTGGTGATCAACAGCAATGTGGAAGTGTAAGCTGAATAAACCCTTTCCTCCCCAACTTGATTTTTGGTCATGATGTTTGTGCAGGAATAGAAAACCTGACTAAGACAGTACATACCCCATTTTTAGTTGTATTGTTTGGTTTGCTGGTGTCCATTTTCTTGGGTGTTTTATGTATTTTTGATATTATCCCTCTGTTGGATACAGGGTTGGATATTTGGCTTCTGTTTTGTCCTATTAATGGTGTCTGCCTTACAGAAGCTTTTCAGTCTCTTTCCCATTTTCTTTTATTTCTGACTATTTTTCTTTTGTAAAATTTATTCTATAACAGGAAAGAAAATAATGTTCAGAATCTTGCTTTGGTTTATTTCTTACCATCTCTATTCACTCATTCTGTGAACTTAGAACAAATTAATGTTTCCAAGATAAAATGTTTGTATGTTAATTGAGGGCACTGAACTAAGGTGAATGATTTTTAAAGCATAGTACAATTATGAAAAAAAATGAATATTTTCCTTTATGCCAAGTTTTACATTTTAAGTTTACATTGAAACTTAGCCCAAGGTTACTGGATATGAAGAAAAAAAAATCTAAATACAATGTTTGAATCTTAAGGGATCAGTTCATTAATAAAGTAAATGTAAGTAGCATGACTCACTTTCCCAACATTGAAATGGTGGTTTTGAGACAGAGAGTTTTCATCATGATAGGTACTGGAAACAGACTGTGTAAACAATGAACCCACTCAGTCTTATATTTTCAAGCATTGGCAGTATTTGTGATGTAAGAATGTGTAGACATGATTGAATTCATGATCTTTTGCAGTGTGCATTTATTCACTGAGTGTCTATTTTGTGCCTAGATTATATCCTGATGATAGCTAGTTTAATAGGAACATTCTGATTTTTAAAGGTTCAGAGTCTAGTAAAGGAGACAGTATATGTTCTAAAATCACAAAGCAAAGATCTCCAATCAAAGCATATAAACAGAGTGTGTCTGATGGATTTTGTTAAGAGTTTTATAAAGTCAAGATACATTTCATCCACCAGGTTTCACCCTCAACAAGTCTACATGGGTATGTTTTATTAAAGGCTGTCTGATGACTCAGTCTCTACATCAATGAGGCATTTCCTTGCAACCATGATTCATGCTTATTCACATTAGCTTTCTCATTGTGCTACAGATACTGTAAACATCGTTCTATATCAGACCTTATATAGCTTCAGTTTTAAATTATACACCATCCAAAGAAGTGTGATTGAAGGAAAGCTGGATAAAGAACACCAATTAGAGATAGCATTTCTTCCTGGATGATTCCTGACTGTCTCATCGTGGTAGATGAAATAACCAACTATGGAAGAGCACCAACTGTGGAAAAAGAAAGAGATACTGTGGACACAGATCAGTAGTATTTTAGGGAAGGTTCATTCAGGTTTTTTCCTTCCTCTTGAAGCTAATATACCTGATCCTCTTGAAAAAGTAAGTGATATAGAGACATTACCTGAAGTTGACAGTTCATTCTACCAATTTCTGAGTTCCAGTCTGTCTGGTACTCTAATCCTAGGTGAGTTGATGGTATGAGGATTACTGCTCAGGGTACCTGAGAAAGGAAACAGGATTCTGTTAAACTGGAATATAATTTTTAGGTCTGAGACAGAAGCAAGGACAAAGGCTATTTTGTATTGCTGGATAGCAGATATCGATCTGTCCTAGGGTAACACTTAAACATGGTAGATCAAGCAAATAGGACAATTTGGAGTGAAAACTGACATAAAGATGAGCAAAATTAACTTGTATATTGAACTATCTTTTATGGATCAACAAATTGGTGATATTATTTGACCACTCACATTGTGCCATTTGTGAAAAAAAATAGTCTTTCAAAAAAGTTTCAAAAATATTTATCATAGAGATGGATGAGATGGCACATGACTGTGATCCTGGCACTCTAAGCCCAGAACCTAAAAGAAAATGAGTTTGAGGCCAATCAGGTGTATGTAATGAAACCCTATCTAAAAAATCTACATACTTGCACAAATGCTAATAAAATCTAAATACTAATGACTGATAATGTAATTTATTTTATTGAGTATCTAAATAATAAAATATACAGAATAGTTTTATAATGTATTAGTTATAGACTTTAATCAATTTCTGTCTTTAATACAGAGCACCATCACTTTTCCAAAGATATATTTTAATCACCATAGTATTATTAATTACTTAGTTAAAAGCCCTATAGTCATGTCTTCAAATTACTTGTCTATGGAGCATAATGTATTTAATTGAGGAAGTATTTTTCTATAAGTACAGAGAGCTATAACTGGTCAAAGAACATTATGCTTAAAGGAAACCGTTCATAATCCCAATTCTTTTCATATTTACATTGTGCTTAAAGGAAACTATTCATAATCTCAATTATTTTCATATTTGTATTTAAATTATTTCTCAACAAGTGCTTTAACAAGTATCGCATTTTTAAACTCACCCAAAAGCTGAGTTTTCTTCAAAATGTATTTGGAAAAAGTAAGCTGTGTCAAACTAAGTTTTCAATATTTATAACTCCTCTAAATGTTTTGTCAAGCTTACATCTATGATATCATGGTGAATGTAACTGGAGTCTCTTGATTTTTATCTGCATTGATGAGTTAATTTAGCCATGATACAGACAACTTGAGCAGTTTCTAGCAAAACACCAGAATCCAAGCATAGCCAAGCAAATATGCCATTAAAAGATGGCAGTGAATGTCTCAAGGTGTGGAACAGCAGAGTGAGGTCTGTGTAGCAGATTTTGAGGAAGTAATTATGAATAGTTATGGGATTGGGGGCATATTCATGAGTAAAGTAATCCTTTTTCTGTGTCAGGCCATGATGGGCTGCATCTTTTAGGGAATTTCTTCCCAGGTTTTTTACGAAAGTATTGGTACCTCAAGCATGAAGCTAATGATTTAATGACAGTAGATCTTTTAAGAGTTCTGTAACTGTTTAGTGCTCATATGTGGGTAAACTCCATGTTCCTTAATTTTTGATATGGTAGAAAAAAAAACTTGACTGAAGCATTAAGTATGTTTAACCACAAGGGGCATTCTGACTGTCAAAAAGCACTACCACCAAGAACCAGCTTCAGGTTTCCGTGGTTATTTCATATTTAACTCCTTGGCTACAACATGATCATAGACGATCTTTTTTTCTAGATGAGGTGGAGTCCATTTTACAAGCTGTTTTTACCATAATTTCATCTGTACTTCCTCTCAACTGGTCAGCTTTGCTGTCTTATATCCAGCCATATGACCTCACATTTGCTTTCTCAGTGTACTTGGCTTAACTATTCTAACCCTGACATTGAACATTCATTTCAACACAAACATTATTTTCCCATATTAACTTATCTCAGTTTTCATCTATTTCGTTTGCACACTCAGCTTTTCAAATTAATAGAGACACCATCACAAGACACATTAATGTATTGATACATTTAAATTCTCACAAGCACTTTTCAAAATTAAATTGTATTCAATCAATTGTGGATTTCGAAGTGTGTTTGTATTCCTGCCATGTTTTCTGTATGGGTAGATATCCTTTTCTTAAAAGCTTTTGTTCAGTAATTTTGGACTTCTGAATGCTTCATAATTAGAGATTACTGTGATATTTTGAAAAACTAAAGTATGTTTTAAAAGTTGACACACATGATATGCACTCACTGATAAGCGGATATTAGCCCAGAAACTTAGAAGATCCAAGAAACAATTTGCAAAACACATGAAACTCAAGAAATAGGAGGAGCAAAGTGTAGAATGGGGAACAAAATACCCATGGAAGGAGTTACAGAGACAAAGTTCAGAGCTGAGATGAAAGGAAAGATCATCCAGAGACTGCCCCACCTGGGAATCCATCCCATACACAACCACCAAACCCAGACACTATTCCATATGCCAGAAAGATTTTACTGACAGGAGCCTGACATAGCTCTCTTTTGTGAGGCTATGCCAATGCCTGGCAAATACAGAAGTAGATGTTCACATTCATCTATTGGATGGAACACAGGGTCCCTAATGAAGGAGCTAGAGAAAGTACCCAAGGAGCTAAAGGGGTCTGCAACCCTATAGGAGGAACAACAATATGAACTAACCAGTAATCCACAAAACTATGTATTTAGTTGCATTTGTAGCAGAGGATGGCCTAGTTATCCATCAATGGGAGGAGAGGCCCTTGGTATTGTGAAGATTATATGCCCCAGTACAGGGGAATGCAAGGGCCAGGAAGCAGGAGTGGGTTGGTTGGGGAGCAGGGCACGGAGAGTGTATAGGGGGCTTTGGGGATAGCATTTGAAATATAAATGAAGAAAATATATAATAAAAATGCCTTAAAAAAGGTTGATTTTGTGTAAGATGATACTAATATTTAAGACTGATTTTAAGCACATTTTATAACCCTATAGGAAAATTATAGCAAGTTACAAAGTTATTTGAACATCCTAATAATGTATCATTAATGTTAATTACAACAACAAAATTTAAGAGTACATTCCTTGTCAGACTCATTCAGATTCACCATCATAAGTAATGGTTTCATTATCTAATAAGCTCTCTATCAGTAAACTATGGCAATTTTAAGTTTTAATTCATATAATCGAAAATCGCTTAAGAATCTAATTCTGAACTTTTCAGAGAAATTTACAATTAACATAGTATGTTCTAACAACATAGTTTTCCCCAGTGCCTTTCTACCCACAGACAATCTTTGAGTCTTAGAGTTAATGGATGTTGCCAGGAGAACGTGGTTAGCCACTGCTTGTGTCTGTAGGAAGACTCCTGTCTCATAGGGCTCTGTCTCCTTGTGGGTATTGGGTTCTTAGAACTTTGCCAAGACAATTAATGGTGCACAGGGTTAGAGCATATTCAATTCCTATGACAGATAGTATGTATTTCAATCTATTTCCTCATTTGATAAATTCTAGTTTGGTAACTTAAATAATTCCTAGTGTAGCTACTTATACTGTAGAAACAAACAAATGATGTGTGATGGTTTTTCCTCAGTACTACTTCATGCTGTGTTGGTCAAAATCCACCAGCACACCACGGTGAATCAGTATGCTGCTTTCCTAGAGACAGGGTGTACCTGGTCCTCATGAGAGTTTTGACAGAGAAATGGTCTCGGAATGGATTAGTTTGTGGTCAGGGAAAATCATAAATTCTGTTCTGGCTTGGTTTATGCTCTATATAATGCTGGAACCTGAAAAATATACTTTTGTGAAAATTTATGAGTGACAAATAGATACAATTAATGCTTGTATAAAATTCAGTCAGGGTAGATTCATTATAACTTCACATTCTCCTTCTTGTGTTGGCTGTCATTTGGTTCACTGGTGTGTGCGCATACACATAGGATTTGATTAAGCTGCTATTTTGCATATAGGTGAAATAACATGTCCCTGTAATATACTATATATTTTCCTGGCTCTCGAAAACACAAATACAAGAACAAACAAAGAAAAAGAAAAACCTCCATTTATGTCTTTCAATGCCAGAATGCTTAGTGCTTGCCAGTGACAAAATGAAATGCACCCACATATGATTAGGTTTAGGATGAGGTAATTTTATTCAGTGTCAAGTCTGATATAGGATGAAATGGACTAGCTGTCAAGGTTTGAGCAGGCCTAGGTTACCTTTGAGGATGCAGGAGAAAATCACCACTATTCTTTTTCTAGATTTTGAAGGGCCCTGGCATTATATGGAGTTCTAATTCCCTCTCTCCAGCTTCAATATGAGGAAAGATATTACTCTCTTGATATGTCTTCAGAGCCCCTTTTTCATTTCTTTAACATACCTACAAAGATGCTCTTGTCTTAAGGACCATATTAGCAACAAACTTGAACAAACTATCTCCTTACTTCAGAATCCTTGCTACGTTCTTGAGATTAGTATGAAAATGTTTTTGTAGAGTTAATACTCTGTATGCCACACTAAACAGCGTCTTCTTGGCAAGAAACCGTTTGTTCTCATGAGCGTTTATAGAGATCGGTCTCCTACCACTTCTTCAAAAGATGGAAGTAGATGGAAATTTGGAATGATGTTTTTAAAATAAGTCATGGTAATATGTTTATATGTTTTTATGCATGGATTGGCTCATATCCTGCATAACAAACATGAAATTATGGTCAACTATAGAATTTGTTATGGAAAATCTCTTTGTGATAGTAATTCTCTGAAAAATGCTCATGGTAGCCAGATGCCTATTGTTTAGTTAGGAATTAATTCTGTAATTGTTTTAAAGAATAGAATTTTTTAAAGTTGCTGTCCATGGTCACACATGTGGCTCAGGTGCATTTTAAGAGCTCTGGTGTTAGTCTCTAATTAGATCTAGGAATCTGGATACATACACCCGCTCCACCTCCGGCTGCATGCCCACTCAATTAAATGAAATAAACAATTACCAAATGGAGCTCTCTTAGATCTTGGCCAAATATTGGGTAAATTTAATCCAAAAATTACTTCAAAAGACAAATAATAGGGAGATGTATGTGCTACTGTTTTGATTAAATTTTTAGTAATAGAATTTGGGTTGTATGCCACAAATATTTCTGTTAAGTGTTTGGGCATTAGCTCTTTCAATAAAGCAGAATATGCTCCACTTACGCTATAATTGTCAAAAGGAAGACAAAGAATGTTTGAAAGAAGAAATTATGAGCATCATTGAACACAAGATTATGCTTTCTAATGGGAGTGGCAAAATGTAGCAAAATGGATACATTTGCAAAGAGAAAACTCTGTATTAGAGTATAGGATGAGTTTAGGGAACATGCAACCAACTTCCCTCCATGATACTCGATGATAGAGTTACAGTGTCAGCACCTCGAAAAGACAAAACATTTTGAGAGTATAAAATCCTAATGATAATTATGCATATACCAAAAACTGTCATTTTTAATGTACACTTCTAGATAATAAATCATGCAATTTTAACTTTGAAAAGAATGTTTATATTTGTATTTTAGGACTGGTCTTACAAAGTACTACATATTGTTGTCTTATAAAACACTTTACAGAAACTTGTCTTGTTTATTCTGAGTATTCTGTTAGACATAGGCATTCCTGGACTGATCTTTGTGCCTTAGATTTGCTTTCTGTGCACTATATATTTATGCCTTTGTCTCCTTTACTTTGAGTATGTAACATATTCCATGAACTTCATAGCGTATTGTGTGCTATAAAATTTATGTAAATACAACTGGTTGCCTCAAATACTTCATGAAAAAGGCAGAAAGTGAGCAATTAATTTAGTTAAATCCATGTGCATCTTGATCAAGTCATCTTTCTAATTTAGGCATTTGTTTGTTTGCTTGTTTGTTTTTTTTATTTGTAAAGAAATTTGATATTCTAGTCATGGTTACCTTAAAGCCTTAAGCACCAGGATTCCAAGCAATAAGGTGTGGGGACTTTCTTGTATGGCTTCCAGAAGAGAAGCAGAATGGTTCAGGTCGGCAGCATATTTAACAATAAATGGCGGAGCTTCCCAAATTCCAGGATATTGGAACTTTCAAGTAATTCTTACCCTGAGATCTTTCTTCCAAAGAACTTTTCTAGGCTAAGAAATAAGGTCGAATTCAGACCTAACAGAGACACCGAATAACAGTTTCTTCTCAGCAGAGAGACCTCTTCTTTCCAGTTTCTTATTAATTTCTTAGTCATATTCTTACCATGGTTGAGAAATATTTCTTACAATTTTTATTCACTTTAGATTTTGCTCACTGCCCCTCTTCCCAGTCACCCCATCTCACAATCCTTCACCCATGTCTCTCCCCCACCCCACTCCCTGCTTCTCCTCTGAGCAGATGCAGAACCCTTTGGTATCTCTCTACCCTGGCACATTGAGTCTCTACAAGGCTAGGCACATCTTCTCTCACTGAAGCCAGACAAGGCAGCCCAGATAGAAGAATATATCCCACATACACATACAGGCAGCAGATTTTGGGATAGCTTGTTATTCTAGTTGTTCTGGACCTACATAAAGCCCAAGCTGCACATCTGCTACATATGTGTAGGAAGGCCTAGGTCAAACCTGTGTTGAAGTTTGATAGATTTACATTAAAATTGCCCAAGATGTGTTACTTAAACTTGATTACATGTTGTACTTTTGTCTTTGAAACATACACAGCTAAGTGAAAATGTTGAGAAACTGCTCTGCAAAAATAGTTTAGTTAACAACCAAACTTTATATAATATCAGAGAAAGAAAAGCCCATTCACTCATCTTTCCTCATGTTGGGCACTTATTGTGTTGGGGAAAATGCATTTATTATTTAAACTGCATATTTTTCTCCTTACATATATTTTTTTGTTTAAGGTTCTACAAATCATTTTTGTTTATAGCCTTCATTTTGGGGTATTTTCCAGGTTTGAACAACAGAATAGAACCCAGCTTCGTAGTGAATGAACATCATACAACTACAAATATTCTTCAGTTTACAATGGAGCTATTCCTGGTAAGCCCAGCCCAGGGCAAAACTATTATATGTATAAATGGCTTCTCACACACATCACCTACTTTGCACCCTAGCCTAGTAACAAAATATCTTGCCAACTATTTCCTGTGATCACATGGCAGATGGAGGGCTGTGACTTGCTGCCACTCTTAAGGATTGTAACAGAACATCGATCATGCCATTCATTTCTAGCCTCTGTAAAGGTCAAAATTCAGAATTCAAAGTAAACCTTCAACTGAGTACATATTCTTTAGCACCATGGTGAAGTTGAAGAATTTGACATCAAGCCATCATAAGCCACAGACCATCTATATTTTCTTCCTAAAGTCTTGCCATTTGCCTATAATTCAGCTAGAGTAATGCAAAGTCAACATGAAACAAACATTACATTCTCTTTTACCCAGACAATCCAATAGATGACTATTGTGCTCATTTGTATAATATACATGTTTTTTAAATTATAAAATAAAGTGTAGATTACAAGTAATGTTAAAAAATAAATGTCTGATATGGTTTCATTTTATATTCCCAGTATTTAGTGACCTCTTGTCTACAAAATCATATGCTGTGATGAATGCTTTCTTTCAATATCTAGTTAAATGAATAATGGTGAACTGTTCTGATTCCTCCCAATACAGCACCGTTTTCTCCCCCCCCACCCGTATTTATAATATGTCAGATTTGCTGATGCTAAAACAAAATATTCTTATATGTTTTAACATGATGGGTTTACTTCAGTTATTTGTTTTGAAGTAAGAGGAGAAGAATTCTGTACCACTATGGTGATGAAAAAAGATGTTAGAATTGTTCTTTATATAGAATGTCATATGAAAAGCCATGTATATACTATTTTTCTGTTTCAGTGAGAAAACAGAAACAAGTTTTCTTCTGAATTACCAAGAAAAGGCTATTTGTTAAGTAAAAACTTGAAGCATGGCCCTTATAAGTATGTATTATTTTGTCAGTACTTCAGTTATCCAACAGCAGCTGTAAATATTAAGGAGAAACAAAGGAACCATATAAAATGGCACACAATGACATATCAGCAGAATTTGAAACAGTCAGACAGAATAAGGGACCCCCCAAGGGAGAATAAAAGCTATTTGGCTCCTTGACTAATTACATGCACTAATAGATTTCCATTGGGCCGTCTGGTTTTCAAGAGTTCATTTTAATTGCTGGATCCAATGAGAATTATTTCCAGGTTCTTCTTGTGGCTAGATGTGTGCATGTGTGTGTGTAAATATATATACATATAATAAAAAATAACCCACGAAACAATTTTATATGGGTAAGAATCAGAAAATTTGATTTGAGATTACTTCATTCATTCTCTGGTGTCCTTTGAGTGTGCTATGCCCCAATTTCATACTAAAAATGTGGAGATCATTTACCCCAAAGTGTTTTGAAGATTTCCATGAGAAAGATAAGTATAACATATTCATTTTTATACAAATACATATATCATTCTTATTTTGAATTTACTTAACATCTTCCATAATGATATAACACACAGTTCATATCTATACTATGCTAATAAGATGTTGGGGACTGTATATATATATATATATATATATATATATATATATATATATATATATATATAATTTTTTCAATTAAAGTACTACAGAGGAAAAAGTGTCTATTTTATAGACAATGTTTAATCAATCCAATTTTATATAAAATGAAAAAATTTAGATGTGATTTTAAAGAAAATTTAAAGAGTTAGTAATTCTGAGTGAGTGAATACTACTTTCCCTCTACAGCTTGCTTTTTCAAAAAACAGGGTTAAAAGCATCAGTGATAGCTTAGTGAGAAAGTGTTTGTCTAGCATGCAAGAGGCCCTTGGTGCAATTGTTATACATGTGAGAAGGATCACTACTGCCTGGAAATATACCACAATCTCATTTGAGTCTCACTAAATTACCCCAGCAGTTTAGAACTGATGTGTATGGAGGCGTTTGGTTGAGTGCCATGTATGTAAAGTACCATTAATTTGTGTGAATTTTCTCCATGAGTAGAAAATTTCATCTATGATAGCTCCATATTTTCTCCAGCTTCTCCTTCTTGTGCCAGTAACTGTTAAAATTCAATGTACTGTGAAAGACTGGTTCAAGAAGGAATCTATTAGAGATGTGAATGGATAACTTGTATCATCTAGAAAATAACAGACATCAGTATATAAATTTGAACTTGGGCAAGTAACAAGGGTATAAGTATTGAAACGTGGAAGAGAGAATTAAACATGTTGAGGCTATAGGTGTATTACTGATGATATTTCATATTTCCTTTCAATATCCAAAATTTTTCACATTGGTGTAAATGTGTGTTACATGTATTATAAAATTAACTTCTAGCAAGCTTATTATAAGACTGTAATGCCGTGTACCAGAAGTTACTAGCAAATATCGTGGAATTCAGAGAAATCCCTTAATGAGTAAGGAGTTACCTATTTATATGTGAATGTTTCGAGGTGCTTCTTCTGCATTAGGTCCACGGCTAGGTTAAACTGTTACTGTTCTAAACTTAAAACTGAATTTTGATTTTCTTACACAAATTCGTAATGTAGTTCACAATGAGCTACATTAATGGAAGTAGCGTTTTTGTTACAGAACATCACTTTTGCTTGCGCATCTATTTCCATTCAGTAATATAGGGAGCACATCTCAGGAAATAAACCATTCTTTGCCATTTAATAAATCTACTTCTGAGGGAATGATAGTGAGCACAAACTGCACTTAGTCTTCCAAATCTAGGCCTCAGAGCACTGAACAGACATCTGCAATGAATTGGAAAACCAAAGGTTAGATTTCCCTAGGCCGCCAGCACCTGTGCATCTTTCAGAACTGGAAACAATATTTAGTTTTAAAGATGGAATACACAAACACGCAGAACTTGACCTTTTGTGACATATAGATAAACACAAACTAATTTACTTTGTTTCAAATATCATCATGTAATTAGAAGACTGTACAGTTTTATCAAAAATGAAAACCACTATAAAGTAGTCACAAAGGCATGGGGGTCTTTTATAGTAACACATTTGGGCAGAGAAAGAAACGCATATGCTAATAAGCCCTGCAACATCTCAGTGACCTGTCTGCATCAGGGATTAAACAATTACACATTAAAATCTGAACCCACATCTCTTTAAAGACCAAATTTCTAAGATGTTTAATGCTATCTAGAGATTCTTTCTAGTGTATGAAGTGATTTTCCACATAGAAATAAAAATCAGCAAAAATAAATGTTCATTGAATTTTACATTGCTCAAAATATGAGAGTGGTAATATTAAATATTAGCATGCATTATTTTTTTCATTCTTTTACTGAAAACAGATGTTGTTAATAGGATATAGTCTGATTATGGTTTCCCCTCCCACATGTATTCCGAGGTCCTCATTCCCTACCTTTCCATCCCAATCCAAACCTCTATCTCTCTTTTACTCCTTAGAAAACAAACAGGCATGAATATAATAATAGCTAAAAGAATTAAGATAAAACAAAAACCAACTGGACTATGACAAAACAAACAGAAAAAGATTAACCAAAGAAAAAGCATTCTTTATACATCTCTATACAGAGACAGAGATACCCATGTACAAATATACAGTTATCCCTTTAAAGTAGAAAATCAGAAGCTATGGTAGATACATGGAAGGGAATTATAAAAGAAAAAAAAAAAAGATCCCTGGCAAAACATTGAGACAAAGAACCTCCAAGATGTCAAGTTCCTTTCGTGTTGGCTATCCATCACCCACTGCTGGACATAGGGTGCTGTCCTGAAGGGCCATCTACTGCTGGGTATTTGTTGTTGGTAAAAATATTTTTCCATAGGAAGAACAATAATATCAACCAGTCAGACCCCTCCCCCCCCCAGAGCTCCCAGGGACTAAATCATCAACCAAAGAGTGCACATGGAGGGACCCATGGCTCCAGCTGCATATGTCACAAAGGATGGATTTGTTGGGCATCAATGGGAGGAGAGGCCCTTGGTCCTGTGAAGGCTTAATTCTCCAGTGTAGGGGATGCTAAGGCAGGGAGATGAGAGTGGGTGCGTGGGTGGGGGAGCATCCACATAGAAGCAGGTGAAGGAGGGATGGGATAGGGGGTTTCCAGAGGAGATTACAGGGAAGGGGATAACATTTGAAATGTCAAAAAAGAAAATATCCAATAAAAAAGGAAAACAAATCATAACAAAACAAACCTTTTTCCCTTCTGTAGTCTGATACTTTGTCCAAATAATGATATCCTCTGCCATATAGAAAAGTTTCAGTTTCATGAATTCCATTTATGAATTGTTCTTAGTAACTGTGCTATTTTAATTTTGTTCAGAGAGCCTTTTCCTGTGCCAAACAATTCAAGATGATTATTCTCTACCTTTTTTTCTCGATTGAAACCAGTGTATCTGGTTTCATGATGAGGTTTTTCATGTATTTGGAGTTGAGTTTTGTGTGGCTGATATGTATAGATCTATTTGGATTCTTCTACATAGAGTTACCCAGCTTGATCTACACCATTGAAGATGCTGCCTGTTTTTTTTTCAAGTGCATATTAATGGTTTCTTTATCAAAAACCAGGTGTGCATAGGTATGTGGACTTATAGCTGTGTCTTTAATTCCATTTTATTTACCAATGTGTCTGCTTTTCTGTTAATTCCATGTTGTTTTTTTACTATAGTTCTGTCCAAAAATTTCAGATAGGAAAGAGGAATACCACTAGCAATTCTTTTATTGTTCAGAAACATTTTACGTGTTGGGTTTTTCTTTGTGTGGTTGTTGTTTTGTTGTTTGTTTATTTCCATATGAAGCAGAAACTTGTTATTTCAAGATCTTTGAAGAATTGTGTTGGCACTATGGTGTGAATGGTCATTATTATTATATTCATCCTGCCCATTCTTACACATGAAAGATCTTTCTATCTACTTGTAGCTTCTTCAATTATACTGATATTTATGAATTAATTTTATATTGCTACTTTGCTGAAAGTGACCATAGGAGTTTTCTGGTGAAATTTTTAGTCACTTGTGTAAAACAATGGTGTCATCTTCAAATAAAGATATTTTGACTTCCTTCTTTCCAATTTGCATTTCCTTGACCCCTTCAGTTGTCTTATTGCTCAGCTAAGACTTCAGGCATTATATGGAATAGGTATGGAATGGCCCTTATTTTGTTCCTGATTTTAGGTGAAATGTTTTGAGATTCTCTCCATTTAGGTTGTTTGTTGACTTGCTGTTAGACACTTTTATTATGTTGAAGTGTTGATGTGTATTCTTAGGTTCACCAGGATTTTTAACATCAATGGGTTTTGGATTTTGTCAAAGGCCTTTTGTCCGCATCTAATTAGAGGTTCCTGTGATTTTTGTCTTTTAGTGTGTTTATATAATGGATTGAGTTTATCAATTTAAGGATGTTGAACCATCTTTAAATCTCGGAGAAAGACTGATTTTATCATGGAAGATGATTGGTTTTTCCCATTAATTTATTTATTCGTCTTACATACAAATCCCAGAACTCTTTCCTTCTTGTCCCCTCTTCTCAAAGTCCATCCCCCAAACCCTCACTTTCCTGTCTCCTCTGAGAAGCCCCCTATTCTCCCAGTATCATACCACCTAGGCACCTCAAGTCATTGCAAGGTTAGGCAAAAAGATCAACAATTAATAAATGATTCCTCATGGAACTGAAAAGCTGCATTTAAGCCAAAGGACTTGGAACAAATTGGCTGGCAGTCTATGGAATGGGAAAAGATCTTCCTCAATCCTACAACTGACAGAGAGACAATATCCAAAATATATAAAGAACTCAAGAAGTTCGATACCAAGTTTAATTACCCAAATAAAAAATGTGGTAGAGATAACAGAGAATTCTGAACAGAGGACTCTCTAACAGCAAAGAAACACTTATAGAAATGCACTCACTGATTACTTTTGCTAGGTAACTGGGGAAGAGTTTAGCCTGAAGTTCAGAAGCTTGGGACATTGCCTGTGTGACTTGTAGCCATGCTTCTCTTGTGGGGGCTGTGGGAGGACGGTAACTTAGACAGGAGCCAGAGTTCCAAGAACATCCCCTACTATGTCATGTAAATGAATTATCACCCTTCCGGAGTTCAGACCTCAGCTCCACTGGAGACTAGCCTGTCTGTGCTTAGTCCAGTGGCCCATAATATGCATTCACCAAACCCAGACACTGTTGTTAATGCCAACAAGTGCTTGCTGACAGGAGCCTGATATAGCTCTCTCCTAAGAGGCTTTGCCAGTGCCTGACAAATACATAAGTGGATGCTCACGGCCATCCACTGGACTGAGCATAGGGTCCCCAATGAAGGAGATAGAGAAAGGACCTAAAGAGCTGAAGAGGTTTGCAGTTTCATAGGAGAAACAACAATATAAATTAACCAGTACCCCCAGAACTCCCAGAGACTAAACCACCAACCAAAGAGTACACATGGAGGGACTCATGGCTCCAGCTGTATATGTAACAGAGGATGGCCTAGTCGGACATCTATGGGAGGAGAGGCCCTTTGGCCTGTGAAGACTCTATGCCCTAGTGTGGGGGAATGCCAGGGCCAGGAAACAGGAGTGAGTGAGCAGGGGGAGGGGATAGGGAATAGGAGGAGGGTGTTTTTCGGAGGAGAAACCAGGAACTGGGTAACATTCCTCACTTTTTGTTCTATTTAGATTCAGTGTATCTAGTTTTACATTGGGGTCTATGATCCACTTGGGCTTGAGTTCTGTGCAGGGTGATACATATGGATCTATTTTCATTCTTCTACATGTGGACATACAGTAACAACAGCACCATTTTTTTGATGTTGAAGATGTTATCTTTTTTCCATTGTATGGTTTTGACTTCTTTGTCAAAATTCAAGTGACCATAAGGGTGTGGGTTTATTCCTGGGTCTTTGATTAGATTCCATTGATCAACCTGTCTGTTTCTATATCAATAGCATCCAGTTTTTACTACTATTGCTCTGTAGTACAGCTTGAAGTTACGGATTGTTACACTGCCAGAAGTTCTTTTATTGTACAGATTGATTTAACCAAACTGGATGTTTTGTTTTCCATATGAGGTGGAAAATTGTTCTTTCAAGATTTGTTAAAATTTGTGGTGGGATTGTAATGACAATTACATTGAATCTATAAATTTCTTTTGGTAAGATGGCCATTTTCAGGGTTAAACCTACTAATCCAGGAGTACGGGAAATCTGTCTTCTGATAGCTTCCCTAATTTCTTTCTTCTGATTTGAAGTTCTTGTCATATTGGTTTTTCACTTACTTGGCTAAAATTATACCAAGATATTTTATGTTATTTGTGGCTACTGTAAAGGGTATTGACTCCCTAACTTCTTTCTCAGTCTGTTTATTGTTTGTATAAAGAGGGCTGCTGATACCTGACTTAATGTATGCAGCCACTTTGCTGAAGGCATTTATCAGTTGTAGGAGTTCTCTTTTATAATTTCTGTGGTCACTTATATATACCATATCATCTGTGAATAGCAATATATTGACATCTTCCTTCCCATGAGTATTGCCTAGGTCTCCTTTAGTTGTTTTATTGCTCTGGATTTTGTCAAATGCAACTAAGGAAATTATCATTTTTTTTAACATTTCTTTTAGTTTGTTGATATTGTGGATTACATTGACAGATTTTTGTATATTGAACTGTACCTGTATCCCTGGGATGAAGTCTACTTGATCATAGTAGATGATGTCTTTGATGTCCTCTTGGATTTGTTTTGGGATTATTTTATTCAGTAATTTTGTATTAATGTTTATAAGGGAAATTGGTCTGAAATTTTCTTTTTTTGTAGAGTCTTTGTGTGGTTTAGGTGTCAGGGTAAATGCAGCCTCAAAAAAGTTGTTGGCCAATGTTCCTTCTGTTTATATTTTGTTGAATAGTTTGAAGAATATTAGTATTAGTTTTTCTTCAAAAGTCTGCTAGATTTCTGTGCTAAAACCATGTGGCTCTGGGCTGCTTTTTTGTTGGGAGATATTTTGGGACTGTTTTGATTCTTTTATGGGTTATAGGAATATTTAAATATTTTACCTTATCTTAACTTTGGTAAGTGGTATCTATGTAGAAAATTATACATTTTGTTTAGATTTTTTCCAATTTTATGGAGTAAATGTTTTTGAAATATAACCTAATGGGTCTTTGGATTTTCTTAATGTCTTTTGTTATGTCTCCCTTTTTGTTTCTGATTACGTTAATTTGAATATTCTTTCCCTGCCTTTTAGTTGGTTGGCTAAGAGCGTGTCTATCTTGTTGATTTTTATCATTTGTTTTGTTGATTTTTTGTATTGTTTGCTTTGCTTCAATTTATTAATTTCAGTTCTGAGTTTGATGCCATCTATTCTTCTTGGCTGTGTTTTCTTCCCCCACCTCTTCCTCCTCCCCCTCCATACCTCTCCCTCTCCCTCTATCTCTCCCTCTTCCACTCCCTCTCCCTCTCCCTCTCCCTCTCCCTCCTTTTATTCCTAGAGCTATCTGTTGTACTTTTAAATTGGTAATATGAGAACTTTCCAATTTGTTTATGGAAAGTGTTCAAACATTTAGTGCAATGAGCTTTCCTCTTTTTTTTTGTTTTTCGAGACAGGGTTTCTCTGTGTAGCCCTGGCTGTCCTGGAACTCACTCTGTAGACCAGGCTGGCCTCGAACGCAGAAATCTGCCTGCCTCTGCCTCCCGAGTACTGGGATTAAAGGCGTGAGCCACCACGCCCAGCTATGAGCTTTCCTCTTAGGACTCCTTTCATTGAGTGTCATAAGTTTTGGTATGTTGTGCCTTCAATTTCATTGAATTCTAAAGATTCTATAATTTCTTTATTTCTTCCCTTTCCCAGTGATATTTGAGTAGAAAGTTGTTCAGTTTCAATGAGTTTGTAGGTTTTCTGTTTTGTTTTTCCAGGGTGCCATCAGCCCTCTAGGAATGCAGGTGGAACTATAGGAATGGAGTGCAGAGGGGCAGGGCAGGACTTGCTGCTGCTAGCTTTGCCCAGAGGGGCTGGTATGCAAGGAATTTCGGAAGGTTTCTCTCTTGATGACCCCTGATAGCTGCAGGCCTCTGGCGTTTTGGTTAGAGGGGTGTGGACCTTAATATGGAGTAAGAGACAGCAGGAGGTGGATATTTTCGATCTCCTCTTTAGTTTGATTTGCAAGTATTTTATTGCAAATATTTGCTTTTATGCTCATAAGGGAAATTGGTGTGTAATTTCCATCTATTTCGGGGTTTTTACATGGTTTAGAGTCAGGATAACTGTAGCTTTGTAAAATAAATTGGTCAGTGTTCCTTCTGTCTCTAATGTGTGGAATTATTTTAGCAGTAATGGAATTATTTTTTATTTGAAAGTTTGGTAGATTTCTGCACTAAAGTGTTCTGTTCATGGGCTTTTATTTTGATTGGGAGACTTTTAACTAATCAACGGTTCTATTTAATTATGGGTTCTAGGTCTTTTAATATTGCTAACTTTATCTTGAGTTAATTTTGATAGCTGGTAAAAACCAATAAAACCAATAAACCATTTTTTTAAAGATATCCAAATCCTTATGATTCTGTGGGTTTCTCTAATATTTGCTGTTATGTTCCCCATTTGTCTCTAATTTTATTGGTTTGAATCATCTTTCTCTTTTAATTGGATTCCTTTATGTGTTATTGGAATATTTACATATTTTACCTGATCTTCACTTAACTTTGGTAAGTGGCATCTATGTAGAAAATTATACATTTGGTTTAGATTTTGCAATTTTATAAAGGCTTTTGAAATATAACACAATTGGTCTTTGGATTTTCCCAATGTCTGTTGTTATATCTCCCTTTTTGTTTCTGATTATGTTAATTTGAATATTGTTTCCCTACCTTTTAGTTAGTTGGCTAAGGACTTGTCTATCTCATTGATTTTACCAAGGGTTTTCTAATTTGACTAAGGGTTGTCTATCTTATTGATTTTATCAAAGTACCATGTGGTTGTGTGAATGAAAATGGTTTCCATAACATCATAGCGTATGGTACTACTAGGTATATTACTAGGTCTACCTTTTTAGAGTAGGTATATCATTGTTTCAGGAAGTCTGTTACTGGGTATCAGTGACAGATTTCAAATGCTCAAGCCAGGACCAGTTTCACTCTGCATTCCTGCTGCCTCCTGATTTGGTGTAGATATCATTGTTCCTTCTCCAGCACCACGTCTGTCTACATGTCTCCATATTTCCCACCATGATATGATAATAGTGGACTGAGCCTTGAACCTAGGAGGCAGCCCCAGTTAAATGTCCTTATAAGAGATGCTATGCTCCTGATGTCTCTTCATAGCAATAGAAACCTTAGTTAACACAAACCAACTCTTTATTTAAATGATTCCTTGTACTCTTTTATATTTCTATGTTGTTGATTTAGCTCCAAGTTTGATTATTTCTTGCAGTCTACTCCTTTTAGGTGTTATTTCTTCTTTTGGTTCTAGAGAATTCATGTTTGCCATTGTTACTAATATTAATTCTTCTAATTGTTTTATATAGGAACTTGGTGCTACTAATTTATCTGTTAGAACTGACTTCATTGTGTCCCAAGAGTTTGGAATTATTATAACTTTAAATTAATTAGTTTAAAAAGGTTTTAATTTCTTTCTTAATTTTTGTGTTGACAAACTTTTTATTTAGTAGTGAGATGCTTGATTTCCAGGTAAGCTTTCTGTTGTTTCTGTTGTTGATATCCAGCTTTAATTGTTAGTGTGCAGATAGGATGCAAGGTGTTAAATCACTTTTCTTGTGTCTGTTGACACATCCTTTGTGTCCTTGTATGTAGTCAATTTTGCAGAAACTTCTCTGGGTTGCTAAGAAGAAGGTTACAATCATTTTTGGGGTTGGAGTGTTAAATGCTCTGCAAGCATCTGCCAGGTTAATTTGTATTATGATTTTGTTTTGTTTCTTGGTTTCTCAGTTTAGTTTTTGTTTGGATGATTGGCTGATTGGTAAGAGGGGGATAGTGAAGTCATCCATTATCATTATACAAGGTTCAATATGTGATTTAAGCTGTTGTAGTTTTTATTTTATTAACTTTGGTGACCTTGTGTTTGGAAAATAGAAAGTTAAAAATGTAACATCATCTTGGTGATATTTTTCTTTGATGTGTATATAGTGTCCTTCCCTATCTCATTGGATTAATTTTTCTTTGAAATCTATTTTGTCTTATATTAAAATGGCTACACTTGCTTGCTTCTTGGGTTCATTTATTTGTAATATATTTTTCTATCCTTTTATCTTGAAGTGATTTATCCTTGATACTGAAGTGTATTCCATGGATGCAGAAGAAGAATGGATACTTATTTCTGTATCCATTCTGTTAGTCTGTGTCTTTTAATTTGGGACTTGAAACAATGGATGCCAATAATTATCAATGAGCAATGTTTCTTGAGTCTTGTTATTTTGTTGTGGTTATATGAATTTCCTTCATTTGTTTTGATTTGCTGCCCTGAGATTATCTGTTCTTTGTTTTCCTGGGTGGGCACAAATTCTTAAGTGCCTTCTTTCCTTTCAATGAGTTTCCCAGATTCCTGTTTGTAGAAATCTACTGCTTAAACTGTTTTCGTTGTGAAATATCATTCTTTTTCCATCTTTTATGATTGAAAGTTTTGGCAGTAGTCCAGCCTGGTATCTGTGGTCTCTTAGAGGTTTTTAGGACATACATCCAAACTTTCTAGCATTTAGAGTATTCATTGAAATATTAGATAATAAGCCTACCTTTATATGGTATTTGGTCTTTTTCTCTTACAGATTTTACTATATTTTTCTGTTTCTTAATTTTTTTATTATATTTTTTGTGGGAAATTTCTCATCTGTTCCAGTATATTTGGTGGTTTGCATGCTTCTTGTACCTTGTCTTAGTTAGGCTTACTATTCCCATGATGACCAAACCATGACCAAAGCAAAAGGTATGAAAAGGTCTTCTTAGCTTACATCACTGTTTATCATTGAAGAAAGTAAAGACAAGAACTCAAACAGGACAGAAACTGGGAAACAGAAGTTGATGCAGAGGCCATGGATGGGTGCTGCTCAGTGGATTATTTATCCTGCTTTCTTATATAACCCAAGACTACCAACTCAGGAATTTTACCACCCACAACTGGCAGGAACCTCCCCCATCATCATTAATTAAGAGAACATTTTACATGTTTGGCTACAGCCCACTCTTATGAAGGCATTTTCTTAATTGTGGTTTCCCTTCCCAGATGATTTTAACTTGTGTCAGGTTAACATAAAACTATCCAGCATAAATACCTTGATAGATATATTGTCTTTGTTAGGGTTTTATTGCTGTGAGCAGACACTATGACCAAGACAACTCTTATAAGAACAACATTTGAGGGTGACTTACAGGTTCAGAGATTCAGTCAATTATCATCAGGCAGGCATGGTGCAGGAGGAGTTGAGAGATCTACATTTTCATCTGAAGTCTGCTAACAGAATACTGACTTCCAGGTAGCTAGGACTAGGGTATTAAAGCCCATGCCCATAGTGACACACCTATTATAACAAGGCTACAGCTCTTAATAGTGCCACTCCCTGAGCTAAACATATATAAACTGTCACATTCCACTCCCTGATCTCCATAGGCTTGTCCAAATACATGTCATATATCTTCACATATCTTCAAAGAAAACTTATGTTTTCCAAATAAGAAATTTCAAAGCTTAGAAAAACTATATAGCTTGCAATGAGTATAAACAGTTAATGAGTGAAGAATACATAAATCTGCAAAACATGCTTCACTACAATGGACCAGGGAGGTTTCACTATGCTTATTAATTTTTATACGTGTCTATGTGTATTTGCATATGTATGTATGTGTGTTTATATGTGAATATTCTTCAAGATGTGATTTATGTAAAAGGAGTGTAAGAGTAGAATTAGAATTTCTCATATGGATGTTGGTCAAACAAAACAGTAGGAATATTTTAAAAGTGCAGTTCTAAATTCTATAACACTTTTTTTTTTCATAAAATGATCTTTTCTTTCACTTGTTTGGTTAGAGTTACCCCAAGATATTTTATGATATTTTTAGCTATTATGGAGTTGTTTCCCTAATTTCTTTCTCAGCCTGTTTATCATTTGTATAAAGGAATGCTACTGATTTATTTAAACCTGGTATTTTATTTCTGTCTTAGTTAGGATTTTACTGCTGTGAACAGTCACCATGACCAAGGCTACTTTTATAAGGCCAGCATTTATTTGGGGCTGATTTACAGGTTCAGAAGTTCAGTCCATTATGATCAAGGCAGGAACATGGCAGCATCCAGGCAGGCATGGTATAGGAGGAACTGAGAGTTCTACATCTTCATCTGAATGCTGCTAGCAGAATACTGACTTCCAGGCAGCTAGGATGAGGGTCTTATAGCCCACATCCACAGTGATACACCTACTCCGACATGGCTACACCTTGTAATCATGCCACTCCCTGGACCCAGTATATACAAACCATCACATTCTACTCCCTGCCCCTTTAGACTTGTCCAAACATATGAGTCATATAGGGGCCATACCTAAGCATAGCATAACGCAAAGTACATTTAGTCCAACTTCCTAACGTCCCCATAGTCTATACCAATGTCAACAATGTTTAAAGTCCCACATTCAAAGTCTCTTTTGAGATTCATCCAATCACTTAACTATAATTCCCAAAGCAAGACAGGAAACCAGCTGGACAAATTCCAAACATCTACCTGTCTGATGTCAAAGCTGTCTTCAGATCTCCAACTCCTTTTTCATCTTTGTTAACTGCAACACACTTCTTTTTCCTGGGCTGGTTTCACTCCCTGTTAGCAGCTTTCCTCAGCAGATGGCCCATGGCTCTGGCATCTTGAATATCTTGGGGTCGCCATGCAACTTTGATGTTACAACTTCTTGATTCAATGTCTGGAATCCACACACAATCTTCTGGGCTCATCAAAAGGCTGGTGTCACTTCTCCACTTCTGCCTTCAGCAGCACTCTAAGCTCAGGTCAATCTACTCCACTGTTGCTGCTGTTCTTAGTGATCATCCCATGGCACTGGCATCTACAATACACTGGGTTCTTTCACTGCAACTAGGCTTCACCAATAACCTCTCATAGGCTCTCTTCATGGTCCCAAGCCTCAGTTCCTTTGCGTGACCCTTTTGGTCCTGGTTCATTAACTGTAAGTGAGGCTGCACCTTCAACAATGGCCTTCCATGGCCTCTCAGAGTGCCAAGTCTCTGCTCTTCCTGACTCCTTCATACTTCCAAAACCAGTACCACTTAAGTGATTCTTACACTTTACCAACTACAGCTATAGCACAAGGTAGAATCTTGGCTATCTCTGAAACACAGCTTCTTTGTGCTCTCAGAAAACAGTTCCCAGATTTCACCTCAGTGATGCTGCTCTCCTTAACCACCATTGATTTCTTAGCTTCAGCTAACTAGCATCAATTGTCCCAGTAGTCCCTTCTATTTTTCACTCTAAAGTCAGAGTCACATGACCAAAGCTGCTGTGTTCCACTGCTCGCAGGAGCTGGAACATAGGTCCTTTGTCCTATTACACAATCACTAGCTTTCTGTTTTCCAACTTCTTCACTGAGTAAGCTTGGCTGTCCTGGATCTTGCTCTGTAGGTTGACCTTGAACTTGAGAGATCTGCATGCCTGTCTCTGATTAAAGATGTATACCACCATGCCTGGACTTAACCTTTTCTTCACCTAGAATTTGCTTGGTCCCAGGCTGGCCTTGTACTCAGAGATCTGCTTGGCTTTATCTCCTAGGATTAAAGGTGTGTATAACCATGCCTGGACCTAAATTTATCTGGGTTTAATCCTTGAACTATATATTTTATATTTTTCTTGTCTCAATCTGTTCCATTTTATTAAAATGCTCTTCATAAGAGTGAACTTTAGTAAGTACACAACAGAATTTATTCCAGGCTGTTTTGAGACTTTCATTTTCAAAGCAATTAATCTAAATCTCTTCACTTTAGCCTCAGGCAGACTCTTTAGACAATGGCAAAAATCAGCCAAATTTTTCACCAAAATATCATAAAGACAGTCTCTAGTCCACTTACTGACGTTCTTCTCCATTGTTGAACCCCCTTGAGTCAGGTCAAATCACTCATAACAACAATGTCTTTCATGTTCCTTCTAGGATGGCAAAATAAAAACCATTTAAAGCATTCCAATCCTTTTCAAATGCAGTTACCAAATCTTCATTCTTTCAAACAAAATCATGGTCAGGCCTATCACAGCAATACCCCAATACCCCCTCAAACCCCCACCCCCGTACCAACTCCTGTCTTAGTTAGGGTTTTATTGCTGTGAACAGATACCATGACCAAAGCAACTCTTATAAGTGCAACATTTAATTGGGGCTGGCTTACAGGTTCAGAGATTCAGTCTAGTATCATCAAAGCAAGAACACAGAAATATCCAGGCAGGCATGGTGCAGGAAGAGCTGAGAGTTCTACATTTTCATCTGAAGTCTGTTAGCAGAATACTGCTTCCAGGCAGCTAGGACAAGGGAAATAAAACCCAAGCCAACAGTGACACACCTACTCCAACAAGGTCATTCCTACTCCAAAAAGGCCACACCTCCAAATAGAGCCACTCCCTGGGCCAGGCATACATATAAACCATCATAAGGACCTAGAACATACTCATCATAGGTATTTTAAAATCCTTGGATTGTGCTTCAGGTATATTATCCATTATTCTGGACCTACCATAGTAGGGTTACTGGCCTCAAGTAGAAACATCATACTGTTTCAAATGAATGTTCTTGTGTTTTTACAATAGAGTCTAGGTATATGAGTCTGGGATGGTTGTAATTTTAAGTGTTAATATTTGGTCTTATTGAGTGGGTGTTCTGCTCCTTGGTTTCTATTACCCTCTGTTGATCGTAGGAGAGTGTTGTCAATGTGGGTTTCCTGGTAGGGAATGCTTCTGAGACCCTACCAGGTGTAGCCACTGGAGTTCCAAGGTAGAATATGTTTCAAAGTATTGGGAGCTGACAGGGATTAGTGGACATAGGATAGAGAGGGCTGGTATCTGAGAGACTCCCCATTAAGGAGGACATCTGGCTGTGTAAAGAAAAAGTGTATAGTTCCCTAGCAGTAAGACCCAGAGGAATGAGAGGCAGCTACAACTAGTCTGCTACAAAGCTGTGGATAACACTGGGGTATTGGAATTTGAGGGCCATATATAGAGGAAAGCTTGCCTTTATAATTCTGTGACAAGCATGGGCAGTGATTTTCAAGAGAGTGCCCAGGAGTTCTTGGCTAAGACAAAGAACCATTTATAAGTTCTCCATTAACCAAAAAAATATAAGTAATGTTTAAAAATATAAACAATGTCTGCTAAATGTCAACTCAGGGAATATTCATAAAATTATCATTCTGAAAAATATAAATATATGGAATTTAAAATATCAAAGTTAATAGAATTCTCTTTATGTTTGATCCAACAGTATTGGCTGATTATAAATCTAACCTAACACAAATACTCATCTAATTAAAATTTTATTTTGATTTTTTTTATGTGCACTGATTTGGTCACCTTCACTGTCATCTTACAATATCTAAATTGAGGGACCAGGGAAAGATTTTTGTGAAGGGCAATGTTGGAAGAAGAATTGCAAGTAGTAATTGCAGATGTTCTCAAGGGTTTCCCAGGGATTTGTGATACTGCTCCCATAAGTGCTCAGTAATTACCGCAAAAGGGTTCACCCATAGCTAAAATTGTCATCATCATGATCATGATCATCATCAATATGTCAGAAGCAAGATGATTCCTGTTAAATTCCCTTTAAGTGGAACATAAGGTCTAGAAATACTGTGAACTGGGTAAGGTTTAATTGGTTAGTAACCAAGGGAAGGACTCAGAAAAATGCAGTGGAGGCAGGAAGTTTCTTTTTCCTTAATGCTGGTGAGAGTGGCAGTACTAAAAAAGTCATCCTTAGTTTTTTTAAATTTTGTTTTATTTTTTTTTAATTTGGAAGCATGTGAGCAGCTTGCTTTTCCTGTTAAAGAGCAACTCCAAAACACAGTTGTGTAAAAGCACTGGTATTAATTCATATCTCCATTTGCTTATATTTTGTATACTTCATTACCATACATGTCGAACAGTTTTGGACAGATATTACAGTGGCAAAGAGATTCAAATTTCAGGAAGGAAGTTCCCATGGAGTTAATACAGTGACTTGTATTTAATAGCAGAGCATATGCGTGTGGTCATAATTATGAAGAAATCCTTTGGTCATTTTATGAAAAAATCAGTATCAATTTATTTTCATTAGAATAAAACAACACTTTTGAATCAGATTTTCTATTCTAATATTTAAAAGAATGAGTTTTAATGACAAAAAATTCTCAGAGTCTTTTGAATATTTAAAATGTTTTGTGTCGTAATTATAACAGTTATATACATTTATCTATTTTAAGATTTTGTGTGTGTGAATTTCATACCACATGTCCTTCTACTGTTTGAGGTATATGTATCAAACTCATTTTGTCATGTTTTATGGCAAAGGCCTTTACTTGCTGAGCTATTATGCTTGTCCACTCTGTATGATTTTTTTCTTATGGTCACCCTATTATAAAATTTAAAGTTCTAAGTCCAGGCTTAATAGGAGGTTAATCATGATTAATTAGTAATTGTTCATCTCAGAGTGACCCACCTTTTAGCATGGGTTACTCTTTGATACAAATCTCTGTTATTCATTTTCCTCCCTTTGAACTCAGTGAAACTGTTTTCTTTTTTCTTTTTTTATTAGATATTTTCTTCATTTGCATTTCAAATGCTATCCCCAAAGTCCCCTATACCCTCCCTGCACCCTGCTCCCCAACCCACCCACTCCCACTTCCTGGCCCTGGCATTCCCCTGTACTGGGGCATATAATTTTCACAAGACATTGATGGCCAACTAGGCCATCCTCTGTTAGAAACTGTTTTCTAAAATGAGGGTAATGATCAATTTCTGGAATTTATGATTTTGCCCTCATAATTGAACAGTGTGGATGCATATGTCTCTGTGTACAAATCATTGGATGATTCTTTTCATGTAGTAATATGTCTGACTGGAAGTAACAGGTCACTGACTGGCATCTACAAATGCCATTAACTTGTTTCTTGACTCATTCTAGCACTTTCTGTACCTGGTATATAAGCTTGCTATTGTTGAATGTCTGGGGCATGGAAGAACAGGGACATAATCCCTCAAAATTCCTCCAAATCTGCTAGCAATATTTTAGAGGTTAATCCTAATCAACTTCAGAATTCTTTCAGTCATCTGACAAGCTCTGTTATTTTATTGGATCCCCATTGTATTTCTTTTGTAATATTTTGACAATCAAACCTATATTGGTTAATTTAACAACATCTTTTAATTCACTTATGAGTGAGGTTTCAGGTCGTTCTGTTCAATTAGATACAATATCATAGTTGCACCACAGGCTCACAATTTTTTGACAAATACCTTACCAAGCTTCTACAAATGTCATAGAGTTCCGTCAGTAAAGGTGTGGAACATTTTAACTTTAATGGTTTGGGAAGCTTTTGCTACATTGAACATCTGCCATACTTAGATACACTAAGTATTAGACCAGTTGTGAGCTCTCTGAGTATCCATGTAAAAGCTCCACTAGAAATAAGTTAAGTTCTATTGATGGACATTCTGTGTTAAATGCAAACTCTTTGGCACCGTCTTTACTTATATCTATATATGTGTGCATATGTTGCAAATCATAATTTAAATAATAATATAAGCCTCAATGCTACAGAACAGGGAAAAAGAATCATTTATTAGGTCACATGTCTCAATCAGGACACAGACATTCCATAAGGGCTAAGAGGAAATGATGAGAAAGAGAGTGACAAGGAGACATATTGAGAAGGACGAAAAGACAGAATTGCCATTCTGCCATTATTAAATCCACAGAAGCCAGGAGTAAACAGATAGCTTGAATTTATTTCAGGGAAAAGCAATTTTTTTTCTGGAAAAAATAACAAACCCCTTCTTTTTCCACTTCTCCTTCTTCTCCTCATCCTTCTCTTCTCCTCCTCCTCTCATTCCTCCTCCTCCTTCTTTGGGCATAAATGATTGTAGTTTGCACTTAGCAGAAAGCAGAATCCTACTAAGTCTAAATAGTGTTTGTTTTCTGTCTTTCATTTTTGTCATATTGAAAGGACATTTAATCTTACAGTCCTCTGGCTATGGAACTAAAGCCCAACACTACCTTATGACTTGTCCTACTGCTTGTTTGTTTTAGTCTTTCACTAAGTACTTTTGCTTCCTGTTTCATTAGTGTATTCCCAGTGTGGCCACTCTGCTCTCTTGACCTTGCCATGACTTACATCCAATGGTGCTGAAGGTAATCAGCATGCACAGGACTAGATATCAACACCCTTTTTTGGATTCTCATACATGTTCTGGGATTCTGGGTACATAGCCCATATTTTGACAGGATAAATATAATTTTAAAACTAGGACAGAAGTAGCTAATATTTTTGAGAAAACCTAGATGAAACAAATTACATTCCATCACACATAATTCTAGTAAATTGAAAAAGTAATTACCAGTTTGGTGAAGGAAATGTAATGTGTTGGTTTGGCTCCCAATCAAGCAGTTAAAAAAAAAATCAGTTAATAAATAAAATTGTGAAATTAAAACAAAAAATGACACGAAGTTCACAAGGATCTGGGAATGTTAATATACAGTAACATTCAAATTTGTAATCAGTAGGAGGGTGGAAATCAAAGGACCATTCAGTCATTATTGAAGAACTAGTTTATGAATACATTATAGACTAATCTTATTTTCATTTCTGATTGGTAGGTTAAGGGAAGTTATACATAATAAATATGAATGTGAGCCATGCATCTAACATAGGAATTTATAAGTATTTGAAAGATTGTCCTCTTCTGAGTGTATACGCAGCTATCAGAACTCACACAAAGCATTGAAGGGAGAGGGAGTGTCTATGGTGTCTGTTAGTTTAAAAGGACTGATTCTAGCAACAGATAGGATAGTTGCAGCCTGACAGCGCTTATAGGCCTGTCATGATATCTTTGGGATAAGAAACAGAAACATACCGAGTGCTAGTAAAGGACAGTGAGTTGAGGGACAGGTAATTGCTGATTAAAGGATCATTGTCCACAATGATAAGATCTTGAATGACGTGTTTTGGAGCTCTGTTCCTTTAAAACTGTCCCATTCAGCATTTTTTAATCAATAGTTTTTGGAACACATAGAAATCTCAATCATTTTATTCGGTGGGGACGCAAATCTAGGTTGGTAGTCAATACATTGGATGCAAAAATTGGATTCTAAAGACCTTGTGAATAATTGCTTAACTCAAACAAAGAATTATAGGGGATAATGCAAAGATCTAATCTCTTAGTAACACTAAAGGAAAAAAAAAACTACAGCAAATCACCACCAACAAAACAAAAACAAAAACAAAAATCTCAAACTTCATAATTGAAATTAGGATGCAACCAGACTCCCCCCTGGAAAGCTCTTAGGGACTAAACCACCAACCAAAGAGTATACATGGAGGGAACCATGACTCCAGCTGTATATGCAGCAGAGAATTACCTTATCTGGCATCAATAGGAGGGGAGCCCCTTGGTGCTGTGGAGGCTTGATGACCAGACAGGGGAATGCTATGGCACTGAGGAGGGAGGAAGTATGTGGGTGAGGGAGCACCTTCTCATGATGAAGGGGGTATAGGGGGGAGAGGATAGGGGCTTTAACTGGAAAGGGGGATAACATTTGAAATGTAAATAAATAAATAAATAAATAAATAAAATAACCAATAAAATTAAAACATAAAAAAATTTAGGCTGCAGTGATGCTTACGCAGTACAAAGATCCAAGCAAGAATGTACTGTAGGAGCAAATCATGACTTTGGGATTCTTCCTGGAAATGCACTGCATGGTACAAAAAAATAAATACATTCTGTTCTTCAGCTTTGTGTGAAGTTACATGAATAATTTTTTAAGGGAACAGCAGCTATGATAAAACTTTCTTGCAATGATGAAAGACAGGTGCATGTCAAATTAGTATTGAAGCACCTGCTAATGGTTAGGTATGGAGAAGGTATCAAGTATCAAAGGTAAGGCTTGAGGGATTCCTGAAGAGGGCACAGCTGATGACTCGTGGGGACTCAAGCAAAAGAGGATGCCAGGAGGAAGCACTACAGCTTTGAAACCCAAGCCTGTAAAATGACAACTCTCTGGGAAAGTGCCTTTTAGTCACAGATGTTATCAGTTGAGACTAGACTGCCCAGAGGGAACAACATAATGAAAATGACAATAGGTGAACCGCTGCAGGGAAACCAGGAATTATCAATAACGTATCTTAAATGTCAGAAATGATTTTTCTGACAATGTCTAACGGTGGTGGATTGCATATTATTCTCAATTATCAGAAAAATCATCTCTGACATTTAAGGTACATCTCTCCCAGAAAGGCAATTTGGTCCTATGTCAGTTGACAGAGATATATAATCTGTGGGGAGGGGTTAGGGAGCCTATGATTTTCAGTGTTTCTTTTTGAGGACAATGTGCGCTCTTTAGGCTTGACTGTGTGGCTTCCGCCAATGGAGTACAAATGGATGGAGTATATAAGACCCTGCAGAGATGTTTTAGGACATAGGGTGGTCTTGCCCCTATATGCTTCTTCTGGTTCTCTCATCAGTATGTATCCTAGATGGCCAAGCATATGGAACACAGCCTAAGAGCCAAAATCATGCTATAGGTGATCGTCTAAAGGACAATATTAGGGAGCAGCAAATCTTCATTGCTGCAAGCCACTAAAAACAAGTTGTTTATCACTGATGCCTTATATGAAAAATATCTGACATATTACATGAATCCAAGAGAGCTCCTCCACTGCACTAAACTCTGGCATGTGCAGAGGCCACATTAGTGTTTCATAGAACTGTTTGGATGGCATAGTTTAAATAAAAGCTGGGGGACGTTGGAATCTTGTCAAGAGATAAAGGGTAAAAGAAATAGCGCAACCGCCTTTGCCTACCCAGTCTTGGAGTGAATGTATAGATGTCTCTAGAAAACAATACTCGAACTAACACATGAGGCACACTCCCAATTCAAATATGCCATCTAGTAATTAGAATTATTTTAGTAGCATAGGATTCTTTGGATGGGTGATGCTGTGTAGGCATGCAGGGATCAGTTGATTTTTGGCATATTGGGGAAGAAGAAACTGAGCAGCAATGCATTTTGCTAAAGGAGTCAAGCAAATGTATACTATGTGTCTGACATCTTTCCCATGGCTTCATAAAGACCTGTATGAAAAAAGTTTGTTCCTTCTCTCCACTCTTCCCTTCATTTTTTTTTTTCTCATAAGATTGGGACACAGCATAAGGTTTGTGAAGACCTTGCAAAAAATATCAAGCGATTGGCTCCAGTCTTTTTCTTCAGCTGTACCTGGATATGTTTCCTGGGGGCAGGGAAGAGATCATTTTAATCTCACTAATCTCTTCTTATTACCTTACGATAGTAACACTGCTCCTGCATGCTTCACGGCGACATAATGATGAAGTGAAGTAATGTATGTCAGAGTTTATATAAATAACGTAGAGGTGTTAAGGGGTCTTGGGTGAGAGCTAGTTTTCTAGGGCATACTGCCAAGTTGGGACAGACAAAGGATTGAGCACTCTGGAAAGTGAAGTGATATTTTCAGAGCAAGGGGGCACTCTTGGGCTGTGACAGGGAGAGGTTTCGAGAGACTTGAATGTAGCAGGCATCTTCCTGAGAGTGAAAATAGAAGAGACCCTGGGACGTGTGTGTGTGTGTGTGTGTGTGTGTGTGTGTGTGTGTGTGTGTGTGTCCCAGATAGAAATTGACAGATATGAGGCAGAGGCTGAAGCAGCTGCCACCTGTTGGACCCCAGAGTGAAAGGCTGGCTAGAGGACACAAAGTAATACCAGTTACAGACCTTGGTGGAATCTGAGAGAGTGAGAATAACACTCCAACAGTTCCCATCTGGGGATTGCAGGGGCTCCTAGGGGATGGTCTATGGCAGATGATTTATAGGACCCTGCCTCTAGACTCCTTCTCTCCCCTCTATCCCCACTGGTACTGGCTGGATCTCTTCTCTGTGATGACCTTGTTTCTCTCCATTGACCATTTTGTAGCAGTTACAATCTCCTAGGAGAGGGCACAGTGTGCAACCCTGGGAGCAAGGAGGAAGCCCTTCTTAAAGGGTCGGCTCCTGTTTCCAAATGAGCCCACAATTCCACTGCTTCCCATTCTGGTGTACAGAAATGGAGACAGTTATGTACTCTTTTGTGTGTGTTATGATGTGTATGTTGAGTGTGGGTGTGTATGTGTGTATGTTGTACATTGGTGTGTGAATGTGAGCATGCACATGTCAAAGAGTTCATATGGAGATCAGAATGTAAGACAGAGTGTCAAGTCATTGCTTTCAACCTTTGAAAGACAGGATAACTTGTTTTTCATTGCTGTATAAACTAGGACATTTTGGCCCATAGGTTTCTGCAGATACTCCTGCTTCAGCCTTTTATTTTGACATAATAATGCTGAGATGACAGGTGTGCAGTATCTTCTTTAGCTTTATGTGGGCCCTAGGGATATGACCCCAGGTCCCCATGCTTGTGTAACAAATATTTCACTCACTGATATGTTTCCAGTCCATCTTTATCTTCTTTATCTGCACACTGCATCTCACCCCACTGTGGATAATAATATTCCTGAAAAGATTATATCCTAATAAAAGGCTAAATCAAAGAAATGATTACTCAGTGTGCAGATACAAATGAAATGTTTTTCCAACCAAAAGAAAATCAGGATGTGTCAGACTATAATATGTAGGTAGCAGTCATTTCTTCCTACCTGTGTGATTTCCTTTGGGGAAAAGCAATTACTTAGTCACTTAAATTAGGCAAATTAGGAACTGTTTAAAATACTATCTATAAAGTGTATTGATGACAAAAAAGATTTAATGCATGTTTGTCACTCATTCAAGTATTCTCAGGATCATCATTCACATAATGATTTGTGAATAAAAGTTGAAGGCAGCAGTATGCTGATTAATAACACAAAATTTGGTGACAATGTGAAGGCAAAGAAACAACTCTGCAAAGAAAACCCAAAAAATTTCAAGTGGTTTTCATAGGGACTAAAATTTATGCTAAATATAGGTTTTTCAAAGTAATTCAGAGATACCCATATGGAGAGAGATGATGCTGAGCATAAAGTAATATTTGTACTGTTCATGGTCACATTACACTGCCTGACCAATTTCTAGCATTGGGATCTCATGGTGCCATAAATTTGTTTAGGATGAGTTAACAGAATATCTTAAACCCACCACTTAGAAAATATAACATTTATTTCTTACAGTCTATAGGCTTGGGAGTCTAATATCAAGTCAGCAGCAGAGACTTCTTTGGTAAAGCTCTGCTCTCTGTGAATGGACTAGAACCTGTTGCTGGCCCACATGTGATTGAAGGGATAACATCCCATTAGACTTATATCTATAAATGTACTAATTTGTTAGTAGGTAGTCTACATTTATGATACAGCCATCTTTCAGTGGTTTTCCATTTTAATATCCGTGAGAGGTGTAGATTTCAACATTGGGACTTTAGATGGACACAGATGTGCAAATGAATGTGCACACTTACCATCTCTTTACTGCTTTACATATTTGCTTTGACATGTTCTTGTCAGTTTTCTGCAACCATGAGATAACTCAGGTCACTAAGTCCAAAGGAAATTCTCCCGTAGAGCCCTTTGTGGATAGAACACAGTTGCTTATGTCATGGCATTCAAAAGGAGAATGACTTGGGGTCCCAATATCTCATCCTATGGTGCATTCCCATAGACTGATCTTCCCTTTAAACATGTATTATCTCCTACATATGCCACCATCTTCCAATAGTGCCATAGGAGAGCAAATAAGCCTTTAGCGGGTGGCCTTGGGGGACATTTAAAATCCAAACAAAACACTATATTCAGCTTTCCCCCAAGCTGCATTCTATTCTCATGCTCCAGGGTAATAACTTCCTTAAAACTTACCTTGCAAATTACCTTTGCCTTGTTCTTCACTCTTTTTATACTTTGAGTTTAAAGGGTTGTTTCCATGGCATGTATATATATATATATATATATATATATATATATATATATATATATATATGATAAATGAGATTATGACTCTATGAGAAGAAATGTTTATGAATGTACTCTTGTTAGAATCCAGACAGTATGATGAGGTCAGTTGAGGGGCTAGCGATAGCAGAGACAGAGAATATGAGTCCAGGTATCTCCTTCAAGTATTGTCTCAACTAAAGTATAATATCCACATGATATTTGCATATTATATTTACCGAATATTTGACTATAGCAAAACTAGAGGAAACTAGATTGTCTCTTTAAATGGATACAGTTTAAACACTTAATTATAAAAGGTTCTTTGACTTGCTTTCTTATTCTTTTTCAGATACTATAAATTTGCTGGTATTGTTATTTTTCAGTAACTTATGCAGTTCTTTGTGATGGTGTCTATGTCCTATCTATTTTCTTTCACTGTCTAAACTGTAGTAAAATTTTGTGGGGTGAAGAGTATGGAGTTTATACTTTCCATGTAAAATGGCAAATATGCTTTTTTAAAAAAAATTTTTTTTAAGACAAAAGAGTTTGGGAGAACATATCAAGAATTTTTTTAAAGTGCTCATTATATTCACCTCATAGTATGTCTGAAAAAACCCGAAGATTTACTCTTGTTGTGATAGCAGAATATATAAGTTTAAAAATAGTTTTCGTTTCTTTTCTATTTTCTGTATATTGTCAAAATGGATGTGTGGTAGTGTAATAAATGTAACCAATTTCTTGGAGCTAATAACTAATCTTGAGTGAATCTGAACCAATGCTATAGTCCATTAAGTTTTGAACTATAGTTATAATTTTCTTTAACAGACCCAGATACAGGCTATATTTTTTCATTATCATAAGCCTGCAGAGGAGACTGAAAGTGGAAAAAGAGAGAGGTTTACATAGTTCACACAAAAGCTCCCATGAAAAGCAAAAGGTAGTGGATTAGAAAATCCAACCCTGCTTTATGGTTCTGATCTCCTCCTTAAGTATTAAATATGGAGACTCTCCAGAGAAAGGCACTTATGGAAATAAGTCATGAGGAAACGGTGCTCGACAACAGTCTAAGAAACCAAAAATAAATGGTCTTTAAAGTCATCGTACATGCACATGTTGCTACCACTAACTAGATTATGTGAGACAGAGCAGAAGGTACCCTTACTAGAGGAAAATATTTTGATTTAAGAGTAAGCACAAAATGCACATCCCTAGTGTTACCAACACCTTAAGCCTTACTATTTAAAAATTGTTTGGATTGTCGCCACATTTCAAAGAGAAAACCAATATAAATCATGTGCCCTTTCTTTGCTGTGCACAGCTTATAGGAATGTGTTTGTTTTGCATCTCTATATTTGCATACATTCCTCTCTCCTTGTTTCTTTGATAAAAGTTTTATGGGCAATAAATTATAAATCATGCTTATGTATAATTTATCCCTTTAAATACATATTTTATTTTTTGGCTTTTTAAATGAAAACCATCTTTAGCTTTGTATTTTTAAGAGATTCAAATTCAATACTTTAAGAAATTCATGAATAAAGCATGCTTCCACCTTAATTTGCATTTTTATAGTGTCTGCTGTAGAACGGTATAGATTTTGCTTTCTGAGTGCACTCTTTCAAGCAGACATGATTCCCTTAAGAATGAGCCTTGAGAAAATTCACTTGCCCTTCATAAAACATACATTTCATTATCTTCGTATGAATTGGACACTTCCCTAACATGGTTGTGCATTTGTGTCTACTCCCCGAATATTGTAATATCATCTAGTTCACAGACACATGTGATACAAACAGAAAATGGGCATTTTATTGTGGTGAATTGAATGGAGAGTGACCTGACATGAATACAAAATTCATTCCACCTCAAGGAAGATGATCTTCCAATTATAAAAATCTTTTAAGTAACAAAAGCGTATGGGAGGTTGGTCTTCCTTAGCTATAATCACATTGTAACCTTGGTTTAAAATGTTAATATTGTGCTTTAAAAGGCTATTAACTGGAGGTACATTTATAATTGTGGAACAAGTTTTATGGGTAAACTACAAGGGAACATGCTTATCAAAACCTTATATAATATATACATGGATAACAACTTATCTAGAGTATCTCATCTAGACTCAGTTAGCAGCCTATAAAGGAGATAACACCCATTTTCAATCCCTGAAGCAGAGCTTAGTTGGTAAGAATCACTGGCTTGTCATTAGAGGACAAGATACATATGCATTTTTCAAGAACTGGAGCTTTGAGAACAGGGTTTACTGTGCAGGACAACTGTAACTAGGGCACCTTAGTAGGTGTGTAACCTCCAGCAATCTCTCCTGAAAATTCTTCCCCTTCTTATGAGTATGTCACTCTGTCATATAGTTTACCATCTTTTGACAACCATTTTTTCCTAGTTACACTTTTTTTTATTTATCTGGGGGTGTCATCTAAGAAAAGAAATATTGAAATACTAAATTCTGTATCTAAGAATATAAGTTATTTAGAAATGGAGTACTTTCAGAGAAAGTTATGTTAAAGTGAGGACCAAATCTGTGATTCAATATGACTGGCATTCTTACAACTGGAAGAAATCTAGACTCAGAAAGATACACACATATACACATACATACACACACACATACAGAAAGAGAGAGAGAGAGAGAGAGAGAGAGAGAGAGAGAGAGAGGAGAAAAAGAGACAGAGAGACAGAGATAGACAGAGACAGGAGAATCACACAGAGAGCCAGAGAGAGTGTGAAGACAGAGTCAATCATGAAGATAAAATATTGGACAAGCACACCTATGGCTGTCTAAAGCAAAGGCAGATACATAGGACAGTCAATCAGTCAATTTCTAAACACAGAGAGGGAACATCTTAGCAGTCCTTTGATCTTGGAATTCTGGCCTTAGAACTTTGATAATAACTTTAATTTGTTTTAAGCAGATCATTTGTGGCATTTTGAAATGTCAGTTCTGGGAAATTAATACAGATTCCCACATTTTAAAAATGTATTTCATAATTTTTAAGATGTATTCCAGAGTCTGTCAAACATAGGTAATTATATTTTTATAGTCTTTTTTTTTCAACTTTTTAAAATTAGATTATTTCTTCATTTATATTTCAAATGCTATCCTCAAACTCCCCTATACCCTCTCCCCACCATGCTCCCCTCCCCACCCACTCCCACTTCTTGGCTCTGGCATTCCCCTGTACTGGGACTTATAAAGTTTGCAAGGCCCAGAGGCCATGGAGGGATGTTCTTTACTGGCTTGCTTCCCCTGGCTTGCTCAGCTTGCTCTCTTATAGAACATAAGACTACCAGCTCAGAGATGGTCCCACCCACAAGGGGCCCTCTCCCCTTCATCACTAATTGAGAAAATGCCCCACAGCTGGATCTTATGGAGGCACTTCCCCAGCTAAAGCTCCTTTCTCAGTGATAACTCCAGCCTATGTCAAGTTGACAGAAAACTAGCCAGTACAGTATTTTTCTCTTAATGTGTATGTAGTCAGATATGTTGTTGGGGAACTTTCATGTAGAGAAGAGGTACAGACATTGGTTTTCAGTTGTACATGCTAAAATGCACAAGGTTCTTCTCAGGAGCTTCAACAAGAGAAGACTTGGACAGACAAGAGGTTGAGAAGGGAAGGATTTGTGCTGCCATCAGAATTTGAGAGGGCTGAAGCCAAGAGAGGTTCCTGGGGATTCCTGAAATGACTGGTGACAGTTTCCAGGTGAAAAATGGTAATATGTATGAATGGCAAGCTGAGCCCATTTTTAAATCTACATCCAGGTGAATCTAGGTGACATTTAGTTTATAGCTATAATTAAAATAAAACATGAAATATATCATTGGGATATAAAGTAAAGGAACTTTCAATTAATCATGGTAAAGTATAAAAGATGAGATGAATAGTAGAAGATCACTGACTTTCTACCTAATTTTAGCCTTAAATGGACAATTTTTTCTGCATGAATATTATATAAATGGCATTGTGCTGCATACTTGTGAATCCCACAGTGGAGAAATGAAGGTAGGAGGACCAGAAGTTCAAGGTCATCCAACGGAACACAGCAAGCTTCAGGGCATCTTGGCTTACATGATCACAATCAGTCTCTCTCTGTCTCTGTCCCTCATACTCTCTCATTGATCTCAACTAGTGAGAATAATTGGTAGTAGCAATATTAAAGTATATAGTAAAATTTTCCTTAGATATAATAACTGATTTGATATGAATAGAAGTCATGTATGCTTCCCAAAATAACCAAGAATTAAAATACAAAACATCATCAGAAAGTAACAAATTATAATTATAAACCATGTCTGTTTAGAATAAATGATTTTTTTGATAGCTTCCCATGCAATAATTCCCAAAGGAACCCGTGCTATGTGCAAAAGTCCTCAATTAGTATGGTATAAAGAAGATAAAGAAGCCCAAAACACATCGTACAATCAGAACTTCCAGAGTACTGGTATACTAGTCTCATAACCTTGATTAAATCACTTAATCTTGATGATGAATTAAACGGTCATCCTAGACCGAGGCCACAATATTTCTACAGCAGAAACATTTCTGAAGGTCTATCTTTTCAGTTATTTCTTTAGGTAAAAGATCTATATGCAATTTTGAAATAGAGAGTTCAGAATTTGAAAGTGTCAACTAACTTTTCCAGCAAGGTTCCTGGAATCTGCAAGAGATACTTTCACATCTCAAAGGAAAGTCAAGTAGAATTAGGCTACCTTACCTGGGGCTAACAACATTAGACAGCAAATCACAAAGAGAATAAAGGAACAGAAGTTATTCGATACAACAAAGTAATTCTATGGACTGTTGTGTTAACCTAAAATTTATTAGCTATGGAGACAAGCATTATGTTTATGAAGAAGCTACCAGTTTTTGTTCTTTTCATTATTTTCAAAAGCTAAGTCCAGAATATTTACTATATGAAAAAGAAGTAACTTATCACGACTTTCTTCCCCTTCCTTTCTTTTTCCATATCCTGTCCCTCTCTTTTTGGATGCTTCTCTCCATACTCTCCATTAAATGTACTCCTTTATGTTGGGGTGACCCTAGTAGAGACTACTAGTAGTGGGGAATATGGATCTTGAAGAAGCCACTTCTTATTGTCAGGCAAGACTTCCAATAGAGAGAGGGAAACATCAACCTACACACAAAAGCTTTGATCCAAAATTTGCCTTGTCTACAAGGATAAAGATAGAGTAGGGCTTGAGAGAATGGCCAACCAATAACTGGTCCAACTTGAGATCCACAACACTTTGCTATGCTTTCAGACAGGAGCTTAGAATAACTGTCATATGTGAGGCTTCATTCAGCAGCTGGAAACAGATGAAAAGACCCAGAGTCAAACATTAGGTAGAGCTCAGGGAGTCTTGTGGAAGATTCAGGGGAAAGGCTGAGGGAGCTTGAGGGGTCAAGAACACCACAAGAAGACCTATAGAGACAACTAACTTGGGCCCATGGGGGCTCATAGAGAGTGAACCACCAACCAAAGAACATGCATTGGCTGGACCTAGGCCCCCAACACATATGTAGCAGATGTGCCACTTGGTTGTCATGTGGGTCTCCTAACAATTGGAGCAGGAACTCTGACTCTGTTGCCTACATTTGGGTCACTTTCCCCTAGCTTGGCTGCCTTGTCTGGCCTCAGTCAGATAGGATGTACTTAGTCTTGCTGCAATTTATGTACTAGGGTGTGTTGGTACACATGGGGGCCTTCCCCTTCTGTGAGGAGAAGCAGAGATGGAATGTTGGAAGAGGGTCAGAAGCTGGGAGTGTGAGAAAAGGAGAGAGGGTGTTGCAATAGTGAATAAATTGAATAAATAAATAAATGAATTCCTATCTCTGCTTTATTGCCTAAAATACACACAAGAAAAAAATTCTCAATTTTGATGGTACAGTTGACTGAGCCTTTCCCAACATTTGGAGTAAATAATTATTTATTCATTGCTTGAATTTCAAATTTATTATCATGATTTGGAATCCATCACATGTTAAGAAGAACTGAAAGCCACACACAGTAAAAGTTGTGTTGGTTCCGGAGAAATATTTTAGAAATAAAAGGTTAAACTTTTTCTTTTTTAAGTAGACTAAGTTTAGCAGTAAAATAGAAAAGGTCCTTCCCACTATTTGATGTTAAACTCATTGCATTAAGTATCATTAAAAACAAACAAACAAACAAACAAAAAAAACAGGAATCTTTGAGAATGCTACCTGAATCATGAAATGGTTGTTTTGTCCATTCTAATGTGTGCATACTGCATTATACAACATGAAAAAATTTTGGGAATTACCATGAAAATGAAAATTAAAAATACTAAATGTAGTTAACAAATGGGAAATTGTAAGGAATTCATTTTACAAACATATAACATAATATCAAAGATACTAAAATATTTAAATGGATCAACTAAACACATATTTAAGATTTGAAGAAGAAATAAATTTGAAATTAGTGTCATTTTAATGTAAGTAGACTAAAGTCTAAGGAACATACAGAATAATTTTACTGCTGGAAACTTCCTCTTGGGTAGTTAGTGATCTTAAAATTACAGATAGCAAGTAACAGTAATTTTAAAAACTAATTTGTCATATTTCATGAGAATGGCATATTGCTGGAGAATAGAACATTTTCTTGAAATTTCCCTTGTATTTACAACCTTTTTACCCCAGGCCTCTTCTGGCTACTATTTCTTCATATAAGGAGTTTGGAAGTCAGTGCCTCATCTAAAAATCTGGTCAATTTAACAACTCTTAACTGAGTCTGATTATTGAAGTCATAATGCAAAGTTCAACAATAAATTCAGAGAAAAAAGAAAATGGAGAGAGAGAGAGAGCGAGAGAGAGAGAGAGAGAGAGAGACAGAGAGAGAGAGACAGAGAGA
>NC_034601.1:62149957-62168851 GCF_900095145.1 Mus pahari | reverse complement strand
AGAGAGAGAGAGAGAGAGAGAGAGAGAGAGAGAGAGAGAGAGAGAGAGAGAGAGGAAATTTCTAAGCAGATAGATTCACAGGAACTAATGCAGAATAGAATAGCAAACCTAAACTGTAATTGATGAATTGTTGGTGAATCAGTATGGAGAGGTGATCATTTTGAAATATTTACAAAACATCTTGTTTCTCCTAACAAGGCCTCCTGTGAAGAAAATTATTTTCTTGGACCCTAACCTTTCTTTCTTTCTTTCTTTCTTTCTTTCTTTCTTTCTTTCTTTCTTTCTTTCTTTCTTTCTTTCTTTCTTTCTTTCTTTCTCTTTCTATTTTAACCAGCCTAACCACTTTGGGCAAAGAGTAATAGAATAATATCTAATTCAAGTCTACTGTAGTTAATCTGTATAGGGAAAAAAAATCTTTGATGTACTTGTTAAACATCATGACCTTCACAGTGCTGTGGCACAAGTTCCTGAAAGGCTGAGACCTGGCACAGGGCTAGATGTTTTCCTTTCATTACTGTGTAACTGTATGCTGTTACACAGCACATTTTGCACACTCTAGCATATTAAGAGTTTTATAAAATGTTACATGTTTATCGAAGGGCAGAAGTCCAGTTTGAAGAGAAAAGGGAAGCACAGGAATAGACTAGGCTGTGCCAGAAATGCTGGAATTAATCACTCTTGAGATTTTAAAATGACAATGGTCAGACCAGGTGTGGTGGTTCACACCTGTAATTCCAGCATTTGGCAGGAGTTCAGTGAAATTCCATGCCAGTCCAGGGCATAGAATGAGTTCCTGGCAACACAAAGATTCACAATGAGATCATGGGTACTAAATACCACCAGTCAAATATATATGCACAAAAATATATATGCCACACCCAATGTGTTCAGTTCTAAAAGAAAAAAAATTATAGATTCCATAAACAGAGGGTGTATATAAGCATAAAGATGAAAAGTTTAGGAAACAAGAAAAACTATAGGAAATAATCCAAACCTTTGAACAGACATGCAGAATCTCTTTCATTCGATGTTAGGAGATTAGATGTAGTTGAGAAAGAATTACTAATGATGAGGAAATGCCACCACCCCTACAAAGACAGAGAAGCACACACAGCCATGGGGGACTGCATCATGAATTCTACACACTAAAGATTTCATCCCTTCAGAGGCACCTCCTCTAAACACTCCAGCGTGATATTTTCACACCCCTAGTATATCATAAAGCATTAAATTTCATGGTTGGTGTATATGATGCTACCATGTCCAACCTGTATATATGTATACAGCATGAATATGATATGTATATGAAGTTTCTGATAACTAAACCTAACTTGGAAAACATAAAAAATAGAAGAACAAGGAAAAAAATCTTGGAAGATGTAACACAAACCATATGAATTAACAAAAGCAAAATAAAACATTGGGAAATGTATGTTAAAGATTTTAACACCTAGCTTAGTGGCATGACACTTGCTTGCTTAGGGTACTTAAATTAGCCCCCAGATTTGAGATTTGGTTGGAGGAATGAAACAGCATTTTCTTGGTGACTAAAGATAAAGTGTTTTATTATCTGGATTATTGACATTGTTGTCTAGGCTCTCTATTGTCAGTCATAAAATATGTTCTTTTTTGCTTCCTTCTATCTTAGCTCCTGTGATTTAGTATAATCGTCTCACATAAGGATGTTTAGTAGTGTTTGAGAGGATTTTTTTTTTTTTGTATGAGCACATAATATGCAACACTTTCAGTTTAAATAGCGTCCACTTTCCACTGGAATTCCTATAGTTCATATGCCTCAATACTTTACTCCATCCAGGCAAAAAACCTAATACATATGGCAAAATAAAGTGCCTAAGTTTTTAAATGTATCACTTTGGAAGTGAACGTTCCCCTTTGCATTGTAACTGAGACAAATGCCACGTGACATTGCTGACTGTCTGAGCTACAGAATCAAAGAGGGCAAATCCTGGAGGAACAGCATCCAAAAAAGCGTTGCTGTGCATGCACTGGGCTTCTCTGAGTCCCCTGGTGTCCTGCTTCAGCTGGCGAGAAGTCCCAAAGTCCAGGCAACATTAGTCTATCTTTTCAGAAAAGTCTGAAACGAAAAAAATAAGGTTTCACAAGGAAATTAAAATGTGACATAGATGACTGACTGCCCTTGTGACTTCTGTTATGATGAAGTGTCAACAAGAGTGCTGATGCTAACTCAGTGTAAGTCATGAGAAGAGGTAGAAGACTTAAACATTCAAAACCTATTTTAAAACTTAAGAACAAATAGTAAAACCTTAGTTCTTAGTTCTGCAGAAATGTGGCAAGCATCATCTGTGCCCGTGAAATTTTCTATACTTGGGAATAGACTTGATCCAAGCCAGTAGGAATTGAATTCATGATCATATATTTTGCTACATACATAATGCTATTTCCACGCCTCCAGTTTCTCACATATACTCAATATTGTTATAAACTGGAACACCAAACCCAATTAATCACCTACTGATTTAGGTTTATTCATTGAGTGAGTAATACAATGTCATGTCAACTCAATGTGAATATTAAAATGCTTATCAACCTGACAGATAATTCCAAGGTTCATAAATAATCTATCAATTTGATGAAACCTTTCATAGTCATTGATAGAGCCATTGAAAAAGAGGAGACAGGGACACAGTAAATAGTGTGAACAATGCAGCTTGGGCCCAAACAACACAGTAATATGTATAAACACAAATGACAGTTTTATGAAACATACATATTCAAAGAAGAATATGGCACAGAATTGATAATAATTGTGCTAGTGAAGAAGAATGATTTATTTACTTATTTAACACAGTGATTTTCAATTCTGTATTATATTTTTAAATTTACACAATTTCAAATTGATTCAATTTTAATTCAAAATTTGATGTTCAGAAAATATCTATAATTTTATCAGTATCTTTTGGTTCCAAGAAGGAAACATAAAAGTGAGTAGTGCAGCTTTAGTTTGTATGAAAACAAGCATTCAGGTTGTTATCCAGAGACTGATTGATGAGTGATTCATTCTAGAATTTAATTTTGTAATTTGCATGGTAACTCACATTAAGTAAATACGCATATAAATACTTGACACATATAAAGTTTCTTGCTATATATGTGACAAACACAGAGACCAAAGGTGTAGGAAGAAAATACCACACAGCTGGCAGTCTGCATTGTTTTTAAGACCTGTCAACATGTAATGTAAATATGAGTGGGAAATATTTGGTACATTGTGGTACATGGTGGAAGATGCATTTATCAGAAAGGATGAAAAGACAGGATTGTGAAAATGGTCCCTGTCGATATTGCCTCCGTGGCTCCTTAGGGTCCTCAGTGTTATAAGGAGTAGTAGTTGGGTCCACTTTAAGCCCATTAAGACCTGTGTTGAAAACATGGCCCAAGAAAGAAGAGTAAAGCAAGGTGGTGCATTTGAGGGGAAAATCTGTGTGTGTGTGTGTGTGTGTGTGTGTGTGTGTGTGTGTTTTCACTGTTGCAGGAAAGAGAGAGAAAAAGAATGAAAGCAACAGTGAGCTAGAAATGGCAAAACCATGCACTGGAATTGAGTGAAGTGAGTTTTGGCAGAAAGTTCCCTTTCATCTCCACTCATCGGTAACTCTCTAAATATGTTTTCATAGACACAGGTATACTTAGAAACCTTCAACTTGCAAATTATGTATCTTGCACTGCTAGGGCCTATGAAGTTAGAATGGTATGGTAACCCTAAGAAGGCACTAGTGGCACACGTACTTTGTTGGTAAACATCAGCTAACTAATTGGATTAAGACACACTCAACAGGAAGGAAATCATGTCTGGTAATGGAAATTTAGTTTTGTGCAGGGTTAATAATGACATGGATATTAGAACAGAACCTACAATATTCAGTTTAAACAACCAGTATAATGATCTTTATACACACAGATAAGTCTTCACCCTCGTAAAGGAAACTTCTCTTTGTAACAGTGGTAGACCATGACAGAAAGCCACGACCAAGCAAAATGCAGAGTTGTTGAGTCAGCCTCAATTTATTCAACTACTAAACTCAAGCCTCAGGGCTTATTGCGAAAAGAGGGTGGGAGAGATTGTAAGACTCAGAGGACCCTCTGGGAGCTCCCAGAGACTAAGCCTCTAACCAAAGAGCATATATGGGCTGGCCCAAGGCCCCTGGCACATATCTAGCATATGACTGCCTCAGATCACCCCAATACATTTTATATATATATATATATATATATATATATATATATATATATATATATGTAATCAATAGTACAAATATAAAGATATATAATCGACTGTTGAAGAGAAAGTAATCATGAATCATGAAGGGGTGAAATGGAGGGGGATAAGTAATTAAATTATAATATAAAAATATTAAAAGTTAATATAAAGAAACAGTCAGCCACTAGCTATTTAAGTAATAATTTGTAGGCTTTTTAATGTATTTTCCTTTTTCATGAATTTCAAACAATATCGAGTTTATAAACAGCTGTTAAAATTTCTGTCTTGTATGGTAATAGATGAGCTTATGATTTTTGTTTAGAGGCAGACATAGTTTTGGGGAAAACATCCTGTAGGAATCCTCCAAATTTGGAAAGAATAATTGGAGAAAGCAAACAGGTCTTCGTTTGAAATAACTAAAAGTAAAGCAAAACATAGCATAATATCGCGAGAATGGTAACATCAGACAAGAACTGATACCAACCTTTGGCTGTAATGCTATGAATTTAAAACAGAACGATGGTAAGTGAGAGTCAAGCACTAAATTTAGAATGCTAATGGATAAATGTAAGTGATGTCCCTTCCCTCGGTTTATCTTTCATAACTCCTTTGCCTTTCAAAACCGTGGCTACTAAATTAAAAACAATACTTACCAGATGTAGTGCAGCACAGCAGACACTGGAAACCTCACTGACTTCTCATTTCAACACTTTCCTTCAGATGTAAATTGCTATTCAAGAGTCTTCCAGTCATTTTAGCATGAGTAAGTTATGAAAGATATTGCTATGAATCTCATACTATACTCTAGAATAATAATTTTCAAATTATTTTCTCTCGGGCTGTGTGCTTCAGAGATTCTGCATATTTCTAATCCAATTTTCATTTTTATGTATATTTCCGTTAGAAATCATAATAAAATCAACATTGCTTTCCAAACTGCTTGCTCGGTTTTAACAGCTAGAAACTACGGATACATTGTTTTCTCTGCACTAAAACATCATCCTTACTTTATTAAAATATCTTGGTATTATTAAATATGTGCTAAAATTAGTTATCAGTTTTCTGCTGGTGATCTGACTTCTTAGATTGAGTAAGGTAGGAAGAACTTGTAAAGCCCACAGTTCTGAGGTAGCTGTATTATGGTGTTTTCCATGACCTCTCATTGCAAATGCCTGTGTTCCCTGAAAGCCCTTCGCTGATAATAATCGTGTCCTATGAATGATTATCTGGAAAAAAATTGGCACAAATAAAATATTATTCTTAGTGTTTTTCTCTTTGGAAATTTTTATGCCCACATACTTATTTCACATAGTACTCCATCTCATGAGGACATTTCCCCATGGTCTCTCCTGCTCTTTCTTTTCTTCCCTCCCCTGGTTCATTAGATACTTTCCTTCACCTAGAAAATTTTCTTCTATCTTCAGGTTACATATACAGAGAATTTTCGGCATCTATATAAATGCAGGATATACAAATCAGAGAACACAAAATATTCCTATTTAAAACTCTTTCTTAATTTGTCTAATATATCTCCACTTGGATATCTTTTCCTGCAAAGAACATGCATTTGTTCTTCTTTAAGGATGAATAAAATTTTATTGTGAACATATACCACATTTTTGTCATGAATTACTCTGTTTCCAGACACAGTGATTTCACAGGAGATACTATGAACACTCCTACAACGAACAACCAATTGAAAGCAACTCTGTGATATGTAAACCAAGCTCCTTAAGTAAATACTCCTAATTTGTAGCACAGTTAGGTCCCATGTTAAGTTTGGTTTTAGCTTTATTAGAAACTTCTAGATTGCTTTAGATATTGACTGGAATAATTAACATGACTACAGATAGTGAACGACTGTTCTCTTTCTTCTACATTATTAAACGAAAACATTTTTTTGAGAATTCCGTATATGAAAAGTCTGATTTACATAATTTCCATCTCCACTTCCAATTACTCCTGTGTCTTTTCCACTCTCCCGCCTCTCTCCCTCTCTGCCTCACCTACCCACTCCCTTCCCCTCAATCTTTGCCTTGCCTTCCTCCTCCCCTTTCCCCTTCCCCTCCCTCCCTCTCCTACCCCTCTCTCTTTCTCTCATACACATGTACACACACACACACACACACACACACACACACACAACCAGCTAAATCCATAGTTGAACTGAATATGTATTTAGGGCTGATAATGAGGAGAAGACTGGTCTTCCCTCTCCTCTTATCAGCCTTTGATCACCTTTGGTTTCAAAAGGTGAGACTTTTTTTCCCCCATGTCTATCAGAATGTTGCTTGTTATTGTATTGTTTAGATGACTACAGTGTTAGTTCCATGTGTGATGGTGCTATTCACCATGCCAGTATTGTTTAGGTGACCATAATGTTAAATTTTCATGTGTGTATCTTCCCTGATGTACAGAAGACACTCTGTTCCAGAATACTTCCTAATTCCCTGACAGCTACGGTCTTTCTGCCCTCTCTCGGCAGTGTTTCATGAGCTTTATTTGTAGGTTGGATTGTATATGTATTAACCGAAGATGGACACTGCCAGTCCTCTGTTATCTTAATTCAAACCAGTTGTGGGTTTTCACAACGCTCTCCATTTGCTACAAAAAGAAAATTCTTCGATGGTGTATGAGAAATATACTTTTCAAAAGATATAAGGATAAGGCTTTAGAATACAGTCTGGAAATATTCAGTTTTAGGAAAGTGTCAGTAGTAGATTTTCCTCTAGGGTCTGTGACCACATCAGCCATGGATAGGTGGCTAAGTTTACAACACCATCTGTGAATTCCCTCCTACTGACTGAATCTTGAGGTGAACTTGATGGCTGTTTACAAACCCCCAGATATATATGTCATTGCATCTTTTGACATATCTTGTCACACTGGTCATCAGGGTAGTTCATAGACATATGGGTAGGACTACTAATTATTTTTCTCTAGTGGAAGCTTACACATCTCAAACTGATTTGAGGGTTCATATTACCCCAGCAAGAAAAGCTAAAATCAGGACAACCAATGATTCTAAAGGCTGTGGAGACCCTCATTGGTAGGACTGACAACTAGTACAGCCATAATGCAGATCATTGTCGAGAATTTTTCAAAAGCTTAAAGTAGATTTACCACATGAATCGGCTCTACCACAACTTGGCATATACCCAAAAGATCTGACGTTTTTACTCTACAGCTTCTCCCTCAGTTTTTTTTTTTTTTTTTTTTTTTCAGTTTTCCTCTATTCATGACAGTTAGGGAAGGCTAACTTCTTAGGTACACATTAACTGATGCATGGATGAGGGAAATGTGTTAAAGGGACACACTGGAATTCTGTTCAGTTGTAATGAGTAATGAAATTTATAGGTAACTAATGAAACTAAAAAAAAAAAAATTTATCACACTGAGTGAGGTGACCCAGAACCAAAAATACAAACACCATATTTTGTTACTTTCTTGTGTAGTGTTCTGGCTTATAATCTTTATAGTAAATATATAGCCTTAAATAGCCACAGAAACCAAGAAAATAGGATCTGCATCTTTGCAATATTTGTTGTTTGTTGTCTTAATGATGCAAGGGAGATGGAATCCCAATGCAGTTCTACAATTAGCCAGTTGCTACTGACTGTGAACCTTTCTTTATGTGTTTATTGGCCATTTGTACATCGTTCAAGAACAGTCTGTTATTTCATTAGCAATCTTGCATGCTTATTTATATATTACTTCTTCATCAGATGTATATAGTCAGCAAATAGTTTTTCTTAATTCTGTAAAATGTCTCTTCACTTCAATTAATTGTTTCCTTTGCCTGAAACAAGACTCTTAATTACAAGACATTCTTTTGTCAATTTCTGACATTATTTCCTGTGCAAGTATAGCACTTTTTCAGAAAGTCATGATCTATGCCTGTGCCTTAAAGAATTTTCCCCATATTTTTCCGTGCATGTGCAGAGTTTCTGATCTTATATTAAAGCCTTTGATCCATTCTAATTGATTTTTGTACTGGCTAATAGATAGGGTGATTTGCAAATTCATCTGGAATAATAAAAAAACTAGGATAGCAAAAACATTCTCAACAATAAAAGAACCTCTGGTGTAATCACCATGCCTGACCTTAAGCTGTACTACAGAGCAATTGTGATATAAACTGCATGGTACTGGTACAACAACAGACATGTAGATCAATGGAATAGAATTGAAGATCCAGAAATGAATCCACACACCTATGGTCACTTGATTTTTGACAAGGGGGCTAAAACCATCCAGTGGAAAAAAGATAGCATTTTCAACAAATGGTGCTGGCACAACTGGTGGCTATCATGTAGAAGAATGAGAATCAATCCATTCTTATCTCCATGTACAAAGCTGAAGTCTAAGTGGATCAAAGACTTCCACATAAAACCAGAGACACTGAAATTGATAGAGGAGAAAGTGGGGAAAAACCTCGAAGATATGGGCACAGAGAAAAAATTTCTCAACAGAACACCAATGGCTTGTGCTATAAAATCAAGAATTGACAAATGGGACCTCATAAAATTGCAAAGCTTCTGTAAGGCAAAAGACACTGTCAACAAGACAAAAAGGCCACCAACAGATTGGGAAAGGATTTTTAACAATCCTAAATCTGATAGAGGACTAATATCCAATATATACAAAGAGCTCAAGAAGCTGGACTCCAGAAATTCAAATAACCCCATTAAAAAATGAAGTACAGAGCTAAACAAGGAATTCTCAACTGAGGAATACCAAATGGCTGAGAAACACCTGAAAAAATGTTCAACATCCTTAGTCATCAGGGAAATGCAAATCAAAACAACCCTGAGATTCCATCTCACTCCAGTCAGAATAGCTAAGATTAAAAATTCAGGTGACAGCAGATGCTGGCGAGGTTGNGGAGAAAGAGGAACACTCCTCAATTGCTGGTGGGATTGCAAGCTTGTACAACCACTCTGGAAATCAGTCTGGCGGTTCCTCAGAAAATTGGACATAGTACTACTGGAGGAGCCAACAATACCCCTTCTGGGTATATACCCAGAAGATCTTCCAACTGGTAATAAGGACACATGCTCCACTATGTTCATAGCAGCCTCATTTATAATAGCCAGAAGCTGGAAAGAACCCAGATGTCCCTCAATAGAGGAATGGATGCAGAAACTGTGGTACATTTACACAATGGAGTACTACTCAGCTATTAAAAACAATGAATTTATGAAATTCTTGGGCAAACGGATGTATCTGGAGGATATCATCCTTAGTGAGGTAACCCAATCACAAAAGAAGTCACTATATATCCACTCACTGATAAGCGGATATTAGCCCAGAAACTTAGAATACCCAAGATACATTTTGCAAAACACACACACACACAAAAAAAAAAAAATCAAGAAGGAAGACCATTGTGTGGATATTTCGTTCCTCCTTAGAATAAGGAACAAAATACCCATGAAAGGATATAGGTATGGAGACAAAATTTAGAGCTAAGATGAAAGGATGGACTATCCAGAGACTACCCACCCGGGGATCCATCCCATAATCAACCACCAAACGCAGATACTATTGCACATGCCAGCAAGATTCTGCTGAAGGGACCCTGATATTGTGGCCTCTTGTGAGGCTATGCCAGTGCCTGGCAAACACAGAAATGGATGCTCACAGCCAGCTATTGGATGGAACACAGGGCCCCCAATGGAGGAGCTAGAGAAAGTACCCAAGGAGCTAAAGGGGGCTGCAACCCTGTAGGTGGAACAACAATATGAACTAACCAGTACCCTCTGANCCCTTGTCTCTAGCTGCATATGTAGCAGAAGATGGCCTAATCGGCCATCATTGGGAAGAGAAGCCCCTTGGTCTTGTAAACTTTATATGACCCAGCACAGGGGGAGGCCATGGCCAAGTAGTGCGGGTGGGTGGGTAGGAGAGCTGGGGCGGGGTCATATAGGGAACTTTTGGGATAGCATTTGAAATGTAAATAAAGAAAATAATAATAAATAAATAAAAAGAGATACGGACCTTGTTTCATTTTTTTTCTGCATGTATATATCCAGTTTCCAAGCCCATTTTTTGTTGAAGATATTATCTTTTCTACAATGTATATTTGTTTGATGGTGTATTTGTATTTTCTATGAAGTTTTTTTTCTAAAATTTTATAACTTCTTGTGTGCATGTGCATGTTGGTATGTGCATGTATGTGCATGACATTGACTTTTTATAGAAATCCAAGGAGAACTTCATGGAGTTGCTTCCATCTTTCTGTGAATCAGACTTAGGTTAAACCCTCACACAGGGGAGCTTGGAATCATTCAGCAATCTTTCTTGTCATCCCATTGAATTATTTTATAAGTTTATTTTCTTCTCTTGGTTTATTGAATAGTCTTATAATTATTCTTTTAAATTTCTTACTTCAGATTTCACTTTAATTCTCTCACAATAGCAGGAGTGGCTTGAGGCCAGCCTGCTTTACAGAGTGGGTTTTAGGACAACCAGGGCTACCCAGAGAAACCATGTCATATATATATATATAGTGTGTGTGTGTGTGTGTGTGTGTGTGTGTGTGTGTGTGTGTGTGTGTGCCAAAAGCAGGAGCCGTATTTAGGAATATATATATATTGCTCTTTGTCCTAATATCTAGAATTGTGTCCTGTTTATGGTTTTGTTTCAAGTTAGAGATTTATTTCTTTCCTTGAACACTTGTGTTTTTATAAGAAATTAAGGACTTTGCTTTTACAGAAAGTTATTTTTTTCCTATTTAATCTGCTTTTAGTAATCTCTGTAACGGATGTGTATACTGCACATGTGAACATCACTATTCATACTTTCCTGTATATTCACAAAGGCATTCCAGAGAACAAAATGCAGTGTTTATAATAAGAAATCGCGGATGTTTGTAAATATGTCCTTTGTTTTTACATGTTTAAACTGCCTTTAGTAATCTCTGGAATAGATGTGTTTTTTTTTTTTTTTTGTTTTTTGTTTTGTTTTGTTTTTTTTAAGGCTCTGAACACAGTTCTTTATACTTTCCTGAACACTGACACAGGCATTCTAAAATAAGACAGTATGAGCATGCCTGTAAGTAACTCTTTGTCCTATTGTCTAGAATTGTGTCATAGCTTTGGTTTTGCTTCAAGTTAGATATTTGTTACTCCCTTTGATCACATGTGTTTTATAAGACATCAAGAATCTTGATAAAAAGACAAGTCCTCTTTTTCTTCATTTCTTTTTCTTTTTTTTTTTTTTAGTAATCTTTGCAATGGATGTGTATTTTTTGCATATGTAAACACAATCGTTCATACTTTTCTGTTCATTCACTCAGGCACTACACAGAACACAATAACAGTGTTTTTATAAGAAATCAAGGATGATTCTAAAAATAAGTCCTTTTTTTTTTTACATGTTCAAACTGCATTTAGTTATCTCTGCAGGAGACATGGTGTTTCTGAGGTATACAGACATATGTATTCTTTTGTATATGTATATACATACATATATGCATGAAATAATTAGTGAAAAAAAGAGGTCATGAATTTGAAGGAGAGGGAGGAGAGGTATGTGGGACAGTTTGGAGGAAGCGATGGGAATTGCTGTAATCATATTACAATTAAGAAAAGACATTATTGGGGAATTGATGTTCCTCAAATGGGTCATACTGCTTGTTTTCTCACACTTCTTGAATTTATATGTTGATATTTGCATCTCCTGGGCTAAGTTTCCATGGTAGGTTTCCCTGTTTGTCTGTTGGTTTGTTTTTGTTTGCACATTATCTGTTCTCTCTGTTAAAGTGTTTCCAATATTCCAGTGGGACTTTATTGTAGGAACTTGAGTTTTTGTAGTAGTTGTGTGTACTGGCGTGTAATTCAGTACCTAAATCCTTTAATCTACATGTTCAGAGGATAGACATCTCCAACATCATTGTAATAGTGGGATATTAACTTCAGAAACAACTCCAAGTAGTGGCTATATCCACTAGGCAAATATCATGACGACCATTTAAAGAGTCATGTATTAAGCTTCACTCTCTGGGACAAAGAAACAAGGGAATATGGTCCTTATTCAATAATTACTGAGATTACAAATGGAAGTAGACTGAGGAAACAAAGTGAGTATTGTTGAACCAACTGAAAAATGAATTGGAATGGGGAAGGCATACAGGTAGTTGAAGCTGGGAAGTTGTTGGAATTCACAACGTTTAAACAATATTAGCGACAGTAGAAATTTAGAACTAAAAAGAAAGCAAGAAGAGGCATAGAAGTAACAGGTTGGGAATTAGGGGGAAAGAATATGGGATGTATATAGGGAAAAATGTAGAGAACACATACTAGAATGCATGCAGAACCATGCAGAGGGATAATAAAATCTAATTGAGCAATATAAAACATCGATATAAGAGCATTTAGATAAATTGCACAAGAGAGGATATGTTTTAAAAAGACACAGTGAAATAAAGTAGATGAAAACACTGTGCCAGTTACCGTATCTTCCCTGGTGTGATAAACTTTTAATTCCTCCCTTTTTTGTAATGCTGTGGGAAAGTGTGCAATGGGAGAGGCACAACTTTCAGCTTTATTGAAACACTCGGGTGGGAAGTTTTTGTCTAGCCATGTCTGTATCTTGTTCTGTATCTGCTTTTTTAGTCTCCACATAGTTTCCTATCAGGTTGCTGCTCTTGTGATTAGGTGGCTCTCCCACCTGTGCTTGAATTCAAGGGAAAACTTCTCAGTGGCTTGTACTGCCACTCACCCCGTCAGTCATGATGCAGAACTGTAGCTTCAGGCTCACACACCACACGTCTGCCTCTTTCCAGAGTCTGAAGAGACCCTGCCCTGATCCTCCACAGCATATCCAGATCCTGGTTTCATCTTTAGTCCAGTTGGTATTTACTTTTCTCTGCAGTGCAGCTGTTAGAAGGAGACATATGACCTTCCTGGAAGTCCCCAGTGACTTTGCTGCCCCCTGCTCACACGCATGGCAAACAGCTGTTTTATGGAGGACGGCTGTGTAGCTGAGCTCCAGATTCTGTCTCATACTCTGCAGAAATCTTACCTAGTGTAGTCCCTGTGTTCTCAGATAATCCCTCTTGTAGGAGGAGTGAACCAAGTTTATTATCTTGAATATTTTCTTTCACCAGATGACCACCAAAACACCACAGGGATGTGTTCATGGCATCAACGTGTGTGTGTGTGTGTGTGTGTGTGTGTGTGTGTGTGTGTGTGTGTGTACCTACTAATTAGACTAGGCTGAAAGGTCAAGAAACCCCAGAAATCAACTTTTGCTGCTTATATAGAACTAGGATTAGAAGGGTGCTAATCCAACCCTGCGCCTTTACATCAATTTGGTGAATTGAATTCAATTCCTTGTACTTGTACTAAAAGCATTGTACTAGTTGAGCTATCTCCCCTGTTCCTAAAAGTATTTTGTAATAAGGGTATTTTTCATACATTTTCTTACAGTAATGCTTTCTACAGATAAAAGCACCCTTCAAGTGTTACGAATACTTTTAGGAGCACATGTGTGTTCTTGGTCTTCTCATTACAATGGAAGCATCATTTATGAAAACCTTTTCTTACGTATGAAAAGATATTATCTAGTATAAACTTTTGTTTATTAGCCAAACTTCTACAGAGGCTGTGAATGGGGCAGAAGGAAATCATACAGTTAACCAGGATTTGGTTGGTTGGGTATCAGAACAGTGACTATATTTACACTGTAGATACAGAGAACACAAAACACTTTTCCACACACTAAGTTTAATGCCTCAAATGCTGAAGTCCTAAAGGATTATTGAAAATAGATTCCCTTTCAATACATACTGGAAAGCTAAATAAGTTGGGCTCCGATGTCAGTAGAAAATGTCAACCATAATTTTAGCAGAAGTGCAATGGCAGCAACAGAGTAGAGTGCTCACCAGAAATGGCAACAGTCATCAGGCAAAAAAGACAAAATGCCTTTTTCCCAAGCCATTCTTGTATGTGGGTCACTACTGGAAGGTTCTACCCACAATTAATGTGGGACTTCATATTTTAATTGACCTAAAAAAAAATTCCTTGCAAATGGGATGATACTTTAACCTTATTTAGATAACTGATCACAGCTATGGCCAGGTTTTTGTCTCATGAGTAATTCTGGACCTTCCCAAATTGACAATCAGTAGTAACCATGGTATATATTAAGGTGGATTTAAAAAAAGATCGTGTATCAAGAAAAGGCCACTTTTATTTGCAATCAGTCCCATATATTCTACATGTCTTACTAGTGATTTCTGGTGTTTCGGGAAGGACTTTTTGCCAAGGCTAAGAGCTTCTTAAGAGGGCCTGGCTAATGACGGCGGGCGTCTAAGGCTGCCTTGTGCAGTACTCAAAAGTCAACAATACCCTGTTATGAGTGTGCTTTATCTCTTCATTTCTTTCTATAGTCTCTGCAGTATCCTACCTAGATCAATGCTTTTGCATGTACCTCACATCATTTAAATATATATAAATCAATTGGACAGATGAATGGATAAATGAGCTGGTTGCTTCCCATTACTGAAGGTTAAATGTTCTCAACCAACTAAGCAACTAACCAACCAACCAATCAAAACCAAGTGGCTATCAGGGAATGCCTCAATATCTGCCATGAAAGCAAGAGGAACCAAATTCAGATTCTCCATTATGTGCCAGGTATAAACATGTATGGAGGTAACTTGAATGATAAGTTTCAGGTTTGATGAGATAGCCCATGTTAAAAATGATGTGAAGAACAATAACAGAAGATACCCAAAAATCTTTCTCTGGCTTCAACATTCACACACACAGGCATGTGCACTTGCACACTCGTGTGTGCAGCTCTCACAAAATAATCCAAGGACACTGAACAAAATGCTTTATTGCTTCAAAACACATGTCTCTGTTATCTAATTCTTACTATTTTAAAATAAACTAAATTAAACTTTAGAACATTTTTGTTCTGCATTTGAATTTTATCAACAGCTGTATATGTGGCTGTGGTTATGTGGGTTGAAAATAACCTGAACATCTTAATGTGACTGAGCCTGCTTACATGGCTTCTTTTCACTTCCTCTATTTCTTTAGGAGGAAACTCAAATAAAATTCATATGAAAGTTATCTGCTTACCTGTTGTTATTTTGTGTTGTTCACATTACAGTTCACTATGTAGCTCACTGTATAATTATTTGAATGGCATCAATACTGACAATTTCACTCTTCCTAGTTTTCTTCAGTGTGTTATTACATAGTCACCGGAAGCAGCAGCAACACTGCCACCACTATCCTTAGTTTTCTCTTACAAGTGAACCATGGGCAGCACTATGGAAGAAAGCCCCAATGACTCTTGTGGGTTAGCCTTAGAATCCGCACCATCTCAACCATTTTCATGCCCATTCATATTTCACCATATCTTAACTATAATCTGTAAAATAGAATTAAAGCACATACATAGTACATTACTAAAAGAAAGTTTGTGATACACAGACTTTTCAGTAATTCTTAAGTGTGAATGTGCTTGTGTTTTGCTCTTTAATAATCTTGGTCACATGGAGGGAAAAATCCCTAAAATATTTTACTTCCATACTTTTGAAAAGTGGAGTTTTAAAAACTGTGTATTTCCATTTTTTTTCATTATTGTTATTGCAGCAAATGAACATCTTACTTTTCTACATCTGCATGAAATAGTTTCTTAGGTATTTGTCAAGTCATACTGTCCATTCGCAATTATGAAATTCCCTCCTGTGTAACAAATACATTCTTTGTGTCTTATTCTCAGGCTTAATACATTGAGTTAAGAGGATTAACCTAGTGGTTGAATTCTATTATTCTCTACATTAGCACAGAAAAAAGAAAAGATTAGTGTTGCAAAGAAAAATTCCTAAGAAATAGTAACATTTGATACTTTTCTGTGTTTTAATCAAGCTGTTTTGAAGTTTAAGGAATAACAATACTAATTACTTATCCTTGCTCATACTGAATTCTTCCTTGTATCTTGGTCACATTTTCAACTTCATCTATGAATGAGTTCTCTTTTTAAGACTCTCTTCAAACAGGTAACAAATAATTCTTAGATACATTTCCTGATGATTGCCCTCTTGGAAATGTCACAAGTATTTCATTGACAGAAGTGCCATCCATATCTCAAAGATCTGCTGGTTTCTGTAACTACCTCTTGCTACCTTATGTATATACATCATGTTCTAACTCTAATTCATTTTTTTCTCTGATTCTTGTCATTGTATATAGCCAGAGTGTAAATAGTATAATATAACTGCATCACCTGGTACTCTATGCTTAGAAACTTAGAAAAATTCCACTGTAACAAAGAGCTCAAATATTAATTCTATAAGTAATATTCTCTGAGTAACAAAGTTTTTAATACCCTTCCTCCCTTTTACTTATCAGTCTTTTTGTTATTGGAATATGTGACATTGGATAACACACATCTCATTGTAATGGTTTTTAACAGGAGAAGAACCCATGTTTGTAGAGACAGGAAAGATTCCATTCACTAGAATTGTTCCTCCAGTGTATTTTATTATCATAAAAATATAATTATAACTCCTTAGTTTCAATTAACTAAAGGGTATGGCAAATGGTGTATTTCTGTCACCATCTCATGCTCTAGACTAAGAAAACAATTTTATATTTTTAAGTGTTATTGGCTTTTCATATGTTATCATTATCATTTCTGTGATTGTCTAACTTATATTAATAAGAAATTTTCTAATGTAAACATTTACATCAAGATGATATGAGGCCCCCAACACATATACAGCAGAGGACTGCCAGGTCTTGGTTCAGTCAGAGAAAATGCACCTAACCCTCAAGAGACTAGAGGCCCCAGGAAGTGGAGAGGTTTGGTGAGGTGGGAGTGAGGGGTGGGGACATCTTTGTGGAGACAGGGGTGGGGAGGAGGTATGGAATGTGGGACAGAGAGAGGACTGGGAGGAGGATAAAATCTAGACTATAAAAAATAAAAAGATTAAATAAAATTTAAAGAAAGATTTATTAGTTAAAAAAATCTGTCTTGACTGTAGGAAACTTTCAATTTCAGAAGTATCTCCTCTGCATAAATAATAGTGGAGAAGAAAATTTAAAATTCTCACCAATGGCTTCCATCTCTATCTAGCTTTAACTCTTGGCACCAACTCCTTACACTCGACTCCTCCAATCTCCTGTCTCACTAACCTGTTTCCCATCAAACATTGTTTCTCTCCCATATCCAGTTATCATTGCCTTCTGACACTTCTACCTTCTACCAGTCCTGGAGGATGAGCATTTTCTCTCCCTTACCAGAATCAGCTCATTTCTTTGTCAACATTCTTACTCAATTTGATTCAGTCTTTCATTGTTCAACTGCACCGATAACATCTAGCTAGATTTTTCTGTAACAATGAGTTCCAAAGCACTTAATGAACCATAATTGACAATAACTTCTTAGGCTATTTTTTCACCTATTTTTCAGGATATGTCCACTTGAAACATTCAATACCTTATAAAGTTGATTTCTAAGTTTGGGCCCATATAAATTTCTTCCACATCAATTTACATGTAGAGATATAAAAATTTCTGTTTTAGTTCTAAATATATAAAAGTATCAGCATTTTGCCTGTATGTCCTCAAGCTCATAACCAGCTGTGTAACCTACTTTATTCAACAAACAAGAAAACACCAGACATAACAACACTCACCCATGCCTGGTGATTCTAAGAAACTGTAGACATGGAATTGAGACATCATTTATTTTTGGATCCAAAACACAGACGATCTTATACAAAAGAAAATTTAAGGGCACTATTGCATATGCCAGCAAGATTTTGCTGAAAGGACCCAGATATAGCTGTCTCATGTGAGGCTATACCAGTGCCTGGCAAATACAGAAGTGGATGCTCACAGTCAGCTACTGGATGGAACACAGGGCCCCCAATGGAGGAGCTAGAGAAAGTACCCAAGGAACTGAAGGGGTTTGCAACCCTATAGGTGGAACTAATCAGTACCCCCAGAGCTTGTGTCTCTAGCTGCATATGTAGCAGAAGATGGCCCAGTTGGCCCTCATTGGGAAGAGAGGCCCCTGGGTCTTGCAAACATTATATGCCCCAGTACAGGGGAATGTCAGGGCCAAGAAGTAGGAGTGGGTGGGAAGGGGAGCAGGGCAGGGGGAGGGTATAGGGGACTTTCAAGATAGCATTTGAAATGTAAATGAGGAAAATATCTAATATAAATAAATCAATAAATAACAAGAAAAGAATATTTAAGTGCATCATACATATGTTATTATACCTTATATTATACTCACCGTGAGGCATAGCTGAAATCCTGAGTTTTTCTTTTTGTTTTATATTTTGGCCAACATGCTGTCAGCAATAGCTTTCCCCCCAATTACTAGTCACCAGGGGTTCACTCTTCACTTTTCGAGTTGAACTCTTAGATCCCACATACAGGTGAGGTTATGTACTATCTGTCTTTCATGTGTGAGTCATGGTGGTACTCACTTGATAATAAAATCCCTGAAGATTCAGAGTATGGAGAGCAAGATCATTTACCTTACCACTTGCAAGGCTGGGTGTCAGCCTTAAATTGCAGGTGCTCCAATTTGAGTGCAAAAACATGTTTAAAATCCCAGCTCAAGCTAGCCCCTTCCTTCCTTCCTTCCTTCCTTCCTTCCTTCCTTCCTTCCTTCCTTCC
>NC_034601.1:62148455-62149845 GCF_900095145.1 Mus pahari | reverse complement strand
CTCCTTCCCTCCCTCCCCCTCCCTCTCTTCTTTCTCCCTCCTTCCTTCCTTCCCTCTCTCTCTCTCTCCCTCCCTTCCTCCCTCCTTCCCTCCTTCTGTCCCATTCTCTCTTCCTCCCTCCCTTCCTTTCCTCTTTGTTGAGTGATATGGAGAGCACTGTTACAAGTAATCCAGATCTCATCTTTCACTCTTTCCCTCACATTTATTTTGTTCTCAGCAAAGTCCATGAGCGCATTAACTGCCATGTTGGGTATACTGCTTATTTTAGAGCTTATCATGTGCCAGTCTTGGAAAGAAACTTGACTGTTGGCAATTTTCTATGAGACCTCTACCTTTTATGGGAAATTATCTATCTAGCTCAGCAGGTCTAGGTAGGGGACTGGTATTTTCTGTTCATTTATAACTACCTTCAAGTGGGTTTAAGGAATATTTGAAAATGAAGTATCAGATTTTATTTCTTATATATGATTAGTATATTTAAATTAGTCTAATGCTCTTCAGATTTGCCCACATTACCTCGATTGACAGAGATTTTTTTTTTTATTGTAACTATTAAAGGTCACAATATTCAATTTATTCAATGCCAGACTTTATCTATGTGTCTTTTTCTGGACTCTTAGACATATTTTTAAATTGGTAATGATAGTTTTGATAAGGGATAAGTTCTAAAAATATTAGCATTGAGTTTTTGTAGCTTTCTCAGATTTGTATACATTTCTAAATTTTGTAGTCTTAGTTGCACTAATAGCCCCTATGTTTCAGAATACGGCTTCATTTAGATAAATCTACACAAAAAATTCATTGAAAGAGACTGCTACCAAGTGAGAATATATCCAACTTTGTGTGACTATTAAACATCATGTTCCTTAGGACAGTTTGCAAATAATTGTAGTGTTATTTATATCTCCCTGTGTCCATCTAACGTCTGATGTCCTCCCCTATCCTATTGAACCTATTTCCCCCATTTTTTTACTTCAAGAGAATTAAATTGCTTATTGATTATACATGATAATGGATGATACACAAGGTTCATTCCTATCTCTTATTTAATTTGATGCCATTATTCAATGTCGATATGACGAAGGGTATGTCAACAGCCATTTTATAACCAAATTGTAACTTTGCTTGGATTATCCAATCAGCGAAGAAACTCATTAAAATCACAAGAGTAACTGGCAGTTTAACTACACTAAGGTTTCTGAAGACAATGGATTCTTCATTCAAGTGGCCATAAATTAATTCTAAATGGAACATGAGACCACGTAGAAAGAATTCTAATTTCACACTGATGAGGAAGTATACCAAGATGGTTTCAAAGTAAACTAACTTCACACACACACACACACACACACACACACACACACACACACACACACAGAGAGAGAGAGAG
>NC_034601.1:62124351-62148399 GCF_900095145.1 Mus pahari | reverse complement strand
AGAGAGAGAGAGAGAGAGAGAGAGAGAGAGAGAGAGAGAGAGAGAGAGAGAGATCTTACAAATCATGATCAGATTCTAAATATTAGAATCAACAGGTGTAAAAAAGGTATAGAACAAACCCTTTATTTTGATGCTTTACAATTCCCACAGAACAGAAATTAAAATAAAGTCTTTTAGTCACAAATACCAAATAGAGTCCTGGAGAGTTTTTCCACATACACAAGCATATTGCCTAAAACATGTCTTCTTTACAGTGGCTAGGCCCTACCACCATCGTGCTTGACTATGTTCAAAAATCTGTTGTGAACTGTAGCTTCCCATCTTTCCTGTCTCTTTTCGAGTTGAGCTTTGTTTCCTAGCAGTAATTAGAAGCTTTGTCATTGCCATAGCTACTGCTCTTGCTTCTGGAACCACATAGCCACCTTGGTTTTGTAGTCTAGAAAAGTACTAGCCTTCACTACCATAAGGGCAAGGTGTATACCTTCAAAGTTTTCTCCTTTCCTTAGTCTAAAATGTAAAGACTGATGGTTGTAATAGCCAAAATCAATGTATCTTCCACCACCTCTAAAATTGCTTCCATTATTACCCAATCCATTATACTTATTCCCAATGCTACCATGTTCAACACCAGCATGGCTGCACCAAAGTTAACATCACCACTGTTTTTTCCTTCTTGACCAAATTTCACACCAGAAAACCCACCTCCATCACCACCACCACCACCACCACCACCACCACCACCTCCACCACCACCACTACCACCACCACCACCAACAACAATAACAACAACAAGAACAGCAATGTTTCTGAAACTACTTTGACCTCTTTGTCTGCATGAAACACTAGCCATCTCTTGCTTTGACAGAGTTTTTCTTATTTCATTCATAAGTCATTCATAGTATAGTATTTTTAATAACAATCTTATCAACAGGGCCTTCTTCATCAAAGGCCCACCATCTCTGCCATTCATGATTTCAAGACTTCATTTTTTTCTCCATCCTGTTTAAAACTCATATAATTTGTGATGACCTTTAGTGTTTTTAAGATCAGCAAAAAAGATCTTTGTCACAGTTAAGTGGCCCCTGGTCACTAAGATATAGCTATCTCTGTGAGGCTATGCCAATCCCTGGCAAATATAGAAGTGGGTGACCACAGTCATCTATAGGATAGAACACAGAGACCCCAATGGAGGAACTATAGAAATTACCCAAGGAACTGAAGGGGTCTGCAACCCTATAGGTGAAACAACAATATGAACTAATCATTACCCCCAGAGCTCGTGTCTCTAGCTGCATATATAGAGAAGATGGCCTAGTCAGCCATCGTTGGGAAGAGATGCCCCTTGGTCTTACAAACATTATATGCCCCATACAGGGGAATGCCAGGGACAATAATTGGGAGTGGGTGGGCAGGGGGGCAGGGTGGGGNGAGGGTATAGTGGTCATTCGGGATAGCATTTGAAATGTAAATGAAGAAAATAGCTAATAAAATAAGTTTGAAAAAAAAGAAAGAAAGAAAAAATACACTCATCCATTTGACATCTAGGCTGTTGTCATTTCATTCCCATTTAGAAAAAGTCATGTTGAAACCTACTAGCATTTGCTTCCTATATTATATCAATGCACACATACATACATGTAGTGCCTGGCAAATACAGAAGTGGATGCTCACAGTCATCTATTGGATGGAACACAGGGCACCCAGTGAAGGAGTTAGAGAAAGTACCCAAGGAGCTAAAGGGGTCTGCAATCCTATAGGAGGAACAACAATATGAACTAACCAGTTACCCCTTCCCCCCCAACCCCTGTCCCGCAGAGCATGTATCTCTAGTTGTATATGTAGCAGAGGATGGCCTAGCTGGCCATTAATTGGATGATAGGCCCTTGGTCTTGCACAGATTATATGCCCCAGTACAGGGGAATGCCAGTGCCAGGAAGCAGGAGTGGGTGGGTTGGGGAGCAGGGCAGGCATGGGGAAGGTATAGGGGACTTTTGGGATAGCATTTGAAATGTAAATGAAGAAAATATCTAATAAAAATAAGTTTAAATGGGATCTCCATTTAAACTGGACAGCAACATCTTTACTGGATATCATAGACAAATAAACAATTGTCCAGTGACAATAATGGCTTACCTCTTCTGAGTTGCTGGCAAGTGAGCTCCCACAGACCCCCAAATATTACAGGCTGTCAATGCTCTTGATTGCTCTGCAGATCTCAATGGTAAAACAGTCCATATTTGAGTCATAGAACCCGGTGAAATCAAGTTTTTACTCCCTGAAAGCTTCATCCCTATTGCCTAGCTTTCAAAGTGCCAGGAACCTTACTAAAATTAATCACCAGTCAGATTGATCTATGAATCATGTGTTACAATGATAATTCCCATGACAAGGCACACTCACTAGTATAATAGTGGCAAAAATATTATGAAATGAAGCAACCACTGTTTTATTGGATTTAAGTTCCACTCTACAAGCTGAAACCCACACCAGGTATCATGAATAGGGAGAAAAAAACCTGTGGCTACACAGGTGATAAGCCATACAGGGTTAACATATTTTTCTGCTAAATTGATATATTATTAAATAAACTCCTAATTACTTGTCATCATACAGATAGCTTAATACATTTCTCAACCCTTATCAGTGAAGCTTCTTTTTACAGTTAATAACAGGTAGCACATATGCTCACAATTGATTAAGATGTAGAGAAGGAGGTTGTAGATGACTCAGCCTGAAGGAGACATTTATCTTTCAAAGCTTTTCTCAGGGCTCAGTGATCATTATAGACAAGGGGTAGAAAGATTGTAAGGTCCATAGTTGGTAGAGCCTCAATAGGTTGGCTATCCTTCACTAAGATCAAACACATAAACTTATTTGGGTACCAAACACTACACTTGATGTTTTATTTTCTTTTGAAAAAAAAAAAAAGATAACACAACATTGCACGGGTAGAGAGGATCAGATAGATCATAAATGAGTGGGCAGAGGGACTGAGTATGATCAAAATATATTGTTTAAAATTCTGAAAGAATGAATAAAATATTAAAGAAATGAAAGCAAGGACACAAGAATGATTGAGTCTCTTGTTAAAGTGTAAACTCCTGGGTACAATAAAAATAGTACTGCAAAGAAGATATAGGATGCCTATTTTTAATAAATCTGTGATGTATTCAGTTCAAATAAACCTAAAACTTAAGGCAACTCTCACCCATGCTCACTTCTGATAGATTTAGTTGTGGGGAAGTCTAGGATGAAGAGATAATACTTTTCATTTTATAATTAGGTCCTTTACCTACTTACACATGAGTACCAGACATGTATATGCTAATTTGAATTGAACATAAAATCATTATTTTTTGCGCATTTCTTATTGATATCAGGGTATATTTACATAGGAATCAGTAAGTTTGTTTTAATATGTATCTTTATTTTATTTATCCTCTCATAATTCTTCAAGGGTTTTTGTTTGTTCATCTTTTATTGTGGTGGTCATTATTGTTATATTCTTTTGCTTAACATACAGAATAATCAAGGACAGACAAATGTGTATATCTATGATGGAAGAGAAAGCCCATAAGCTAAACAAACTGGCTTGTACTTTATACATGAGTTCATGACCATGTATGTATGTCTGTCCTTTTCTGTATATATGAGATTCCATTTAAATTGTTGATTATAGTGACAGTGTTTTTAAGTTTCTCAGATGTTTCTAATAATTTGAAAGTTATTAATTACCTAGTATAAAATATTACCTTAGAATGTGATATTTTTCTGCTCTCACTCACTTTCCAGAAAACTGCTACAGCCAATCCATGTTAGTTATAAATATTTATAACACAAAATCACATCATGATTTTAAAACCACATGCCACTTACCTACTACTCAGTAACAGTGATTAATAGAAGCTAAGTGGAAGCTGTCATTTTACTGATTCTTCAATTTAATTATTTATGATTAGAAGTGAACAGAGCTCAAGATGTGTTCTTGTAGGTAATTCCTCTCATAGGATGCTCAGGCCTATGACTTTCAATAGGCTTCATTCACCTCAACTATGCCTAGCGCTTTCTTCACCTTTTTTCTTTTGAGAATGAAATTATTTATAAAGGATCTCTTCTTCCAAAGAACTTGGAGCAATCAGAGCCATCCGTTGCTACCCACTGCAAAGGCTGCTGGCAGTCAATAACAAAGGTATATTGATGATTCTGATTTGTAAATCAACAGGAAAAAATCTTGTCCTTAGAAAAAAATTGGGAATTTAGGAGGAAAGAGACCCATCAAATTAGCTTGCAAGATTGACAGCTAGAGAAAGGTCCTACTTTAGTTGTTCTTTCTCAAGACATTCAGAAATACCCTTGCCTTTGACATGCAGGAAATGAAATAAAAGCCCTAGGCAGTTTCTGCTATAGGAATCCAGCCCCCTGCCACCATTTCTCCTACCATTTTGAACTTTCCTTAGAGGCCTACTCTGAGATTTGCCCTGATTTGGTGGAACTAAACTAGGAATTACAAAGTCATAGTCATCTTAACTTTCCTGCTAGTGTGAAAATTAATTAGCAGTGCCCTGCTAGAGCAAACACAGAGAACTTATTTTGGCAATATTTGGGAAAATCACAGTCATCAACCGTGATTGACCTTTGGTTATGGTTGCAATTCGCAATGGCCAGCTCCTTCTTGTTTATCATTCCTCAATTTTCTTCAGTTGCTCATTGGCTAATAATGCATTCTGTGATAAAAAAATATACAGTTATCAAGGAGAAACTACAGTTGACTCTGTAATAATACATGGTTTAACACTGCACTCTTTATATTTTAATTTCCAAAAAAAGTTTAGTTTCTCTTGAGTTTGAAGTTGTCAAAACTTGGAGGACTCCTTTTTTGATTCCCAGTACATATCACTTAACTCTTCAACTGTTTAATATTTCAGAATAGAAGAAGCATCAAGGATATGGTAGCATTTTTATATGATTAGGATTTGTGTTTTTAAAAGTCACACAAAATAATGCATGGAATTATAAACTAATTTTCATCAGACAAGACAGGTTATTTATTGATAAAATAATTTCTTAATTTTTGATGTTGTACGTAGGTTTTTTAAATTTTATTTTATTTTATTTTATTATTATTATTATTATTTTTGATACAGAGTTTCTCTGTATAGCCCTGGCTGTCCTGGAACTCACTTTGTAGACCAGGCTGGCCTCGAACTCAGAAATCCTCCTGCCTCTGCCTCCTGAGTGCTGGGATTAAAGGCATGGGCCACCACGGCCGGCTGTAGGTAGTTTTATACATTTAATTAATTAGCGGGAGTCCTTTATAAGTTTATAACATGGTTCATCCAAAAGTCAGCAATGATACTATTTACTAAGAATAACATAAGTCAAAATAATCACAAACCAGTGAATGCTATGAAATAAAAAAGATAAAGACACATATGTTTATCTTTATCTGATTGTATTTGTAGAAGTATTTCAATTGATTCACTGGTCATTACACTTATTTGATTTTTTAGTTCTACAGAATGGAGGACTAATTTTACTGTGATTGTGATTGTCAGTAAGTCAAATGAGATGTTCACATTGGTTTCATTTAATAAATATGATATTTGTCCTATGTGATGAGGTTTGGCCAAGATAAAAATCTAATCTTGCAAAAAATAAGATTTTTAAGAGGAAAAATTACTTTTTCAGTCTTTCAAGTACTTATTCTATATTTCTACAACCCATAGATTCTCCTCTCCTACCGACTTTGCCTCCAGTTCTTCTTTAACCCTTCTTCTTGGACTCAAACCTTTGGTTTTTCTTTGGATTAGTATGGAAATTATGAGATAATATAGGCGCAGACTTGCCTGTGAAAGCAAGCTAATGAATTACTATTTAGTTTTAGAAGACACTTGCTCATGTAAATAAATGAGTGTGGTGCTGCTCACTCTCTCTCAATTAGTATTTGTGTTTCTCAGGATTACGTGATTGTCTTCTACATTGGCTTGAATTCATATGACATATGGGTTCAGGGTAGGTAGATTTTTCACAAAGAGTGTTTAAATTCTCCTCTCCTGTAAATATTCTATTTCTAGAGAATATTTGATAGTGATCACACCTTTTGGAAAGCAAGCTGAGAGTTTGATGTGTTGCTTTACTTATTTATTTTTATTTACTTCTTTTCTTGAGATTACGATTATAGGATTTACCATTTTTCTTTTCTCCCTTTAAACCCTCCCATATTACTCTCCCTGTTACTTTATAAATTCATGACTTATTTTTTTCATCACAATTTCTCTCTCTCTCTCTCTCTCTCTCTCTCTCTCTCTCTCTCTCTCTCTCTCTCTCACACACACACACACACACACACACACACACACACCATGCTCCGTCTAAATAATGTATGTAGGTTTTCAGGGCTGACTATTCGAATTGGACAAACACTTGGTGGGCTCCTCTCTGGGGAAGACTCTCCTGATCTCAGCATTTCTTAGTTGCCCATAATTCTCCATGTAGGGGCGAAGTCTCCTGGGCTTTCCCCACCTCACATTAGCATGCATAGTTTTTTTTTTTTTTTTTTTTTTTTGGTTCATCTAGAGTTTAGGCAGTTAAGTACCTTTTGAGTCACAGAACCCTGACTGGGGCAGTGATGAAATGCAGAAATGACTGACACAAATACACTGAAGCTGGCATCAGGTGCAACACAGGGGAAGGGGTTAGCTAGTCTCTGTAGGAGGTCTCTGTGTGCAGGCAATCTAATGCTCTAAATATCTGGGAAAAGGAAGCTGCAGACACAAACACTCATACTCAAGAGGATAGTTTTGCCATCTCTCTTGAGCTTGTCCCATATGGGTGATGGCTTTGCCAATTTACTATGAGCCAATTTGTTTTAGAGTCCTCAAAAGGCTATTTACTTGTCAAAAATACATACTTAGGAAATCATTCACTCAGGGCTTCCTCTGCTCTCTATAGCCAAGGGATCCCAAAACATTACAGGTTTTTACTACTACCCTTGAATGCCTACAGAAATGAAAAGCAAGTCCCTATTGATGAAGATACCATGTACTGTGTAAAAAGGCCCAGAGGATCCTGGGATGAAATTTACATGAATGCTGGCGCAACTAGCTTTTATGACATCATAAGACACTATGCAAACTTTCCAAGAAAGGAAATGAACAACAGTTCTACTTACCTATGACATTCATGAGCCACAAAATGACCAACATTGTTCAATAATCCCAAGGGGGCAATAGTGGCATGCATACATCACCAGTAACCAACAACTTTAGAAAGCTTTAAGATCTACTCAGTAAGGAAGACATTATGACTAGTACTGGAAACCTAACCAAATATCAAGGGCTACTGAAGTCAAAGAGCTTATCTATATACAACTCCTCCAGTTAAGGGCCAGGGCTCGTTAAAGAAGAAGAGATGTAGCAGTTTTAAGAGCTAAAGGATCAGAGTTGGCTGTTAGATTGTGTCTGTTATTAATGGCAAAGACTACACCCACAAAGTCTCACAAACTTGATGAGTTATTTTAAATCATACAGAGTCTTCTGAGGTCTGGAACATCTCTGGAGTTCAAAATCATAGATTCCTCCCACATACAAGTGTAAACAAAAACTCATGGAAAAAAAAAGGAAAGGAAAGCTGTATCTGTAGAGACTGATTGATTAGTCCTGGTCTTTCAGAACAGCAGTTCCTTGCTCACCTCTGTGTTAGAGCTAATATCTGTGACTAATAGATAGAAATCTTTCAGAATCTATTAACTTAGCAGACAACTAGCTTCCATCAATCCAAAAACCATGAATGTTATCAGATAGCATCTTAAACCAACAAAAAGCCCCCTATATCTCACCATTCTTTCCTCTGTGATATGCCAATGCATGTATTTTTAAATTGGCCTTAATTTGTGAGTTTCTTTATTCTGTAAAACTATACAAAATACTTGAGTTGCTCTCAATATGAAAGTTGAAACTTAGGGTAACCTACATCTGTGTCCATGGTCATTGTCTCTCAAACTAGTTTCAGAATAAACTACACATTAGCCCTTTTGAGAAGACAGCTGTGGTTTTGCATTGACAGAAGCCTTATGACACAGCTTAGTTAATCCTTATTTCTGGATGTATATGTGGATGTGAATGTATACTTGTGTGTATGAGAAAGAAAGACACACACACACACAGAGACAGAGACAGAGAGACACAGAGAGAGACACCCACACCCACAGAGAGAGAGAGAGAGACAGAGAGACAGAGAGACAGAGAGACAGAGAGACAGAGAGAGAGACAGAGAGGAAACCAGAAGTATATATGGGATTGAGATGGAGCTGGTACAGGCAGGCCGTTGTAAGCTGGCCAAAGTGCATGCTGAGAAATGAATTCCAGTACATGAAAGAGCAGCAAATGCTCCTAAATGCTAGACTATCTTTCCAGCATGACTCCTTGTCTTTTAAATGACTGGCATAGCATTCATACAGTGTTTTGTTTGCACCACACCTTTTTCACTGAGATGGAAGAAAGGTATTCTTCTTTTTCTATTGTTTCAAAATCTATCAAGATTTTTGTTTGTTTGTTTTTGTTTTTTGATTTTTTTTGTTGTTGTTTATTTTCTTCAAGACAATGCTCTGGCTGTTCTGGACCTCACTGTGTAGACCAGTCTGGTTTCAAATTCAAAAATATCTGAGTCCCCCTGCCTCATCATTACTGGGATTAAAGGTATGGACCACTATACCTGGGGTATCTAGTATTTAATGGGAACTTTCATTATTTGTAAACTTGTGTTATGGTATCTGTTCAGTGATATTATTACAAATGCCTCTAACCGATAATAGCAAGTTTTCTCTTACCTCAAATACATTTTGAAAATCTGAAAAATTAAAAAGGTTTCATTTCTTTCTCATGTCAACCACATAACATTTTTCTGACTTGTTTTTGAAAACAATTCATTTGAAGGTCATAACGGTAGTAATTTGCATTTTCTTCTCAATGACTAAATCTTTGATTTTGAGATGTAAGCTTTTACTCTTTGACATTTCTCTTCTGTAAAAAATGAGCTATTAATTTCTTCGACTGCTATCTGTATAGATGATCATTTTCATTCACCATCTTTTCTGTTTCCTTTAGAACTGGCCTTGAATTTGGTCAACACCATCCATTATGACTCCAAAAACTTGAGGTGAATGTTTCTTCTCTTTAACAAAATTGCTGTCTTAAGGAGAAAGGACTCTCTTAGAATCCCACTTTCTTATTTTCAGTTCATCTTTGTAGAATATGTGTGGTGGAGTAGAGCAGCTCACATAGAACAACCAGGAAACATGTGGGAATAAAAACCACACCATGGAATTCTCCCTGTATTATATTTCATCCATCTAATTGCCCCGCGTATAGGATGCTGTTGTCCATTTACCAGGCAGGTTTTCTTCCCTTTAATTATTCTTCTTTTGGAGCAACATAGACATATTCTGGTAGATAGTGTGTTATTACTGTACTCTGCATTTCTCAATCTAGTCAAGATGATAATCAGTACAGACCATGGCATGTTGAATGAATATGACCATCTCAGCTCTTTATTACAAAATTAGTGGACTGCCAAAATAATACTCCAGTGCCTACACTATGATATTTGATAACAAATGGCTCAGGTGCATGAGAAGACCTAAAGTCTGAGAAAGTATGTCCCCATTATTAATTGGTCCCCATTATTAGTGGTTTCACCCACTTTTTGAGGTTTAGTCTTTTTATATAATTGTAAAATTTAGCCTGCTAATCTACACAAAAACTTTTGATGATATAAAATTATTACAAAATCACATGAGTCACAGAGCAAAGAAGAAGTAATGTTAACTGGCCCCTTTAGTTACTTTCTAGGAGACTATGAAATATGAACACATCATTTATTTATAAAATATATCCTTAAATGGTACTTAGTTTAGGATTTAAAAGTTTATGTTTGTCTAGGGCATTGCAGGAAAATATTAGAATTTCAAGTTTGTAGCTTTTCCTTGTCATCTTTCATGCATATTTAGAGACTTGAAAATGCTACTTTAGCTTTATATTTTACTGTTAGGCTATAGTTTGTTGAAAATTACTCATATCTTTGTATTTTGTAGATATCCAAGTAGAAGGAATATGCTTCCTGTAATAACAGCTGTGCCTTATTTACCATTAAATGATAATAATTGATACTTTCTTAAAATATTAAAATTTGGTTGTTTGAACATACACATTCCAGTTGGTATTCATCACTTCACTCTATCTAGATCAGGGAGAATCATTTAAGCACACTGCACGTATCATGTGTGTCACAGAAGTTGTAAATACAAGATGGCTCCTTTTTCTTGTTACTGTATATAGTCACTAATTATAAGATAGCAAGTGGCACATAAATATAAGGCGTTATTGGGGGGCTTTTAAATTATGTGACTTATTCTAGATACCGCATTCAGATAGTTTACTTTAAGCATGACTGGATGTAGTTTCTGGATTCTTTTTCTCTTAAGTTTATTTCTGATCAAGGACATAGGAAGTAGAGATATTTAGTATGCTGGAAGAGTTAAACCCATTTCACTAATCCTTTTATGCTAAGAAGCTGGGATGTAAAAGGTTATAAAACAAAGAAACAAACTCAGATGCTATTTTTGTTTGTTTCGGTTTAATCTAGTTACACCACAGTACCAATAAATATGATGGCTAAAATAGTTAGAACTGGAATCACCTTATTTACGTCTTGACATCACCAAGGTATCAGTTATAATTTATAACAAATGAAAAAATATAAAACACAAAACAAAACCATTCAACTTTGAAAGTTTAACTTTGAAGCTCTTTTCTTGAGCTATGGCTTGCTTGTTGTGAGCTTTTTTTGACTTTAATCTTTTACCATGGAGTGAAATCAATTAGACTATATTGAATTCTAAGGCTTAAGATTTCTGCATTGAAAAGTCAATTGACAGGAAAGCAAAGCACAAAATTCATAATGAAGAAATTATAACCATTCTTGCAAATGAGGTCTTACCCATGAAGAACCAGCTTCAAGGTTGCAGATCCTCCTGTGAATCCAGCCATTATGGTGACATCACCCATAGGCGACAGGGACCAGCGCATCTCTTGCCATGGTAATCGCCATACATTCCCAGAGCCCACTTGGCGAGCCTCCCACCTTTACCTGTGAGAAGTTACATCACAACCCAATTGTCACCACTCTTTGCTCCCTTCCCCCACCATAAACCTCCCATGTGGGAGGCCTAGTGTGATCTGTCTGGATGCGAGCCATCATCCTAACACAACAGTCAGATCGCAGACAAAGAAGTAAAACGAAAGACTGAGTGCATAGCAAACAGGACACACTGCAGGACAAATTATGTCTCCATTAGAAATGAAACAAATTTAATGCACAGTTTATTAATGTTGTTACGGATAGTCTATCCTAAGACAGAATTGAGGTGAATTGAGTTATTTACCTGTAACATTACCAAGTGCTGTCTTAGAGCTGTTTTCCTTTTCTCTTCTTTTTTTCTAATCTTTAGGATATATGATAAAAGTACAGATTACTCTATCTTAGAAGAGATCTATTGACTAAGAATTTCTTGTGTAGGAACTTGGGGATATATCTTTTTTTATTATTTAATCTGCATAGAGTAATATTCAATTGTTTTGAATTTTTCCTAATAACTTTAACTTTGTTTTCAAATTTCTTTTTTTTTCTTTTTTTTCTTTTTCTTTTTTTTCTTTTTCTTTTTTTTTTTTTTTTTTTTTTTTTTTTTTTTTTTTTTGAGACTGGGAGAATAACTAAATTGGAGTGAAATCAGAGTTCTATAAAAACTAACCAGAGAACATCAGAGCCTCTTTACAGTAAGCAAGCTCAAAGTTTTATCTTTCTATAGTCAGGGAAAAAATGCTAATTCAAAAATCTATTATTTTAACTTATCTCTTTAAAATGTCTGACATGAAAACAATTTCATGTCTGATTTTCTGTAAGTTTAATAGAAAATCATTTAAAGTGATAATAATAGTGAACTGAGCAAGTTTAGTTAAGTAATTTCAGAATGTTGTCTTGGAGATAAAACTTTCTAAAGAGGATTTTAATTTAATTATATATATAGCAATTATATCCGTGCATTTTTTTTTTTTTTTTTTTGAGACTGGAACGTTTTGTTTATGTAGGTTTTTTTGGGGGGAAACTTATGCTATTTAGAAGGAGTTATATAGTTTATAAAAGGATATCCATTTTTCCCCAGTAGGAAATAGATTCAGGGAACTTTGGGAATTTGCTTGCACTTGAACTATACATGGTTAAATGCAAAATCTTAAGTAGATGAGCGCTCCTCACTGACCACCTAGCCCTGGTGGATGTGTACAGTTACTAATGCTCTTTCAAAGTTAACCCCGGGAAGATACAGTTCTCTTATTTTTTTACCACATTAGCTCATTCTTCTCAGCACTACAGGTGTCAAAAGTGCTTTTGAGGCCGATCCGTCAAAATAAATGCTTTTCCCTCTGCATTTTAATCTTTGTACACCCTTTCCACAGGAGCCAATGTGCGGGGCAGATGCTGCTGAACACGAAACTCATCTTTTCCTCCTCCTGTGGCCACCTGCTTCCTACCTCAGCATTTGCACCTACCTCACAGTCCAGCTGCTTCCTCTGCTGTTGGTTCCACAGCTCCCTCAGTAAAGGCACAAGTGCTGTGTGAGCACTGACCCCTTGCCACTTCCCTGTCACGGTCCAGCTGCCTTTTAGCCTGGGCACTGACGTTAACAGATTCCTCTTACATTTAGGATGTCAGTCTGTGACCATTCTTCACTACTGTCCTTGTCCATTTGCTTTGTCTCCTGCTTCTGTTCAAAGCTTGAAGATTCTTCAACATGTCTCGAATACCTTGTGGTTGAATTGCCAAAAGAGGGTTGTGCAACTCCTTGGACTCTGCTCATTCTCCTCTCTAAAGGGAAGGGCAATAGCCCTAAGGGGAAGAGGAAATAAATAAATGCTTCTAGATGCACTTAACTATGTTGGTCAACAAAGCTCCAAAGAAATTTGGATTTTGTGTGCTAAGCATTAAAAATTTGTCCATGTTATACTAAATTGAGGCACAGTGGTTATCTGTAAGTAGGTCTAGAAGACAGGTATAACAAGAAATAGCACTATAACATGTCAGAAAATGCCAATAAGAACTGAAATATGCATCGGTATTAGAATTCTTACTCCTCCTCAGCATATCAGCCTGTCTGGTTTCAGGAATAAAAATGACAAGCCATATATATTTTTAAAGCTTTACTCATTTATCTTTTGTGTGCATTGGCTGTTTGCCTGCATGCACATCTATGTATTACATGTGTGCCTGGTACTGGCAAAGGCTAAAAGAGGTGTTAAATCGCCTGGAAATGGAGTTACAGATGTTTATGGATTGCTACAGTGATGCTGGAATTAAAATTAAGGCCTCTAGTGCTCTTAACCATCGACCAGTCTCTTCTCTACCTAAATATTATATTAAATTAAATGAAATATAAATTAAAGAGTTGTATGTGCTTACACACTATGGATTTAGATAAAGATTGGAGTTACATCTATTTCATTCTTTGATCAACATAAAGACAACATGCTTGACACTTCTCTCTAATAAAACAATCACATTGCAGGTTGTTTGTGATGTGGGAATATGAAAAATACTTTGCAAAGATGTAAAACAGAAATATTTAATATTATTGACATTATACATATTTCTTTTATAAATGTGCATTTGTGTGTGATGTGTATATGCATTTTTTCATATGTGTAGGTCTAGGTGCATATGTGTGGTGATATGGAAATAAATTCAATGAGATGCCTTCCTTGATTGCTTTTTGCCTTATATATTGAGCTGTATCACTGCTGGATCAACATATTTGACTTCAAGTTATACTACAGAGCCCTAGTAAGAAAAACACCATGGAACCGTCACAAAATAGACCCAGTGAGTAATGGAATAGAATTGAAGACCCAGATGTAAGTCCACAAACCTTTAACTGCCTGACTTTTGAAAAAGATGTTAAAAATCACACCAGAGAAAGACAGTATCTTCCAGAAACGTGCTAGAAAAACTGAATTACCTCCATGTGGTGGAATCAAACCTGATCCCAATGTTTCACTGTGAATCAAATTCAATTCCAAATGAATCACAAACTTCAGTGTTAGACCTCAAGTGCTGAAACTTCTATAGGAAAGAGAGTACACTTCAGAATATAAGTTCAGTTATGGATTTTCTAAATTGAGTATTGAGGTCTAGGAACTAAAACTATACAATGAATGCTTTTATTGTATTGAGTGAAATTAAAATAAAGTGAAACTAAAAATTTTTTTTAATAAAGGGAAACTGTTAATGAGTCGAAGATGAGACTGAAAAATGGAGAAAATATTTGTTAGTGATATGACAGAAGATTAGTTCCTAGAACAGATAAAAAAGTAGATCATGAAAACAAACAAACAAACAAAACCCCCAAAACCTAAATGCATTGGAAAAAAATAATAAAAAACGGGGATAGTAAGCTAAACACTGGAGTCCTGAAATTGCTATGCAATGTTATTTTAAAAGAGTTGAAAATTATTACCCATTAAGAAAATGAAAAATTAAGCTGCTTTGAGATTCAGTTTTCCTACATCTTACATCAGTCAGAATGGCTAAGATAAAGAAAACAAATTCAATAAATGCTGAGACGGTGTGCATACAAAGGAATTGTTATTCACCTCTGGTGGGGCAACGGTCATCATGGAAATCAACGTAAAGTTTCTTAGACACAACGGAAATCACATTACCAGAGGTCCCAGATATATTACTTTTTGGTGTATATCTGAAGGATTCTATATTTTACTAGATTGATAACATCTAGTCAATGACTAATGAAAGTATATACTTTCATATATATGTATATATATAAAATTATGTGTTAGCATTAAATTGTTATACTAACAATTTTCTTTGATTCACTTTATTTTTTGCAAGCACGTATACCAGCATACGTTTTGTATATAGTCAGTGTTTTTCAAATAATTACAAAATTGCTTTCTACAGAGTATATTTTTGAAATTCTCTCTCTCTTAGAATATATATACATATTTTAAAATATTTAAATAAAATGGTCACAGAAGAAACAGCACAAATAGGAAAATGATCAGAAAATGAAAATAAACTAAGAGGCATGGAAAACATGGAGTAATGTTTTACATATTCATTAGAGATAAGCAAAAAATCAGCAGAGACGGAGTCTTGATTAATGTGGAGACATATTTGTTCAAGAAACTCCCTGAGCTTTAAAGTAAATCAAACCAATTTTCTGGAAATTCATGACTTTTCCTGGCATGGTTCTTGGCAATAAACTTTTTGAACGAGCATATAAAAATATCTTTAAATGTAAATATTTGTGAATATTTTTACAACTCAATGTATATCAGTATATTTATATCCCCAAATATAGTATTGGGTCAAATGTATGTATTTGACCCAATACTATATTTGGGGATATAAATAATATATATATATATATATATATATATATATATATATATATATATATATATATATATATATATATATTAATACATATATAAAACATATGGGGGTGTGGGGGTGGAGGTGGGGGTGTGACTGACTATTTCTCATTTTATTGAATTCTGCATTGCATTCACTTTCTTATAAATTCCTCAGTCTATTTATGTTGCAAGAGTTCTTGATAAAGAATCTTATGAAACTAGAACAATCATCCTGAGTGAGGTATTCCACACTCAAAATGACAAGTATAGTATATATATTTACTTACTTATATGTGGATATTAGTTGACAAGTCAAAGAAAATCAAACTACAATTCATAGAACTACAGAGAGTAGATATATGAAAAGGAACTGAATAAAACAGGACAATAGAATAGATTTTTGTGGATGGAGGGTGGGGGACTGGAATGTAAGTGTCAGGTGGAAGGAGAATGTAAGAGAGGCTCAAATGAGGCAATATAGGGAGAGATAGCTAAGATTAAGTGGGTATCTAAGAGAAATCTAATAGAGTAGAAACGTGTTAGAATATATACATATATGAAAGCTATCTGAATGAAATCACCAAATCATGAAGACAGTGGGAGGGGTTGAGTTCCAACTAGCCCTCTCTTGTCTTAAAATGAAGCTTCCAGTACTGGGATTGGGTTACACCAAGCTGAGTTGTTGGCACAAAGGAATCTACAACCCAGCCAATGGGTAGCTATCTACAAACTTATGGCAAGGCCCCATCTCTGAAGGCTATACCTACACAACACATTAAACACGGAGAAGTCAAGATAGTGCCTACATAGAGCCTTCATTGCTGCATTCTATCATCTTTGATATGGGATTATACTCTGCAAACTAGCAAAAGAGAAACATTAGCTGGCCAAAACCGCTTTGATCTAAAATAGTGTCTTGACTTCAAGATATGCAAGTGCAATCCTGTGGCACAGAGCTTGTGGGAATGACCAATTAATAGCTGACTTGACTTAAAGCCCATTCCATGAGATGAAATACATACCCCAAGCTGTTTGGTTGACCAAGATCTAGAGACTAGATAAACTAGTGACCTAGGGGAAAACCAAATGCTACTGGCCTATAAAAACAATATAAAACAAACAAAAAAGAATGTGATAAAGTGACACCTTGTGATATTCTGCTCTACTTACAGATCAGTATTTTATTCAACTATCATTAGAGACACTTCCTCCTTCATGTAGCACAAACACATAGAGACCCATAACCAGACATTATGCAATGAGAGAGCTTGGGACTCTCTGACACAATGGGATGTCTTCATCAAGACGTTTCCCTCAGGGTTCATAGAAGAGGAGGCTTTAAGAGTGTAAGAGCTAAATGGCATGGAAGGCACCAAGAAAACAAGACCCTCTAAATCAAAAAGAACAAAGCTCATAAGAACTTAAGCAGCACGCACAGAGCATGCATGGGTCTATAGCAGGTGGTTTGCTGTGGTGATTCACTGCAGGCTTCACAGGGGGGGAAAAAAAATTAGGGCGAGGTTAAAAAACAAAGCTCAAGATTTCTAGAATATGACCCACATCATCTTCCTTTAACCATATTTAAGCACAAGTTTAGAAAAACATTATTCAGATAGCAATTAACTCAGTCCTGAGAGTAAACATTTAAGACATGTTAACATGAGATCCTTTCCAAAGCAAGTCTGGCTTCTTTCACAAGACTGGATTCTTTGAACTCAGAGAGTTCCCACGATTTAGAGTCTAAGGAGCTTGACTGAGATAAACAGAAGACCTGTGGGTTTCAGGACTAACTTGGCCCTATGATAATATAGAAGTGACATAGGCTGCTTTAAATCACAAGTGACATCACTCATAAGACTGGGTTTGTGGTCTGAAAAGAAGTGCTCAGGATTTAGAGAAAAAGGTCTGTATAGGTAAGAAACCTAAGTTCTGGGAGGTATAGGCAGAGCCTCTTCTCATCAGACAATAAAGGATGACCAGGTTGTAAAACTACCAAATTCCTGGCATTCCATTGGCATTCCATTCCACATTCCTATGTTTATCTTTTCTGCTTCTCCAGTGCTCATCCATGTACCCAAGGCTGTTTCTGCACTCTACACTGTGCCTATATATTATGGCTTCCAATTTTTCTGTTTTTATTAGATTCCTGAGTGTGAAAACAAGTTGGCCCCTGATACTTGAGCCTTCTCTTGGGCTATTTTCCTTCTGTTGGTTTGTCATATCCAAATGTGATGTGACAGGTTGTTTGTTTGTTTTGTGCTTTATATTTTGTTTTGTTATATTTTAATATTATCTCTTGGAAGCTTGTTCTTTTCTAATGAGAGACAGAGAGGAGTTTATCTGGATGAGAGGAGAGATAGGGAGATACTGGGATGGTGAGAGGGAGGGGAGACTGTAATCAGATTATATTATATAAGAAAAGAATCCATTTTCAATAAAAGAAAAAATCTTACTCCTGATAAATTTGGCCCATGGGGTATTAACAGAGACTATGTGGATAAATATCTTATGGATAATTTGTTTAGATATTACATATGAGATGGGTTTTTCTACAACCAAGCCACGATACCTAATCACAATTATTCTTGACCACTGCATGGTGTAATTTTCATGTGCATGCATTCTATATACCCTTTCAGCACATTTTTATTGTTGGAAAGAGTGTATATAGCATGGTGACAATGCATTTAGTCAGTTTGTTTAAATAGGTTAGACAATCCCACTATACTTGGAATCTAAAAATACCTTATACTACAGGGTAGATTCAACCCTGTATTAATTGCGCTTTCCAAAGGAGGTATGCTTTCAGTCATCTGATTGACAAGCAGACTTACCCTGTAGCTCACTAGTAGACAAAGCTGTTACATAATCCCCTTAATACTTTCTCTTCTTGCTAAACACTTTAGGAATAAAATTTGATCTATGCCATAAGTATTCATTATGTATACTATTCTTATCTCCTGCTTTTGTGTGCTGTGTTGATTCTAAATGAATTTCCTTCATCTGCAGGAAAGGGTGGTCATTTTTAGAAATACTCTTCTAAGAGTTATATTAATATTTGTTTTTAAAACAAAGCAGCATGTTTTCACATACCCACTTAATCTCCTTAGCATGTGGCCTATCTAAGCTAGAACTTTCTCCTCAGATGAATATTTGGATATTTTGAAAACAAAAAACAAAAAACAAAAAACCGCTGGGCACAGTTATCAAAGAAAGGCAATCTGCTCCCCTTGCCCTTCTATCACATAAACTATATCTGCGCCACCTACATGTTGTCTGATCAACACTGTTGCACTTCAAGAATAAGGAGAAGAGTCATCTCTGTCATGAGCAGTGATCCATCCTTCCCTGGAAACTCACATTAAACAAATTCTGCAAGTGCCAGCTGAAAGCACTAGTGGTAAAGAGGGGTGAGCAAATGAGGCTGAAGCCAGTGTCTAAGGTCGAGCTACAGAGCTTGATGGATTTGGATACAACTGAAAAGCCCAGGGATAGAGACAAAAGCAACCAAGAAAAGAATGGGAATGCAGTAGTCTGAAGAAGAGGTTTTGATGTGAAAGACTGTCTTATTAGTGAAATTCAAGTTATATAGAAGTTTTGTAATTGAGATAAAATGAATTAACCTTTCCCAAAAAGCAATTTGGATTTAAGTTCCATTGTTTTAAGTAAGAGCAATTTGGGGAGTGGTGTTGTATGTGAGAGAAGTGCAGGATGCCTCTGATTTTCTTTATATTAGGGCACTGCACTCAGGGCTTCTTGTCCTGTCTTTCCTTCATTATTTTCTGTCTATCTTTTCACTATTTCTATCTCAATGAAAACACTGTATGGACGAAAGTGTCCCATTGTGGAAAGAGGTTTCCAGAGATTGATTCAACCACTTTCTGATGCTGTAGTGAGAGCAAATTCAGGTCCTGAGTCACCAGGGAGCATGATTTTAATTTGGCATAAGCTTCCATTTCAGATAGTGATGACTATTGTCTAAGATCAATAGAGTTGTTAAGGATGGGTATGCTAAATCCTTCTCCTTGAATTGCAGGAGCAAACCTTACCTATAAAACATGGCTTGCTATGTAAGGGAAACCGTTATTAAAGTTTTCACTCTTATCCAAAAATATAGATACATTATTCTCCAAAGTTTAAAGTTTTTATAATGATAAGTCCATTCTGAAATCCACTGTGTTGTAGAGTTTTCACTAATTTTGATGGTTGACACTAGATTTTTCAGTATGAATTATGAACTAGAGAGTTGGGTTTTTCAGTATGTACTGTAATCCCTATACTTGGGATGCCAAGGAAGGAGGGTCCTGAGGACTCAGACAGCCATGGATACATAAAGTAATCATGTTTCTAAAGACAACAAAGAACACAGAAATCTAGACTGGACATCATTCCTTTAGTCACCAAGATTACTTTTTGAGTAGTTAAAAATGCACTAAAAGAATATTGTTTCTTTGTGTTTAGAAAGCTAATGATATAAAAGTTTCAAATTAGATATGATAACTTCTCCCTAAAATTTTTGTTCTTAGATGGTATAAAACAATTTCTAAATGTTATAATTTGGATTTAAAGGTGTAAAATAGTTTACTATACATAATATTACATGTTTTCTCTTCTTTGTTTCTCTCTCTCCTTCCTTCCTTCTTTCTTTTCTCTCTCTCTCTTTCTTTCTTTCTTTCTTTCTTTCTTTCTTTCTTTCTTTCTTTCTTTCTTTCTTTCTTCTCTCTCTTATTTCTTCTTACTTTCTTTCATTTTGTCTATTCTTAAAAGCATTCTGTGTAGGAACCATGCCATGCTGTTCCTTATATCACCAAACTGAATTCATCATCTCTGGAAGAAATATGTAGTTGAATTGGCATATTGAAAAGCTAAACATCCTCGACAATTTAGGTAGAGAGCTCTTAGTTCCTAAGAAGAGTAGAAAACTGAGCCAAAGTCTTGCTTTTTCTCCTCTGTTCCTAAATAAGGATATTCAGTGTTAATGGGTATGATTATCAACACTTTTAATTGGAATGAAATTTATATTGCTAGATTTTTAATATGACTTATAGAAGGCATGTCTTACAGAACAAATTACCCTTTTTATTCTAGGGATAAGCTCCTTATAACAAGTCATGCTCTTCAAACATAGACATGTATGACTACATACAGTAGTCTAGACCTTAATGATATATTGTATATGGAAGTTTATAGGTTTATATTAGTTTATACCACATTTGAAGAAAAAGTATGTTTGTTGGTATAGTGTCATGACTTCAAGATATGTCCACACTGGCAAAATTAGTTTCTAAATAAAAACATACACACAAACATCCCACCCCCACTTCCTTACTACACACACACTGTTGTCCCTGTTCTTATTTCTCTGGAGATCCTCTCTAGCAAAAACTGACAAAAATCTCTGATCTGTCAAAGCTTTATTATGGTTTGACTATGCTTAGCCCTTGGGAAGTGGCATTAGTAAGAGGTGTGGCCTTGTTAGAGGAAGGTACTGTTGAGGCAAGTTTTAAGGTCTCTTCCTATGCTCAGGCTCTGCCTCCTCCTAGGAGAGCCTCCTTCTAGCTGCCTGCAGAAGACTGTCTCCTCCTGGCTGTCTTTGGATCAAGGTGTAGAACTCTCAGCGTCTTGTCCAGCACCACGTCTGCCTGCCCAATGCCACACTTCTCACCATGATGATAATGGACTGAACCACTGAAACTATAAACTGGTGGCAATTAAATGTTTGCCTTTATGAGAGTTAACTTGGTCATGGTGTCTCCTCTTCACAGTAATAAATCCCTGAGATATATACCCAATGTATAGGTAATGAGTTAGAACAGTCCTAAGCAGTAATCTGAGATGGGAAATACAGTCTAGGGTTTGTAGCTAGTGCTGTTTTAAATCAGGCTTTTTCAGGTGGGGAATTCTAAAGGTTAGTTAAAGTTCAGTGCATATTAACTTAGGATGGATTTGAGAAACAAAGTGGCTAAACATTCCAATGACTTAGTATGAAAATGTACAGAATGTTATAGTAGCAGATATTTTATGGTAGAAAAAGACAGATTCTCTTTCTTTGTACAATTTTGTTTAACACATGAACAGAAAAGGTTGTGTGGAAACAAAATCAGTTATGAAGAGATAATTATGTTGGCTTTAATATTTTATTTAATATCTAATCCCTAAATGAGTAGTTAAAAAGTGGGATCAAGCATTCAACTATAACTCATTAGAATGGATGGGAACATAATTTTAAGATTCCCACTTTTCAACTAAAATAGATTAGCTTTTATTGTACCATTTCTTTTATTTAAATGTAATGATTCTGATGAGATATCCAAGAGGCACTGTGTTTTAATTAAGATGTAAATATTTCATAATCGAATTTTATATTTGATTTTGTGAAAAATAAACTAGACTCCTTTAAAATCTTTAAATCTGAGATGATTTGGAAGAGTATCAGTTAAAATTATTATTTACACAAATTTCCTCTGTAGCCAAAGATAAAACCAGCATAAGGAAATCTGTTTACAGACAATGCACTTTATATTATTGTAACAAGTGCAGAATGTAAGTAAAAAAATCTATCCGTAAAAGTTATTGACCTGTTAATTGAAATTTTACTTCTAACAAACACCATTAAGCTGTAAATATATTGAATATCAAACCTTGTGAATATCAACAGAAAAGAAAAAGTGTCCCTAAATGACTTTCCTACAATGAAATGAATAAATGAATGATTAAGCAGATGCGTAGCCCTTATAATCATGATCACGAACACTTTCAAATTATGACAAATTGCATGTGAGATAATTCAAGTGTACAAAACCCAGTAAATAATCATATTTGCAGCCTGCATAATCTTGTGGCAGATGTTATCATTGCCTTCTAAATATCATTTTTTCATTTTATTTATAATGACTTGTTTGAGAGGGAAACATAGTCAGAGCTATGCTGTGCACATTGGGAGTTCTTGCTGAATCAAATGAATGCTGGATCATCCTCTTCTGCCTGAATGGAAGAGAGACAGTGATGCTCTGGACATTATGAGGTTACCATAAAGGTAAAACTACCACCTAAGTAGACAGAATAAAATGATATGTGCTCAAACAATCCTGGAGTATTTTAGCTATAATTGAAAAAAAAAAAAAAAAAAAAAAAAAAAAAAAAAAAAACAAAGGAAACACCATCTCATCAAAATTGGCCATCGTCAGTTTTCAGGGTACATTACTCAACAGAGTCATCCATCTATTCCATCACAAATAAATAAATAAACAAATAAATAAATAATTGAATAAAGATGTTATATTTTAATTGTTTCAATATATTGATATTGTAGTGGTTTATAGCTTGAACAACTATAGGGTAGATATGTTCAAGCACGTATATAATCATATCTTTATAAAAATTAGTTTTTATGTTTGTGCACATTAAAAATAAATGTCATTTTGTTTGCTCAGAATATTTATACTATGGCAAAGTTAATGTATTTTATAACACAGAACAGATGTATATAAAACACGATAAAATAGAAAAGTCTTGTGTACAGGAATCTACTAAGAAAAATATACCATTTAGACATATTTAGAGCATAGCATACTCAAAAAAAAATAAAGTGTATGATAAAGAAAAACTAAACAAAATAAAAGACTGACCTTTAGCACTGTATTATCTTGCCACACACATGAACATGAATCAGTAGATCAGCAATAACATGGCGTATTATTATTATCTCTGTGATTAGAATTGTTTCAACAGACTCCAAGGCATTGCTAGTGTGATTTTAAAATTTGTGTATTCTTTATTAATTTCAAGATTTGGGGCATTGCAGGAACACGTAGGAAGCAAAACCTGTAAATTACACAATACCAATAGTTTCCCCAGTGATCCTTTTGAAGATTTAATTTGTATTTTTTCTTATATTATTACATGTATACATGTGTGTGTGTGTGTGTGTGTGTGTGTGTGTGTGTGTGGTTACTTGCAAATATATGCATTTATTTAAAGGTTCCCATGGAGTTTGGAAGACAATGCTATATTTCCTGGAGTTAGAGTTACAAGACATTATGAGCTACCTAGAGTGGGGTTGAGAACCTAACTTGGTGGTATATGACCTTAACCACTCTGCCTATCTCACTAGAACATGTTACAGCTTAACTCAGTAGGTAAATACATTGCTTCTTCCAGGTAGATTGGTATGAATTCTTTGACTATGATCTAGGTTAGGTTATCTTTTGGTACTTTTGGAAAACTATTATAGCATTTCTTTTCTCAGTAATATTGGCTCACAACTATTCTTTTCATCTCCTACTGGTTGCATTTTTATGATTGATGATTCAACTTTGTATTGTTACTAATGTACAGCCTAGTAATACACAGCACATGATGAAAATGGGAAATAAATATTTGGCTAAAAGTTAACAAGTATTGCAAGCTTGTACAACCACTCTGGAAATCAGTCTGGCAGTTCCTCAGAAAATTGGACATAGTACTACCAGAAGACCCAGCAATACCTCTTCTGGGCATATACCCAGAAGATCTTCCAACTGGTAATAAGGACACATGCTCCACTATGTTCATAGCAGCCTTATTT
>NC_034601.1:62105905-62123706 GCF_900095145.1 Mus pahari | reverse complement strand
AGTGGGTGGGTAGGGGAGTAGGGGCAGGGGGGTATAGGGAACTTTCGGGATAGCATTTGAAATGTAAATAAAGAAAATAATAAATAAATATATAAATAAATAAAGTTTTTTAAAAAGTTAACAAGTATATAATTTCATGACCTGTACTTGTAAGTCACATACACCTGAATATAGAAATGAAACATGGTTCTCTATTTGGGGATTATTACTGATGAAAAATAAGATCAGGAAAGAGAGACGAATGAGGAAAAATGTATATGCAAACATATTTATTTTACATATGTGGTTAAATTTGGAGATAATAATTATAAAATTTCAGGCAATGAGATGAAAATGAAGGTTATGGCATTAAGCTAGATTCAAATACAACATTGCCATGATATATATATATATATATATATATATATATATATATATACATGTATATATATGAAAAAAATAAATATATCCTGTCATGTAATCCATTATGTAATCCATTTCCACATTCACACACACACACACACACACACACACACACACACACACATACACACACTCGACATTTATATAAAATATGCTACCATAGTCTCTGGCTTGTAGACGTTTGAAGGCTTTAAAAGATAAATGCTCTTTTTGATCATTAGAAATTCCTACAATGCTGATGTCATGTAATTATATTCAGAGAGCTCCTGTCAACATTCTTGATGAATCTGTGAAAGAAATAAATCACCATGAGTAAATTTCATTATATGACAGGTACTTTATTTCATTTGTAATATTTCATACTTTATATATTCACGTATGAATATATGTGTGAACATATGTGAATGTATAAAGTGAATATGGAAGTGAACTATTTGGACAGGAAGACTAAGAGAGGTGAGAACAACAGATCATAATGGGAAGATGTATATGACAGTGCTGGTTAGTTTTTTTGTGTGCCTGACAAACCTGGAGTCATCAGGACAAATGGAATTGCCTCTATCAGAAAAGTCAGAATTTTCTTAATTAATAATTTAATTTGGAAGGCTCAGCTCATTTTGAGTGTAGGCGGTCCTTGGTTAAAAAAGCATACTGAGCAAGCTGTGGGGAACAAGTCAGGAAGCAAGGTTCTAATGGGACTCTGTCTCTCTTCTTGTTTCCAGGTTCTTGCCTTGAGATCCTGATATATCTCGATTGGTAATGGATTATAACATGTAAACTGAAGGAAACACTTTCCTCCCCAAGTTGCTTTTGGTCATGGTGTTTTATTACAGTAATAATAACACTCAAAGATATTGCAGATAGCCCTGGGGCTAATTATGTTTGATGTTAATTCTGTTCTCCTGTGAGGGGTTGTGAACAAGGAACGAGTCAGCACTCAGGTGATTTCCTGTAAACCTTCTTCCCACCTTAATATATAAAATAAAGACTATAGCAGGTGATTGGATGGAGAAAGAGGGGAAGGTAGAGCTGAAGGTTTTGGTAGAGAAAGGGAGAGAGGACAACGGAGGACAGAGGACAGAGGTATATTTCATCTATCCTCTTATTATTTTTTTTCTGAATATCTGTAGGGTATATCCCAGGACCCATTTTAGATACCCAAGTTTTCAGATACCTAAATCTCTTCTGTACAATGACATATTAACAGAGAACCTATGCACATTACACATTGTACATTCCATATTTTTTGTTACTAATGGAAAGCAATTACATAACTTTCTTCCGAGAACAAAGAGAAATATCTACATTTTAAGCCAATATTTTTCAAGTAATTTTGAACCAGAATTGGTTGAATGTAACCAAACTATTTGGAGGACTAATTGTGTATAATTAATTCGAAGGTCAAAATGAACATCCATTGATGAAATTCTGCACTTATTGATACTTCTTGCCTGCTTTCTGTATATTTCAAGACATTTACTTAATGGATTTGGGGTATTGACAGGTGTAGAGCCATAGATTTGAGCAGTTCAGAGTAAATACTTAAATATTTGTTTGTTCTGTGCACACACTAAGAAAGCAAACACGAGTGTCTTTTAAAAACCAAGACAACTACAATAGAAAAACCCAAGGAAAAGTGGAGTCTAAATCATCCTTTAAAATAGCAGAACACATGGGCACGGAACTCACTCAAGTTTGGCCATTTTCATGATGGCTTTTTCATTATAATTCCCCAAATCTCACTCCTCCAGTGCTGTGTGCTTTAAACACACCACGATTTGCTATCCCAGAAACAATTCAAACAATATCATTAAACCCCATGAGTAAACATTTGAAAATCTGTATGTTAAAACAAGCTTGTTAATTGCCCAACACCTGTCTGTTTAGGGAATGCTAACGACAGTTCAGAAGTGGAATGATTCTCTTTCCTACTTTTGTTTGTATTTTTTGTTTGTTTGTTTGTTTGTTTGTTTTTGTTTTGTTTTTGGCTTGTGCATCCTTAAATTGTAGCATAGCTCCAACTGTCACAATGAGGGAAGGTGAAGACAAGGTAGGAAATCAAAAGGATAAAAGGTGATATGACAGCTCCAGGAGGCAAAGAAAGTTTCCACAAGTCATAACATGGTCATGAGCAGAGGATATTATCATGCTATTCCTCTGCTTGTCAGCACAGCTGCCTTCTTTCCAAGTTGCAGAATGGTACTTACATCTTTGGGAATATGCTCAGTCACAGCTCTACCCTCAATTTCTGCCAGTTATTTTGACAAGGCATCTTTTCTTAAGATCATATATATACCTTACTTACTAAAAAAAAAAAAAAAAAAAAAAAAAAGAAAAAAGTTTTAAAAGAGGGAAGAATCATGATGACATTAATTTTAAAAGCAAGTGGTGGCCATGACACTAAGCCACAGCTTCACTTAGAATAAGATTAGAAAGCCCTTCAAATGATTCTGAAAACNCAAGTTGCAGAATGGTACTTACATCTTTGGGAATATGCTCAGTCACAGCTCTACCCTCAATTTCTGCCAGTTATTTTGACAAGGCATCTTTTCTTTAGATCATAGGTCTACCCTGCTTACAAAAAAACATTAAAAAAAAAAAAAAAAAAAAAAAAAAAAAGTTTTAAAAACGGGCAGAATCATAATGACATTAATTTTAAAAGCAAGTGGTGGCCATGACACTAAGCCACAGCTTCACTTAGAATAAGATTAGAAAGCCCTTCAAATGATTCTGAAAACCTATTTTAAAAGGTTTTCTTGACTTTGTTCCTTATATGAATGCTTTTAGGATAGGCAATTCATTATTTAGTAAGTAGTACATATTTGTACTGCTGACTTCTAGAGCACATTTTAGCAAAAATAAAAACATCTTCTGTAGTTTTAAATATGTGTGTTGTCAAAGTGTATAAATTTGACCTTATAAAGTCCTCAGGTAGCCTTGTGATTTACTTCTGGAAGTGAATGCGTAAGTATAATTTTAACCAAACTGTGTTTATTTAAAACATACTTTAGTTCCTCATTTATTTTATAAATAATTTTAAAAAATCAGACTTAGGCATTGCTTCTTGTTTTCTTCTGTTTATCATCTATCATCTATCTATCTATCTATCTATCTATCCATCCATCTTTGTATCATCTATTTCTATCATTTATCTTTCACCTACTTGTAATTTATCATCTATTTGTATGTTTAATCTCTCACTCTTCTATATATTTATGTGTTTCAAATTTAAGCAAAATATTAATGTATTAGCACACCTGACTTACTGTTGACTGCTAGGCATTAGAATACACATGAGGGATGTTAATACATATTGCTCTGTTTTTAAAGTTTTTTTTTTCCCATTTCTGACTGGGTTCAAGTGATGTGTCCTAGGGAATGTTGTAAAGATTGCTGATAAAATGCTTGATAACTGTTGCAATTGGACACACCATAATTCTTCCTTTCAAAGATAAACCTGAGCACCAAAGATTCTTTCCTGAATTGCAAACATCTTTGGTGATTTAAGTCTCCTGGAGTTACTTAGGAGAGAATGCTCACATTGTCGAAACAGTGGTCCTTTCCTGCTCTTTCCAATTATTATTACTATTATTTATTATTATTATTATTATCATTGTTGTTGTTGTTGTTGTTGTTGTTGTTACTAGTATTATATTTTTAGTATTGTTTTATGGGTATTGTCCTGAGCTTATGGTTTGTTCTTCTTTAGCCACGGTTTCATAAACAGCACAAAACCTGGAGATATAAGCAACACCTTGACGTAGATTTCCTCTTTGCTTGTTTCTTTTTAGTAATTGGCATTCAGTTGAGAAATATTAAATTATTTAAATAAAAAGTCTACATTGATTTACTTGAAAAATTTTGCATAGTCCATTTGAATGATATTAGATTACACTAAAAACTAAACATTACCACCTTCCATCAGTGTATTGTTTATTAGACCATAATCTTAAATAACTTCATCTTTGTAATTAGCACAAGAATAATGACACCTGAAAAGTTGGTGTGTTAATCCATTTTTACCCCTTCCCCTGAATTGAATATGAAGCAGATAAGAAATTACATAAAAATTACAGTTAATTTCAGACATGGACTTAGTGTCTTCTGCACCATCAAAGACTTTAGGCTTAAGTATTCTCTTTTGAACTAAGATGATCAGCTGTCCTGAGAGTTTATTTGAACACAGGATTCAAAAATATTTATTCTTCTCTGAAAAAATGAACTAATATTTTTCTTTCACCTTTCCAGTTCTTTCCCTTTTCTCTTCTGTAGTATTTCTGTCCATTTGTTCATTAACAGCATGAGGGATCATCATCCTTGCTTCTTCAAGCAACTCTGTTTGTTGTAGACCAACATCTCTAAAACAGCATAATCAATGATTGATACATTTACCAGACTTCTGGCTCCTAGGTTTCTTGCATAGCTCACAACTGAAACTTTTTATTACACAGTCTATAAAATATCCTGTCATCTATGTACCCATCTCTGGTCACACAGATGATTTTGAAAGTTCCAATATTTAAAAAAAGAATGCTTGTAACTCCAACCAGTCCCTGTGGGAACACAAATGTAAAGAAGATAAAGCCCATTCTAGAAAAAAAGACAAGAATTTATAGATTATCCCATGAAAGACCAGTAAACCATGGCTTTAGAATTTTGAGAAGACATGGAGCCTCTCCCTCTGCCCAGAGTTCAGTCTTCTGTCATCTCTTTCACAAGTTGTGCTCATCTAACTTAAGCTAGGTGTCTATAGTTTCTTAACTGTACATTAAAGCCTTAAGAATTCAATACTGTTGTGAAATACATGCACGGAGACACCTCACCATGGACACATACTACTGCTGACCCATTTATTGATAAACTCAGCCAAATAGACATAAAAATAGAACTCATTCCTCTTTAGATTATTTAAAGTATATTTCTTTAAATAGCAAGGAATGAGCAAAGTATGTAGTTAAGGTGTGTGAATAAAGTCTTTTAATGGATGATGGAATGTAGTGAAACAACGTAGTGCAAGCTTTAATTTAGGGAAACTAACCAATAGAACGACAATGGTGAGATTTATCTTTGTGCTGTTTCCTCTTTAGCAGTTGTGAAAGATGCTTAATCTACTGCCGTGGCATCTTCCACACCACAGGGTCCTACATGTTGCTTGTTGCTCCTGCTCTTTGCCTCTGAGAGCTGAAGTCTATAGGCCCATTCCTGACTTGTGGTTAGAAGCTTCTGATTGATCAGACCAAAACAAGGATAGCTTCATTGTTTACAGGATTGATTCTTTCATTGGAAACATTTCTTTTTTCCAGCTAGAAATTTGTTATTCTCCAAAGAAGTCCAAACATGCTCAAAGAAAATGTCATAGTGGGGAACCAAGTCCATTGGCTAATGGCCACCATTCAAGCAGATGAATCAATGTACCTTAATATTATTTCAGGCTCAAGTTTGAAATCCCTTAGTTGAAGCCCCAGGAAACTTAATATAAGCTATTCATCTAATGTCATGTCTGAATTCCTAGATAATAGATTTTAGTGAAATGGCTTATTTGTCTATGATACTGGATTATTGTGCAGTTTGTCAGAGTTGCTAAAACATTTGCTTTCAGTTAAGTTGATCAAGCATGAGAAGCCATGACAAGAGTAAAATCTCATGTGTATCTTTCACTCAGATTTCCTAAGCATTCAATTAGAACCTCTTAGCAGATGCTTTTATTTTATGATATGTGCATTTATTATACTTCCTTTAAGTAAAAACAAAACCTTACAAAATTCGATAAATTCCTACTTATTCAAATTAATGTTTCTCTGTCTATGTCATTCCTTCAGACTTTCCCTTCTTTCTGTGTCTCCTCTTATTGTATTTCTGTCTTTATCTCTGTCTCTCATGTTTGTGAATATAATTATTTCTATATAATTCAGGACATTTGAATGATATATTTAAGCTTATAACTCTTCATCCAAATAACAAGGTGTCATGTGCTCTAGATCTTGTCCCAATAAACAATTCTTATTCATAAGGAAAAGTCTTTATCTATCCTCTGCCCTTGTTTAAGCCATAAATATTTTCTATGAGAAGTTTTTCCCAAGGTGTATCTTGAGACTCACTAAAACTAAATGCCATTTGTATTACTTTTCCTGTGTAACTGTAGTAATGAATGTATAAATTTGGATATACTTTCAGTTCATAATTGCTATGTGATTTAATTTCTGTCTAAAAACTTGTGAGTAAAAAAAAAAAAGGCTTATTGAATTTGATCACTGTGGAGAAAATGTAAAAGAAATTTACATTACTATAATTTTAGGGCTGTATAATAGACAGAAATGATGTAATTATTTATTTGCATTTTGAAAGACTATGCTATTTAAACTTCTTTAACTGCTTATAGCTAATCTCAATGGTTTCCTAAGCTTATTCTTCTTTTCCCACAAATGTGATTTTCTTTAGCACTGTGTTAATGGAAATGTCTCTTGTAATGATGAGTCAAATATCAATTACAACAAATGCTCTCTTTGTTTGATGAGAGCCTGTGTGCTGTCGTTTTCCTCAAAATGTCTTCATATTTTTATGTCATGGTGGCTGGAAATCTTACCATCAAAAGGACAATAATCAAATAAGCATTGACTTTAAGGCTTCATTTTACACACTATTAGAATACAGCTCTGAATATAAATGTTCTAGAGACAAGGCTTTGAAATTTGGTGTCATTATTAGGAGCCAGCAGAAATTATCTTTAACGACCATTTTTCTAAAAATACAATTCAGTGGAAATGATACATTAAAAAAATCCCTTTACTCAGAAAAAATGATAGAACATTTCAGATTATTATGAAAATTTCAGCCTAAGAGAAAATGAAAGAATATTGAAAGTTTAGGAGACTCCCTCACCTACCCCGTGTGTGTGTGTGTGTGTGTGTGTGTGTGTGTGTGTGTGTGTGTGTATGCCTCTGTGTGTCTATTTTTAAGAACATCTAGTGATTCTCTTCTTTATTTCCTTTGGTTTGTTTGTTTTTTTGTTTTTTTTAACCATTTTTACATTCTATGGCACAAGATAGAATCTTTGATAGCTTCATAAACATTTCACTGCTTTGAATGTTTGTCATAAACACAGATGATTTGATATTTTAAGAACCACATACAAAATTTTGAGAATTTCTGATTACAGATGTATAGATCATAAAAATACAGATTATATGGAATTTCATGTAATAGAAACATTTAAATTTTTTAATCATGCAATGGACACAACCTCTGAACATATTCTCATCCTTGACTGAACTGACTTATACTTATCCTTGGAAGAAGTCCTGTTTTTCTCCAAGTGAGAGACATTCTTCTTACAAATATAGCATTTCTTGCTATCTAACTGTTTTGTTCTTTTATAGTACTATAAAAGGTCCATTTTATACTATTGTAAAAGCTTTTCCAGGAGATGTATGTTCTTTTCTCTTCCTCTTGCTTATTACTATTTTTCTTACAAATCATGAATGATTGAAGAAGTCTGGTACATACTGGCATAGACATCTATCCATCTGTGTCCTCAGAGTCCTTGGAGAGAATATGTGCCACTCATCATCAAAGAAGTTACACTATTATTTAAGGAAAAATAATACAAAATTAGACTCATTTAATTCAAATACTTCAATGTAAAAGATAACTGATATGAAAGAATAAGTTTATGAGTGTTGGTGACAAATGGTGTTGTAATTAAGAAGAATATGTGTATTAAAGTATATCCTTAGATGATATAAAATATTTAATATCACATGAACTATGAATTAAATATTGAAAGGAGTTAGAAATCATAACATGGAAAAATTGAAACTGCTCATATGCAAGAAATATAATTTTATTTTTAGTTCTTGATTGATTGATTTTATTTTAAAAGAAAAGAAGCCTGAGAATATATTTTTATACTTATGTGGATACATTTGTTGGTAAATACTGAATTATCGACTTATGTATCAAGTAGTGACTAAATAGAAAATAAAAAAAAAAGTAACATGTAATAAGAAATTTGTTGTTGTACTTTCACATTCACAGATTACAGGTTTTGAATAAGGAATCCAATTAGGCTACTTGTATTTGTCATAAAGAAAAGAAGAAATAAGCAAAGAAGTAAGTAGTGGTAAAAAGACAAACAGGAGGCTGGAAGGTTGGTTCACTGGGCAAATACGGTTACCACACAAGCATGCACAGCATTTGAATCCTTAGAAACTACAGAAAACTCAGAAGTGTAGTACAACAATATATATTCATAGTCCTCCTAGATAGTGGAAAGCCTGGAATCACATATACTATCTAGAAAGTAATATACATGTGTAGAATAACACAGGCACCTTGTATCAAAGAAAGCGCTGGGGGAGGAGTGATGTCCGAGGTTATCCTCTGACACCAGCTTCTGGGCCATGACACAAGTGCCAACATTCCTATGTAAGAATGTGTATGTGCATAAACTCTCAGACAAAGGCAAAAAAAATCTATAAAAACGCAAATGCACAAAAAGTAGAGGAATGCAGTGGCAGTTTGGAATTTGTAGAAGTCGACTAAAACTCTCATGGTGGAAAAGACCCTAAGCACATTTTTAACCTGCAACAGAAATAATGGACATGATACAGGAGAGATGTGTACAAAGGAGAGTGCTCTTCATCCACAGAGCTGTATGTACATTTTAGTCAGAGTTTGTGAATAGTGATGGAGTAACTGTAGCTGGGGATTACAGAAGCAAAGTCTTAACGGGTGGTTCCCAGTCAAAGGAAGATCCCCCATAGATGGGAATACTCATTTGACCTGCATCAGCAGTCACATCAATTGATTGTGGAGCTTCCATTTCCAAAAAAAGTAAAACCTTGTTTTGGAAAAATGTACAGTCTTCTTAGTCATTTCTCCTCTAGGTTCTCAATTCAACTAGCTTGCTAGTGCCTAATTTCAAAGGAGAGGGGGAAAATAAATGATGGAAAGAACATTATGAAGACAATAATACAAACCTGTTGAGTTTGTGAATGTCTTCACAAACCCTTTAACAGACATGCACAGTATTTCATTTCTGTTTCCTAATTTTATACTTGCTCGTTTTCACTTGACACAGAAAAATAGAACATACATGCCGTGCATCATGAATGTAATCCTTCTCCTAAGCCAAGATGGAAATAATCTTACGGGAGCCTACTGTGATGTTCACATTTATGGGATCTTTTCTTGTTTGACACTGTTTCACTTTCTGATAGAGTCATTACAATTTCAAGTTGTATTCCTGCCTTCTGCTTCTGTTGTGAGGGTTACCTGAGGTTCTGCCAAAGGAAGCACAGGGCATTGTTATCAGAAATGGAAGATGTTCACAGATACAAGGTTTACTATGTGCTGCACAACACCCACTGTCTTAGTCAAGGTTCCTATTGCTGTGACAAACATCCATGGCTATAAAGCAAGTTAGGGAGAAAGGGTTTATTGGATTTATTCTTTCATGTTTCTGTTCATCATTGAAGGGAGTTAGGAGAGCAAATCAAACAGGGCAGAAACCTAGAAAAAGGAGCTGATACACAGGTCATGAAAGGGTGGTGCTTACTGCCTGGCTCCTCAAAGCTTGCTCCATCTGCTGTTTTATAGAACTATGGACTACCAGTCAAGGAATGGTATCACTTACAGTGACTGGGGCATTCCCCTATCAATCACTAATTAAGAAAATGCCTTATAGCAGGATCTCATGGGGACATTTTCTCAAGTAAGTTTCCTTTCCTTCAGATAATTCTACTTTGTATCAAGTTGACACACAAAACTAGCCAGTACACCAGTTAAAGCCCTTAAGTTACCTTTGCTACTGTTTTTGGAACATGTCTATCATGTGCTTGTAGCAAATAAGATGTAGTTAAATGAAAGGATAAATGAAAGACACTTACCATGCTTAATTTGCTTGCCTGATGATGTAGCCTTATCACAACTCTTATGCCTCTCCTTAGAGGATGTCACATAAGTTCTGTAGGGATGCAGAAAGCAGGTCTCACTGGACTCTGAACCATCAAATATCAAGGTCTTGGATTTAGGAGGGCAAGTAGCTATAAGAAATAAGCTTCTGTCAATTACAAACAATTTAGTCTGTGGGATTTTGTCATACAATAACAGCACAGAATAGATTGATGCATCATTTGGACATTAGTAGCAACACTGATGCTGCTGAGTTTTTATTGTTTATGGAAACATCATCTGGTGTGGTTAGGTAAATCAAATAGCTGGCTGATGTCTACACTCAAGTTATACCTAGTTATCAAGTTGGCAGCCTAAGTTTTCTTTTATTTCTTAATTATTTTACATTCATTCATTTATTTATTCATTTTATATCCCAATATCTACCATGCCTCTCTTTCTAGTCCCCACCCCACACAGCTCCTCTCCTATCCCATCCCCTTCTCTTCTGAGAAGGGGGAAGTCTCCCCTGGGTATCACCCCACCATGTCATATCAAGTCATTACAGGACTAGGTGCATCCTCTCCCTCTGAGGCTAGACAAGGAGGCTGTTAGGGGAATAGGATCCACAGGCAAGTAGCATATTCAAGAGCAGTTTTGGGGGGACTCACATGACAAGAAATATGTGCATCTGCTACATATGAGTGAGACCCTTGGTCCAGCCCATGCTCACTCTTGGAATGGTGGTTCAGGCTCTGGGAATTTACACTGGTCCAGGTTAGTTAACTCTTGTTGGTTTTCATGTGGAGTCCCCTGTCCTGTTCATATCTTTCTCCCAACTCTTGGATAAGACACTTTGGGTTTCATCTAGTGTCTGGGTGTGTGTTTGTGCATCTGTTTCCATTGGTGGCTGGGTGGACCACCTAAGAGGACAGTTATGCTAGGCTCCTATCATCAAGCATAGCAAGGTACCATTGATATTATTAAAAATTGGTTCTTTCAAGGGAAACACTCTTTCATTGCTGGTGGGAGTGAAACTTGTACAACCACTCTGGAAATNAATTTGGTGTTTTCTCAGAAATTTGCCAATAGTTTTACATCAAACCCCAACAATACCACTCCTGAGCATGCATCCAAAAGATGTTCTACCTTACCATAAGGACATATGCCCAATTATATTCACAGAAGCTTTACTCACAATAGTCAAAAGCTGGAAACAACCTAGATGTCACTCAACTGAAGAATGGATTGAGAAAATAATGATTATTTATACAATGCAATATTACTTGGCTATTAAAAACAAGGACTTCACGAAATTTTCAAGGAAATGAAGGGAACTAGAAAATATCATCCTGAGTGAGGCAACTCAGACTCAAAAGGAAATGTATGGTATGAACTCACTTATAAGTAGATATTAGCCATAGTGTACAGGTAAGCAAACTATAATCCACAGTCTCAAGGGAAGCCAAATAACAATGAGGGACCAAGGAAGGATGCTTGAATATCAGAAGAGCAAATAAATGACTTTCTCAATTATAAAATCTACAACATTCCCTGTATGAGAATGGACCACCATTTTTATTTTAAAACTTTTATTTTTTTTAGTTTTTGAATAGATTATACTAGTTGTCTATGGTTAGAAATCTAGTACTGAGGGTATAGGTTTAAAGTCAGAACTTCCACTAATCAAAGACCTCTTCCAAATTCCATATTTTCTTCAATGTTGAGCTCATCTATGTAAAGTTTCCTTGACATAGTGGAGTGATACAGGCATTTAAGACAATGTCTGGCATATGTTAGAATAAATAAAAACAACTACAATTTTTGTTTCTATTTTGGAGAATTTTAGCACCAATGTGCTATAAAACATGCTTGATAAAGATCTGTAGAGTCACATTTTGTTTCAGTTGTTCTAAAGAAATTTCATTAAGCAAAATCTCATGATCTTTGTTGAATGCCTTCTCTCTGGGGATGCAATAGCTGTACTCAGAGAACTACTCGTGGTGTAAGACATTTGAAAGGAAGTGGAGGAGATGACTGGACAAAATGGGCATTGTTTCTGGAGGAATGTTAGCAGAGACTATTACTTGAGCCTATGGATACTCTAGCCAAAAGATCCTTGATGCCGCATTGCAAGGTCCCTGGAAAGCACTGGGACCTTAGTTTCAAATTAGAGCAGTACCATATACCTGACTGTGGAGTTCTTAGTCTGCTTTATAGTAAGCAGGGTTGTCAAAGTTTTACTAAAAGGGACTTTGTGATTGGGAAGTATTTGTCTGTGAATTTCGTAGAGCAATTATGTCATATTCAGATATACTATAAGCTTTAATGATGCCAAGAATGTTTTTTTTTCCTGCATTAACACTTGTATCAAAGAGAGGAATGAAGACGTTTCCATGGTGTAGCAGTATCTAAGATTTTCTGAATCCTAACCTTTTCAAGTCTACTCAACTATTTTTGACACTACTGACTCATGACATTGTAGCTATGCTCTCTAATATGTCTAAAGCCAGTGATTGGTATCAGAAGAGTTGTATAATTTTATTGTTTAATATTGTCACCATTCTTACTGTCATTATTATCTCCTTGTATATGCAAAGACACTGAGGTGTAAGAAGTAAAAAAAAAAATATCTAACAATAATAAAAAAGAAGTAATTTAGCTTAGCCCAGCCTCTCTAGAAAAGGATGAAGATTCACCCCTTATATGTGTGATTCTAAATTCCGCACACTTGCTTCATTAATAACCCTCCTCATTCTATAGCTGTTATAATTAACACTGGATTTTTCTATTCCTTTTTCATTAAGATTCTCACTTTAATTTTCAGCGTGTTTTTTTGGCTTGGGGACTCCTACTAGTGAGGAGTGTTTGAAATTATGCATGAATTGGTGATTTTCATGTCCAGAAATTTTTATTGGCTTCTGGCATGTCAGTTTGCCAAAAATGCACCTCCAACTCATGCTTTTTTACTAGTGTTCAGTCTTGGAAGTCTTTTTCCCCAAATTAAATTTATTTGTTTGTTTGTCGACATAGAGTTTCTTCGTGCAGCCCTGGCTGCCCTGGAATTCCATTCATAGGCCAGGATGGCTTCAAACTTTCAAAGTCCCACCTGTTTCTGCATTCCAAGTACTGGAATCAAAGGCATATGCCACCATACTGGTGCCAAATTAGACTTCCAAAAATATTTTTAAGTTATTTTTCATTTTACTTATATGTCTGTACTACCTGTGGAGGCTGGAAAAGGGTAACACATCCCTTGTAACTGTAGTTGCATGCAGTTGGGAACTGCCTGACATGAATTCTGGGCACAGAACTTCACACTCTGAAAGTACTATTGAACACTGAACTTCCTTCAGACTCTTGTGATATTGAGTAGGAAGAAGAAAAGTTGGTTCTGAGAGATAATTCTAATTATCCTCCAGCGTTTGCTAAAACATTGGTAATGAGACTGGGAGTTTGCATATGTCTGTGTAGAGAGTATTCTAATTGCTTATTCTACAAATGCATGGTTGTGCAACTACTAGTTTTAATATTTAACATGGGTATTTATTTCAAAATGAACCACGTCAAACCATGTAGGGATTAAAATAAAATGAATGTGAATTTATAAAATTTAAGTGTAAGAAATCTTTGATGATGAATTATCTTGTCCCCAAATGCATCTCCACATTTGCTGTCCAACATAAGGAATAGAATATACACATGAGAGTAAGAGATAAAAAAAAAAAATTATTAAAGAAGTGTAACTTTCCCCTTCAAAATTAGTAATTCTGGATGAATATGACTCAAAATAACAATTTAACACATGCAGCAGCAGTGATTCCTCATCGCTCTGTGAAGCATGGTATTTCATTTAGTCAAGGCTGTTCTAAATTAATTTTGTTACACTTTTGCTGCCAAGTTTTCTTGGTTCACATAAAAACGTTATGCTAGAAGTATTAGATGGTTGACACCATCAACAGAAGAAAATATTTGAAAAAAATAAGTAATGGTGGCTTTAAAGTTATTCAGGAACTTCCTGTAGGAAGCTGGGTTCACAGTGTGGTGCACAGGGAAAATATTTAAATCTGTTTCCTCAGATACCTTGTGGGTTGAACTTAACTACTTAAATACTTGTAATGTTGGCACACAGCAGTTATAAAACCAGTACATGATTCCAGTTCTCTCCAAGGTAGGTTTGTGAGACAATCATTATGATGCTAATCTCCACTGGACTCCAGGTGACTCTGTCAGAATTTTACTAGGACTGGAGTAGGTTTGATACAATCTTCCTTTCCCTCTTTGCACTTGACCTTAAGAAAGGTGAGGTGTAATGGGCATCTAAAAACTCTGTCTACCTTATCCTCCTCCTCTTCCTGCCATCCTTGACAAGTGCAGACACAGAGCTCTTGTAAAGCTCCCATGACTCAGCTTCTAATTATCAGAAGACTTGAGTTGACAGAGAAGAGATGCAACCAATCAAAATAGACATAGCAGTTAAATATTTTTGTAGACTCAAAGTTAGTGCCTACAAAACATGTGTGAAAAGCTGTTTATTTTTGTATTTTTTAAATAATATATTGTTATAAATCTGTAAATGAATTATTTGTTTTCGTGTCTTCTATTTTTAACAATTCTATAATTTTATTATAATTTTGAATGAATGCTATAAAATCTATATGCTGGATTATCATTTTTATTTTGTTCTGTGAAATTATCTACAGGTCTATCTATCTATCTATCTATCTATCTATCTATCTATCTATCTATCTATCTATCTCTTTCCATCTATTGGTTAACAACCTGACTCTATTTAGACATACTTAAAACCCAAATATAGAGGGCACATCAGTGAGATATTTCTGCTTAATTTGAAGATGGAATATGTACTTCTAATATATAGCCTTGAGAAACGAAGATACACCTTTAGTCTAGATCATTAAACCAGAACTAATCTGGGTCACACCTTCTGCTAGAAGTAAGTCTATATAAAGATGGAAAAGTAAGCTTTCGCTCTCTGAATGATTGCTCTTGCTTTGCTAGCAAGTCTATTCTTTCACTACCATTAGAGTTTACTTCTTTGGGATTCTAGTGTATTCTGAAAACCACCTGAGACATTCCCTCTTGTAGATTGACTAGTTACTGGATTCTTGGGCTTTCCATTCATAGTCAGACATTTTTGGATTAGCTGGACCTCAACCTGTAAGTCATTCTAATTGGTAAATCCACTAAAAATGGGATCTATCTACTTATCTATTTATCTCGCTATCTCTCTGGAATATAGATAGATAGATAGATAGATAGACAGACAGACAGACAGACAGACAGATAGATAGATAGATAGATAAATAGTTATATTCACATATATTCAGCCTATATATTCTTATATACATTTGAATATATGTATATTTATATGTATATATATACACTCACAAATATTCACTTATATATTCATATATATATATATATATATATATATATATATATATATATATATATTATAATTTCTATAAGTTCTGTTACTCTTGAGAACTCTGATGAATATTCAACCAATATTGCTAAGTCAGAATAAACTAAAGCAGTTTGCACTGGATTTCAGGATTGCATATATTGACATTTAGTGACATATCTCCACCATTGTAGTATCATCATAAAAGATAGGTTCACCACATGGAAACACTTCACTGGATATTTGAATCTTCTTTTCACTGTTTCTGTTTAAAATCATTGTTTTTGTTTTTTTTCTGAATGTTTGGCAGTTGAAATTACACTTTAGGCGTCCTTTTCATACTGACCTCTTGTGGATAGTAATATCCATTTAACATTCTTGGTGAAACTTAGTATCTTGATGGCTCATTTCTTTCAAAGTCGAGATAGAGCATTGTTGGAATGTATTGGTTTCTTTACTTTTCCCAGTTGAAGGAATTCTCTTTGCTTTCAATTTTGGATTATGAATAAAACTGTTATAAATAACGCCATGCAGATTTTTGTGTGTATACATATTGTCAACTCATTTTCATAATCATACACAAAAAGGCAAAACTTCTGGATTTTATGAAACCAGCAGTATACAAAACTGTCAAAATATTTTTGTAACTGTGTACTCATATAGCATCAATACTTCAGTGCATTCATGTTGCTCTCTATACTTTTCTACATTTGGTGTGGCCAATAGTCTGGATTTTATCCATTCTAATATTGGGGAACTCACATGTAGTTTTTGCTTTAATTTGTAATTCTCAGAGAGAGCTAAAGTGGAATATCTCTTAGTGTTTTTATTTTTTATGTATACATTTTCATTGATAAGATGGCTGATGTCTTGGTTTACCATTATTTTATTTCTCATTATACTGAAAAATCCACTGAATTATTTCAATCATTGTAATTAAATGAGTAGATAGATAGATAGATAGATAGATAGATAGATAGATAGATAGATAGATAGATATAACCTATACATATATACATAGTCTTTGGTTATTGGATAAAGAAGAAATGCGTGAATTAAAGAATATGTGACTAAAGATGAAAAGATGTTAGGAGCACATTGTTTCATTCAAGTGAATAATTACTGATGATATTTTGAGAAGAGATATCTAGACGTGGAATATTTTGTAGCATTTTGCTATTGTGTTAGACTTTGTCATATACAACCCTAATCTGTCGAATGTTGTAACATGTTATTTTGAGACATATTCTTATGGTTAAAATGTTTCATTTTTATTGATTAGTTAGTAGAAATTCAAGTATTGATTTACATGTAGTAAAAATGTGAATATTTTTGTGCTCTGTGTGTGTTTGTGTACTTAACTTTCCACTAATGACTCTTTTCATTCAATTTGTATAGAAGAAAACAATAATGTTGGTGATATTTACAAACTCACTCACAGAGCCAGGTTGAAAGATGGTCTACCAGTACCACATAGTTACTATGGTTTTCTAAGCAGACATTAAGTCATTTGACAAAAAAAAATTAATAAAAAAGGGTAGAGATAGTACATTCACTTCATCCAACATTATTGAAGAAAGTAAAACAATGTGCTCTATTCATATTTTACTGTACATTGTAGTCACTGTGCCCTAGTATGTATGATGCATAGAGAATACAGTTTGTACTATGGACTCACATTTTGATCATAACACTGTTTGACAAACCAAACAAAGAACCATGAATGGAACATTTCTCATCTCTCTGTGTGAGCCACTAGGAAGTGTGGAAATCTATTGTAGTGTCAAAAGTTGGGCTAAATGGGTTTCCATAGATTAGTGGTTATAAAATTTGCCACACACAAAAGTTATTTAAAGGTTGTAGTGAATATATTAAGTGAAGGAAGAGTATGAAAGTTATAAACAAAATCCTGATTTTATATGTTAATTTAGGATACTTCTGATGAAAGGATGGACTATCCAGAGACTACCCCATACGGGGATCCATCCCATTATCAGCCACCAAACCCAGACACTATTGCATATGCCAGCAAGATTTTGCTGAAGGGACCCTGATATAGCTGTCTCATATGAGGCTATGC
>NC_034601.1:62097163-62105840 GCF_900095145.1 Mus pahari | reverse complement strand
GAACTAACCAGTACCCCCATAGCTTGTGTCTCTAGCTGCATATGTAGCAGAAGATGGTCTAGTCTGCCATCATTGGGAAGAGAGGCCCTTAGGTCTTGCAAACTTTATATGCCCCAGTAGAGGGGAACGCCAGGTCCAAGAAGTGGTAGTGGGTGGGTAGGGGAGGAGGGCGGCCAAGGGTATAGGGAACTTTAGGGATATCATTTGAAATGTAAATAAAGAAAATATCTAATAAAATAAAAAAATGATATGTGAATGCAGAATAAAAAATGAGATGTATTATCAGGAGTGCCATTGATAATAACTGGAAGGGTAAGAAAATTAAAATCATAAGTCTTTATGACTTCATGATTTCTGTATTTACATAAGTACAGAAGGCAAACTAGTCCAAAGTTTAATTGTGATCCGTAGTAAAAATAGGAAAAATAAAACTGAAACAGTAATAACTACAAATGGAAAAGCTGTTCAATAACTGTTCAATGTATTTTTTGATTTCCAAGAATAGTTGGTGATTGAAATAACTATCTAGATAAAATAAGTGTCATCAACTAGCACACTTGTGGTAGAAATTTAAAAGTTTTGTATTGGTAGCAGGACTTCTACATCCTAAATTTGATTCTTTGGGTAGTTTCTTTGTTGATTTCTACAGGTTCAATAATAGACACTTCTTTGCTCTAGAGAAATGCTGTGTTTTATTTTCAATTAAATCTGAGACTTTGAAAGTTACACTTTTTTTCACTGTAGTTGTTAAAATGAGATTAGAAAAAAAGTATTTGTCTGAGATTTTACTTTACTTCAGAGGGATAGCATGGGATCCCCATATGAAGCCACAGAGGCTGATACAGGAGCAGTGTCTCTGCTCTTCACACCAAGTGCTTTAGAATAGAAAGCATTGCACAAAATGTAAGTCCATTAAAGAATGTGGCATATCCATGTTTGGTTTACCTTCCAATTGTGGTAGCCAAGTGGTCACCATATTTAATATTCCCAATATTTTTATAATTTATGCATTTGTATATTATATGTGTAATCCTTGCTAAAATTTCAGAATGGTCAAAATATGTGCCGCATTTATTTACAAATTTTTGAATATGATATACCTTTGTACTATAAACAGCTAAGTTTCTTCAAACATGGCCTACTTATTGCTATGATTCCTAAATGTTTTATTCTCAATAATTTCATGCGCTTTCAAGCTTCATCCCAAGAATAGCAAGAGAGAAAGCCAGTCAAACTTTTGTTCTTAAAAATGTTCTATGTGGTTCAAGAACTATACACTTTCTCCCAAATTATGATATTACAAAAAATCAAGACTGACAAAAAAAAATCTCTCTTGATTCACTGGTCTTCTTGCAGTCTTTTCAGTATATGTTGCAAATGCTGTGATGCCCTCCACTATGAGGCCTTCAACATGTGCCAATACATGGGATCTGTCTGTTAGCTTCCAGAATGTGATGAAAGTAAAAATTTTTATATACATATCATTCAGCTTTGGGTATTTGATTATAGGGTAAAAAATAGACTTTTTTTAATCTACAAGTTTTTCTACAGATGGGTCAAAAATGTTATACTAGTTTATTAATGTGTTCATTAAGCAACTCAATAAACTAAAATAAATAATGGGATACTTATGGGTACAAACAAAAGAAAACGGTGTCAAAATGTTTAAACAACTTGTTAAAAATCACCATTAGCTAATAACATTTGTACTGATTAATATGATTGAAACTATCAGATGTTGTCCTTCTGCATTAATATGTAAGATAATCATAGAAAATAATGGAAAGCTTCTGAACGTCAAACCAAAATTTAGTTTATAAGTTTAAAGATTTTTGAATAAACTTTATTGCATACATGTTATCCAATATCTATAAGTAATGTATCATCTCTCAAGTTTGGATTAAACAACTGCACAACTCAATATTTTAAACATAGAGAAATGTATGAATTCTCTCCTACAACATTGAATCACTGTAATCTTAACACTATAATTTGTCTTCAATATTTTTGGTAAAATGTTTTTATATGATTTACAAAGGAACACTTCTACTTTATTTCTCTCAGAGCAATAAGTATATTTAGATAAAATTTCTAGCTTTAAACATTGATTTATCACCTCCTATAATGATAAATGTTTTTATATAGCAGAATATATTAATATTAATTAATCAATATATTAATTAATTAATAATATTAAGTATCTTAATCACGGAAAGTATAATGTATAATATAACACAAGGGATTGGTAATGAAAAGGAAATTTAAGGACTCCAATACATGACATGTCACCTCCTGAGAAATGATCATGCATTTAGTTAGAGATAATGCAAATTTTTCAACATGTTTCTGAATGAGCAATGACAGTATTGAAATGCAGAGATATAGTAGCTAGGGTACACTACTAGTTTTAAAGACTCTCCATTGTCAACCTTGCAAAAATTGTTATTTCAGATGATATTAGAAAATATGATAGTTATCAACAGAGAATCTGCCTAATTTTGTTATCATTACCTAAATTTCCTTGGTCCATCAAGAAAGAGCATATTGTCCCTGTGATGGAGGAAAACATGAATGACCTTATCCACACTCATTAGTGAGAGAAGTACATGTGGTGAATGAGCAATAGTTGAAAATCACAAAGCCTGTGGAAAATGAGCACTAAATATTTTCTTGAAAGTGTTGCAGTTTCTTTTCTCCAGGTAATGAATACATTTTGTTGAAAATGTCAGTATTTTAATATCTATCTCTTCTATCCCATTACTCTGAATTCTTTGTACAGTGAAAAATGTAATATGATTCAAAATATTCATGTTATTTACCTGTCTTGTAAAAAGGTATGCTGTATGAATGATAAAGTCTGAGTTACCCTTAATGTGTTAGGGTCACAAGAAAACAAAATGAAAACACATGCCTTTGAAGCTGTTTAACTAAAACAAGCCCAGATTTGAATCCTTTACTTCACAATCCCTCTGTCTTCCATCCTGTCTTTTTGATTCAGGTTTATGAATCTGTTTTTCCCTATGTCTGTGTGTCTATCTCTATGTGTGACTTGTCAGTTATATGGGCTGTGTGTGAGCATGTGTTTGGTAGCTGTCTGTCGGTGAGTGATGTGACAGTCTTTTGTATGTGTGTGTCTGTGAGTTTCATTCTATTCAATGAACAGCATAGAAAGTATTATATTGATATGCAATGGATACTTTAGAGAAAATTTTAGTAGAGTTTCACAGGAGGTTAAGTCATTGGCTCTAACTCATGTCAACTGACTCAGACAGCATACATCATTTTTTATCAACCAGGAAACATAGATGGTTGCTTTTAACCTTTATAATAGAGTTTAGGATGCTGCTTTCAAATTTTGTGTTATCTGTTTTCAGCAAATAATACACATTTGTTACTCAATGTCAGGGCACAGAAGACGGCAGTTAGGCACTAACTTAGGGTCAAAAGTAGACTGCATGGGAAATTCAAGGCAAGTTGATTAGTTTATGATGTTCTCTTAAAGGTCCAATTATTAATTTTGGCTGTGAGATGCACTTTAGAAAGTAAAAAACAGTTTCCCAATGTTTCATTGCTATAATACTGAGTTTGCTTCATTTGACACTCAAGTTTATATTCTTAACAGGAACTAGAAGCTAATTCTAAATTAACTTGAGAGGATTTGAGAGTTAGTCACCATGATCTCATATGTTTAAACTTGGTACACCTTATTTTAAGTGTACCAAGCAAGAGAGTCCAGCGTTTGTATTTTCAGGTAAGAAATGATACTTCTGTCCATATAAAACAACTCAGAACAAAGAAAACATAATAACAGTGAAGAAATAAAAGGTAAAAGCATGTATGGATATTTGGATTTTAAAGTATATAATAAAAGACATATAAAATAAAATTTATTAAATATTAGCAAAGACATGTTAAAAATTTTTTAAAAACTTAAAAATAACTCATTGATTTATCAGCAAAATCAAATTGATGCAGTTTCTGAACTTACACTTAGGTATAAGTTGATTGTGCATCATGTATGTAGAGAGATCAGGAGAAATGTTTTCATAGAAAAACAGGTACCACCATGGATAATGAGGGGCCTGTTGTGCAGAACAAATTATCCATCAGATTATAAAATATCTGGGGCTGAGGTTACTAGACTTTGCCATGAAGTTTCAGACAGTAAATTTTTCAGACTGTTCATAAAATCATAAGGTCTCAAGTGATAACTAAATTTGCTATTACAGTACCCAAACAGCTACACATTAATATCACCTGAAAAGTAAAATAATAATAATAATAATAATAATAATAATAATAATAATAATAACAATAACAGATAGCAGGCCAAAGTTGTCTTTCAGTCTGTAGGTTGACAACCCCTCTTCTAATAACTTTTTATACATCAACAGCTATTAGTTTGGAGTCTGGTATAATATTTGATGGCAGGCTACTTTTGTGCATATTTTTTTATAATCACTAATAATTAATGCCTATGTGTCCATAAGAGGCACTTGACAAAATACATATTGGTCAATGACAGGAGCAGGGATGACTTTTCCTTCTACCACTGTACTGAAATGATGCAACCACATGCCAGCCTTACATAATGGGAAAGGACTACATTCAGTTCCTCATAAAGTGACTGAAGTTTACATACTTAATATGGTGAATAAAACTGAAACATCTTGTAAAATACATTTGTCTTCGTCACTCTCAGTCATATATCATATATTTGTTCAAAGAAAATTAGCAAACTGAAAATTCAGTGAAGCTCAATTTTTAGTTTATTAAATAAGGAACATTTTAAAGCAAATAATAATTTAAAAAGTGGCTTTGTGTATAGGGATCCATTTGCCCTAAAGTTCAAATCAAGCATTGCTAAGTGGAACTTTGTAAGACTAAAAGGCTTCTGCATGGCACAGAAAGAAAATTACCCGGATGAAGAGAAAGTCCGCAGGATGAGGTAGAACTTTTGTTAGCTATCCATCAAAGAAAGGACTCATACCAAAAATATGTAAAATAAAACTCCACTAACAAACAACCGAATTAAGAAATGATTCCTTCCAAAATATGTAGGCCTGAGACTTGAAAAGAATGTGTAAAATAAGAAAAAAAAAAGAATGGATGAAAAAGATATCTAAAAAAAAAAATAAAGTTCTCCATTGGTAAATTTTAGGGAAATGAAATCAAAGCAAAACAAAAAGAAGATGCAGCCATAAGATCCTGCTGTAAGACATTAGACACCTGGTGCTGATGATCCTTGGCTATAAAATAATGCAAAATGAACCAAGTCATGAAGACCAATCCAGTAAACGGCATGCCTCCATACCTCTGCATCAGTTCCAGCCCCCAGTTTACTGCCCTGTTTGAGTTTTATTCCTGACTTCTTGAATTATTGTACACTGTAGTGGAAGCACTGTGGAAGGGTAAGATGAGGAAAGATCAAGTGTCCGTATGTGTGTGGTTTTGTTTCTGAGACTTCAGTTTTATTCTATTGGTCTACCTGTCTGTCTCTGTATCAATATTATGTAGTTTGGTGGTGGGATTGCAAGTTGGCACTAGCACTCTAGAAATCAATCTGGAGGTTCCTCAGATTTTTTTTTTATAAGACTTGCCTTGGTCATGGAGTCTGTTCACAGAAGTAAAACCCTAACTAAGCCAGAAGTTGGTACCAGGGACTGGGGTATTGCTGTGATAGGCCTGATCATGCTTTTATTTAAAAGAATGCGGATTTTGGGACTTTGGATTTGGAACACAGTGGAATGCTTTAAATGGGGCTTAATGGGTCATCCTAGTAGGAATATGGAAGACTTTGTTGCTGGGAGTAATTTGAACTGTGTTGATCTGGCCCAAGAAATTTCAAAGGAGAAGAATTCCAGAGAATGTGGCATAAAGACTTTTTTTTTTTTTTTTATGGTATTTTGGTGAAGAATGTGGCTACATTTTGCCCTTGTCTGAAAAGTCTGCCTGAGGCTAAGGTGAATAGATTCAGATTAATTGCATTGTCAAAGGAAGTTTCGAAAAAGCCCAGCAGAGACTTTGTTCTCTAGTTAAGTCTTATGAAGAGAAGTGTGAACAAGCATAGAAAGCTTAGAAAGGAAAAATATAATATATATGGTTCAAGTATTAATGGGGTACCAGGAAGTGAAATAGAGAAAAATCCTGTAACATTGAAATTGCCTTGGAGACTCAAAGATGTTAAAAATGCCAGAGCCATGGGATACATGCTAAAAAAAAAAAAAAAAAAAAAAAAAAAAAAAAAAAAAAGCTGCTAACAGGGAGTGGAACCAGCCCAGGAGAAAGCAATTTGTTGCAGTCAACAAAGATAAAAAAGGAGTGGAGATCTGAAGACCACTTTGACATCATCCATGGAGATACAGAGTTTGGAATTTGCCCAGCTGATTTCCTGTCTTTCCTTGGGGATTACAGTTAAGTGATTGGATGGATCTTAGAAGAGACCTTGAACTTTGGACTAATAATACTGTTGATCTAGCTCCAAGGGAGGCCACAAGACCTGACAATATTACTGATACTATGGTGTGCTTACCACCAGGAGCCTAGCATGACTGCCCTCTGAAAGAACCAACAAGTAGCTAAAAGAGTCAGATGCAGATATTTACACCCAACCAATTGACAGAAGCTGATGAACTCTGTGCTTGAATTATGGAAAAGCTGGAAGAAACTGAGGAAGAGCAAGACCCAGTAGGAAGACCAGCAGTCTCAACTAACCTGGACCCCAAAGATTGCTCAGACACTGAGCCAACCAGGGAGCTTGCAACAGCCGATATGAAGCCCCTAACACATATACAACAGAGGACAGCCAGGACTTGACTCAGTTAGAGAAGATGAACCTAACCCTCAAGAGACTTGAGGCCCCTAGAAGTGAGGCCTTAAGTCTCTTGATGGTTAGGAGATCTGGTGGGGTTGGAATGGGGGTTGAGTGTGTGGGGATATCCTCTTGGAGACAGGGGTGGGGTGGGGAGGAGATATGGGATGTGGAACAGTCAGAGGGTGACCCATGAGAGCGATAAAGACTGGACTGTTAAAAAAGTTTAAGGAATTTTTTAAAAAAATCTGAAAACTAAAAACAAAGTACAAAGTCTACCACTCAAAAACAAACAAACAAACAAACAAATAAAAAAGCAGGATGAGCACTCCAAAGGCTCTTCCTTTCTACACATTGTCCAGTTGTCAGTCACTGTACTAATTATCATTTATTTCAAAACTAAGCTTCTCTGATGGGCACTGAGTGATGAATTGATGTATGGACATAGCGGTATGTCATTTTCTTGTAATGTTCATGCAGCAGAATATTAGGTTTTTCTCTGGTGCCCATGACTCTATTCTTAGATTCTTGATGTCATTTAACAGTGACAGGCTTGGGTTCCATCTCTTAGAGTTAACCATACACTCAATTTTACAATGTGGTTGGTTACTGCTATACCATTTGTGCCTTTATTTCACCAGTGGGTATGCATTGCAGGCAGGTAATCATTTTAGATTACAGTTTTGAGATTTTTTGATTAGATTTCTCTTCTGGCAGTGTGTATAACACTTTCTGCCATTGAGAAAAAGAGCCAGGTGTCGTGGAGCTTCCAGTTGAGCACCAGGCTGGTTTCTCCATGTTCTCTGTCATAACCTTGTGGTATTTTTCCATAATAGCTGTGCTGTGTCAACGTGTTCATCAGTCCTATAACACTCTGATCATCCAGTTTCTTCTGCAGCCATTTCAAGAGACGCAGCGTGGGTGGAAGAGAGACCGTTTTGAAGATCAGTCTATTTACTAATATTCATAATGTTTCCACCCACACTTTTCTTGATCTCACCTAATCACAACAGAAGTTGAAGTAGCCAGGCAAACTATAATCAGCTACTTAGCTTGCTGCCCAATCACAGTTGTGTCTGATTCTCTGTTTAAATATTTTCTTGCTTGATTGCCCTGTGTTTACTCCTCCCCCACAAGTTTCTTATAACAGGATGACATCCCAAGCTTTAATTAAACTCAAAAGTATGAGATATACTTGCAGTTAAAAAGGGAAATGTATTGTAGTATTTAGTTTTGTTTTTTTCTTTAGTTTTCTGTTCACATCAATTTACAAGCATCTCAATTTTCTTCTTTTTGAGTCTAAATTCAATGTAAGATAAGGATTATAGAACATTTGCTAATTATTTTGAGAAATATTAATGTCATATGTAGTATATCTATGCTTATATCTACATATGCACATATTATACAGAGATTTATATGACCAAAAATACTGTATTATTTTCTTTTTATTATAAAAGCAGAAAAGAAATTCAAGGCAGAATGCAGCCATTTTTCTAAGGCTTTTGACTTTCTAGGAAAAATGACAAAGAATGTTCATTCATTCTTAGTATAAATAGTAACTCTAACCCATTTCACCTTCCTTCTCATACCTGCAAAGCTGAAAAATGTTCCGGATATTAACTTATAATATGTCAGTCCTGGAAGGAGAAAAGAAAAATTACTGTGATAAATATAGCTACCATGGTTATATCACATTTTTAAATATATGACACGTTTTAAAAAAAGACTGGGTTTTAATGTCAGACAGGGATAGATGTTAAAGTATATCAGGGGAGTTAGGCCAATAACAAGTTATCAAGTTTTAGTATATTGTCCTATGAGTGTTCTCTCTCTCTCTCTCTCTCTCTCTCTCTCTCTCTCTCT
>NC_034601.1:62088253-62097128 GCF_900095145.1 Mus pahari | reverse complement strand
CTCTCTCTCTCTCTCTCTCTCTCTCTCTCTCTCTCTCTCTCTGTGTGTGTGTGTGTGTGTGTGTATGTGTGCAAGCATGATTTCTTTACAGAGAATATAACTCAGAGCATCCTGTATGCCGTGTATCTGTTCAGCTTTAATCGTTAAATATATTTTCTTTAATGGTTTTACCACTCTACTTATATATTTTTTCCTTTTTTATTGGATATTTTCTTTATTTTCATTTCAAATGTTATCCTCTTTCCAGATTTCCTGGCCAGAAACTCCCTGTATTCCCCTATACTGGGGCATCGAGTCTTCACAGGAGCAACGGCCTATGAACAAGAATTTTCATTCAAATTTTGGTTCACATAATATGAGGTGCCACCTAGGAGTCTGAGTGTCTAGTAGCCACCAGTTGATGCTTGCAATCTATGACAACATTTTAATATAAAGACCTATTTCAAACAACAATGTTTTTATACAAATACTATTAATCTTTAAAAACTTATTTCCACAAAAGGCTCCAGTTACTGTAAAACTTAAAAATAAGATGCATAAATCAAACAAATTCAAAGATTCTTGTGCAGCATCCTTTCCACAGGTACCTAAATTCTTCAACCATTCTCCTGAGAACATCTTCATCCATGGCTGCCTTGTTTGGTTCTATGTCTACTGACATAGGGCAATTTGTGAAACTGTAGATAGTAGAATATTTTTGAAAGCCTATTAAAATGATAAATATTAAAAAGAAGTAAAAGATGTTTTAACCTATTCTAAGTTTTTCTTGAATGCCAATGAATTGAACTACAAGCTCATTTGCATCTTAAAGCCATAATTTCCAAGCTATGAGTAAAAACTTCATTCATGAGCTAGAAGGATTGGTTAGTATGGGAGTCTGAATTTAGTCTGAATATAAACAGTACCATCAATTCTGCATGTTAGACATGATCTGGTTTGGAAATAAAACAGATTGGAGTCTAATGAAGGGTTCTGGGAAAATGGTTAGCTGTAAAGATATACATACATAATAGTCCTCATAAATCTATGCAAAGAAAATAAAAATTGAATTTATGTGGCACCAGAACATCTCTGACTATAACTTCTAAAATATTAGGTGTTCAAGTCAGAACTGAGGATGCCAAATACTCCAAATGTCTTAGTCCTAAAACAAGTTTAAAATAAATCAAAACGTTAGACACATATAATGTCTGCTCTAGTTGTCCCTTTTTAGATTATTCCAATTATAAATTCTCATGTTTTCATTACATATTTTTTATATAAATAGGCTGCTTTTAACATAGTTGAGTTTGAAGAGATTAGTTGGAATATTCTTGCTTTACTGAGTTCATTACATAGGTAAGAAAAACAAGGCAATAAGATAAGTGATGCATAGGTCAAAAATTTTAAATTGTAAAACTATGTAAATCAGTGTAAAAGGCATTGGAGATATGAGATAACACTTTGGACTGCTTAAGCAACACAAACTTATTTGATAGTAGTAGGTGCACTGTGGAAGAAGTGTGCATCCTTTGGTATTCCTCACTTGAGAATTCTTTGTTTAGTTCTGTACCCCAGTTTTTAATAGGGTTATTTGATATACCAGAGTCTAACTTCTTGAGTTCTTTGTATCTATTTGATATTGACCCCGCTATAAGGAAGACCAAAGTGTGGATACACCAATCCTTCTTAGGAGCGGGAACCAAATACCCAAGGAAGGAGTTATAATGATAAAATGTGGAGCAGAGACTGAAGGAATGTCCATCCAGAGACTGTCCCACCTGGAGATCAATCCCACATACAACCACCAAACCCAGACACTCTTGTGGATAACAAGAGCTTGCTGACAGGTGCCTGATAAAGCAGTCTCCTGAGAGGCCCTGTCAGTCTCTTAAAAAACAGATGTGGATGCTCACAGCCATCCACTGGACCGAGCACAGGGTCCCCTATGAAGGAGTATGAGAAAGTATCCAAGGAGCTAAAGGGGTTTGCAGTCCTATTGGAGGAACAACAATATGAACTAACCAATACCCTCTAGAGCCCCCTGGGACTAAACCACCAACCAAAGAAAACACATGGTGGGACTCATGGCTTTAGCTGCATATGTAGCAAAGGATGGCCTAGTTCATCTATTATTAATGGGAGGAGAGGCCCTTGGTCCTGTGAAGGATCTGTGCCCCATTATAGGGGAATGCCAGATCCAGGAAGCAGCAGGGGTGGGTGGGTTGGTGAGCAGGGGGAGGGAGGAGGGATAGGGGGTTTTAGGTGGGGAAACCAGGAAAGGGGTTTGAAATCTAAATAAAGAAAATATCTAATAATAATAAAAAAAGAAGTGTGCATCCTGCGAGTATTTTCATCCGAAAAGTTTTTATCCTATTTTTTGGTGTAAATGACTTATTTTCACATTTTCTTCCATGCTGGTTTATGATAAGCTGCCATAAACTAAAAATTCAAGCAGAAGCAAATTCCTTGCTGTTTTAAAAGCAGAGGGTACAGGACCAAGATCTAGCTGTTGTCTTACTTGGTTACTTTTGGGGGTCTGTTGTTTGCCTGGAGACAGACAAAATCTTACTACCCTTCTCCCTCATGGAGTGGAAATTTCTGTTTTGTTTTGTTTTGTTTTGTTTTGTTTTGTTTTGTTTTTAAACCTCATTTGTGTCATGTGACTTTTTTCGATGCTAACTTGTGAAAGGGCATGTGATGTTTTGCTGAATACAGACACTTGAGAGGGCATGTGATGTTTACAAAATACAAATGGAACTCCATAGACAGTGAGAAGACACTCTTGTATTGCTAGTCCATGCAATGTTTCACTTCTTTGTTGGTCTTCGCTTCATAGAGAGAAAAGTACCAAAGAACCTCTTGGGGTAATCCAGCTAATTCTGGACACCTGCTGACTCTTGTCAATTCGGTGGAGCCTTGGTATTTCTGTTGAATAAAGCCCCTGCTAGTAATTCATGTTTGGTGTTTAATATTGGACTGAATAGCTTTTATTCCGATAATGAATTTTACTGAGTAGGGAAGATAGCCCACTGCTATTGTACATCATTAAAGGAGAGTTTGATAACATATTAAGACCACAGAAAAGGAGCACTAATCAATGTTTAGCTGCATACATCAATTTTTTATTAGATATTTTCTTTATTTACATTTCAAATGATATCCTTAAAGTTCCCTATACACTCCCCACCTCACTCTGCTCCCCAACCCACCCACTCTCACTTCCTGGCCCTGGCATTCCCCTGTACTGGGGCATATAAAGTTTACATGACCGAGGGGCCTCTCTTCCCAATGATAGCAGACTAGGCCATCTTCTGCTACATATGCAGCTAGAGACATGAGCTCTAGAGTTACTGATTAGTTTGTACTGTAGTTCCACCTATAGGGTTGCAGATCCCTTCAGCTCCTTGAGTACATTCTCTAGCTCCTCCATTGGGGGCCCTGTGTTCCATCCAATAGCTGACTGTGAGCATCCACTTCTGTGTTCGCCAGGCACTGGCATAGCCTCACATAAGACAGCTATATCAGGATCCTTTCAGCAAAATCTTGCTGGCATATGCAATAGTGTCTAGGTTTGTTGGCTGATTATGGGATGGATCCCCGGGTGGGGTAGTCTCTGGATGGTCCATCCTTTCATCTTAGCTCCAAACTTTGTCTCTGAAAGTCCTTAGATGCTGAAAAAGCATTTGACAAAATCCAACACCCATTCATGATAAAAGTCTTGGAAAGATCAGGAATTCAAGGCCCATACCTAAACATAATAAAAGCAATATACAGCAAACCAGTAGCCAAACATCAAAGTAAATGGAGAGAAGCTGGAAGAAATCCCACTAAAATCAGGGACTAGANAAGGCTGCCNACTNTCTCCCTACCTATTCAATATAGTANTTGAAGTCNTAGCCAGAGCAATTTAACAACAAAAGGAGATCAAGGGGATACAAATTGAAAAGGAAGAAGTCAAAATATCATTATTTGCAGATGATATGATAGTTTATATAAGTGACCCTAAAAATTCCACCAGAGAACTCCTAAACCTGATACAAAAATTTTTAACACTGTAAATTTGAGCAACTTTTCAGTTGGACCTTTATACATTAGATGCATTCTATACAGAAGTATGACCACCCTCCTCCAAAACCTTACTCCACAGCAGAAAGTAAAAGGCTTTACTACAGATTTGAATGCTTTGCTCAGAAAGAAATAAGGAAATGAAGAGAGAAAGAAAGAAAGAAAGAAAGAAAGAAAGAAAGAAAGAAAGAAAGAAAGAAAGAAGAAAAACCTAATACAGAATTATTCAGAGATGCTGAATTCTTTTATTTTTGAAATTTTAAAATAAGTTCAATATTTCTTACTTCCCTTTCTTCCCCCTAAGCTCTCATAAACCCTTCCTCACCCTCTTTCAAATTCATGACCTCTTCTTCACTAATTGTTCTTGTATGTATATATGTATTATACACACCACACACACACACACACACTCACACATGTACACACACACACACACACACACACACACACACACACATTCTTAAATATAACTCATTAAGTCCATATAATGTTGCTTGTAGGCATGATATTTTTGGGAATGATGATTTGAGTTCCTGAACTCTTGACTGTTTTTTTATTGCACTGTCTGTTTTAACTTTACCACAAAGCTTAAGTAAGGCTGACATACTTCTTACTGTGTTGTACCTGGAGACATACATGAGAAAAGGGGAAGCACAAAATTTCAAAAACAGAATGTATACCTGCTAGTGCTTTAATTCAGTTTCCCAGGTTAGTTATGTATTATAGTCCAAAAATACTCTCAACACGATAAGTAGAGTTGATTATATCCAAGGGCTGAGTCAATATTTATTGTCAAGGCCATTGTTTCTAAATTATTCATATTAAATAAATCCCTTCACTAGAATTCATGCTGTTTTATTTTTCCTTTGGTCCCTTTCTCAATGTCTCCTCTCCTTTACTCTTTTCTTTCTTTTTTCCTTCTCTGTCACATTTTTTTAATGGTATTGACATATGAGCCTTAAAGAACCTCCCCTTACTAGAAAGACACTGTCATTAAGCTGCACCTTTATATTCTTTTTACGATTTATCTTGAGGCCATAATCACTCAGTTGCTCAGTCTGTCCTTGAACTCATTCTTTACCTGAGAAGACTTTGCGTTTCTGATCTTCCTGTCTCAGCCTTGCAAGGAGACAGGATGACAGGTATGGATAACCAGATCTCTCTAGATGGATCATTGCTAACAGCAGTGACTTTCAAAAATATTTTAAGCATGTAACTCTGAAATTTGTTACTTTATTTTGATTAAAGAGAAACACCCAGAAAGGCAAAAGTGGTACTAATTTTAGAGAACAGAAAAAAAAAAAAACCCTGATTGTCATTCACAATTTATTTTGTCTTTCAAATAATTTACAGGTGTCTTTTGAATCATTAATATATACTTAACTTTTAAGACTCAATTTTCCAAACAGAGTGATCTTTTTGATTCCAGAAAACTTTGCAAAATTTTTAAGCTAATAAAATTGAAAAATTTACAATAATATGTGTGTGTGTGTATGCAGATATGTAAAAGTCAGACATATATAGGGTAATTGTAAGAAAAATATTACTCAAATTAACCTGTTGAATAAGATGGTTCCGTTTGATAATAAAATAGAGACCAAAAAAAAGGTTGAATGATTTTTTTCCATTCATCCATAAATTAGGGCAAATATTATGACATGGATCTTCTGACACTGCTTTATAAATGTGAGTCAACAAGATTCGGTGAATATAAAGTCTTATCTGCTAGAGAAAAGGAGAAAATGACCATTTTTTATCAACTCTATGAAATCTTGGGTTCATTGTCCTGTGTGTGGCCTAAAGCTTGGCGCTTTTCAATTAAAACTTTTCAAATGTAAATCAAGATTCTCTTTCTTAAACTTTGGAAAAATAACTTTTCTGTTCTTAGGAAATAATCACATAGCATCAAAAGTAAGCATATTCTATAATCAGCTAAAGGAAGTCTTAGTATATCGAGTGGAGCCATGCAACTTTTGATATACAGTTTCCAGTTATTACAGCTATAATCTTTCTCACGTTCCTGTTTCTTACACTGACACTACTACATAATTTTGGTGTTGTAGTTATAAAAGTCCCTTGGCCATCATACAGCATGATTAAAGCCAATAGAATCAAGTAATAACTATTCAAGTTTAAACTTTGATGAAAACATGCAAACATTTTCTTTACTATTCTACCAATATTCATCTAACATTCTTTGTGATTTTCCACCAAAGACCTCATCTTACTCTTTCACATAATTTCTTCTTAATTAAAATCACATTATTTACTTGTTTTTTGTGTATGTACATTAGATTATACAAAGTCTAAGTGGGGACAACTCATCATATATTATTCACATCTAAATGCTTATGCTAATTAAAAAGGAAATTTAATATATCTTTAACGAATGAATGAATTCATTGATTGCGATGAATACACATTGTATTTTATATACTTCAGTATTAAGTATATGATTATTTTACTTCTGAAAAACATCCTGTAATCAATGAAGGCAATGTGTGATTTCTGCAATGTCAGTGGAGTCATATTTACAGTTGTCTTTTCACCTTCTCTGGCTGGGATCCTTTACAAAGTCTTGAACCAACTAACTGTAAAACACAGCTAGAAGCCTTGTTAAAGAAGATTTGCTAAGTCAAAATTTCTATCAAATAGACAAGTTAATGCCTAACTGCTTCTTCCTTCTCCAGGAAAATACTCTTACATCTCACAATCATGTTACTTGGTATAATATAAAAAATTAGAAATACTGTAGGGAAGTCAAATAGTTGCTTCTTTCCTTTTCTTTACCCCACCCCCCAATGATAAGAATTATGAGTACAGATTGAAAACCATAATCTTAGATTTTATTTATCTGAAAAAAGAAAGGAGTTACTTAAATTTTCTTCAGTTTTTGAGGACATTCTTTTAACATAAGTTCAATAACTTAATTAAGAGGAAATAAAATGTCTTTGTTCAAAAGGTATGGACAGTAAAATGTACTCTAAACTTAAAGAGGGATTAAGTAGAAGTTAGAAAAATTAATATTTCTGCATGAGTTAATTTCCAATTCTGTTTTAAAATTAGACACTTTTCTTATTTTCTGCTGAAGATATTATTATCAAGACAGACTCTTCCATTTAACTGGTAATATTTACACAGAAATGAAATTTGTCTTCTTGTAATGAAGAAACATTATTTTAAGTGTGAAGTTAAGAATAGGGAAAGGTGAGTCTTAGTCTGTTTTCCCTTAATTATTTGTCCATTCATCCATCAAACAGTTTTGGCTCCATTCCCATTGCTAAGTGTTTTTACTAGAGCATAGGGATTTACAAATGAGCAGAGTAAAGTACTTCTCCATGAGCACCCTTAGCACTCCATTCAGTCAAATGGTACTTGCATAGTAGTTTGGACTACAAGACTCCAAATGCCTCTCTTCCTATTTCTCCCACTGTTTATTTATGTGTTCAAGTTGGAAAACTGAAAGTCAGATTAAAAAATTACCTTTCCTTTCATTTTAATCTTTGCTCTATCACTTAACTCTGTTAAAGATATCTTTAAATATCTTGATACATCCGTTTTTCTCAGTCCCACTAAAAACGCCATACTCTGAGCAAATTCCATGCCCGTATAGGACCTGGACCACATTTCTGGTGCTCACAGAAGAAAATCTGGATAGGATGATATTCATTTATTGGAGGCAGAGAGGGGAACGTCTAAGGGGATCACTGGCTGTTAAACATGCATGAGTTCCAGGCAAACAGAGCCCCTGTCTCAGAAAAGAATGTGGAATGCACATGCAAAACAGCACCTTAGTTTGACTTCTGGCATAAACCAGCATCAACAAATGTGAACATGTTCTCCTATACATGATCACCTGTACATACATGAAGATACACACACTTATACATATATATTTACTATACTATTTGTATGTGTTATATTCTCTGTTATAATTCTTATCACTATCCATGTACATACCTAGATGTTGTAATTTGTAAAAATTGAGGACACTCCAAGATGCTTATTTAATTCTTAAATTGACCAACTTCATTTTCATGAAATTTATTGAAATCTTGTTTTCATTAGTTTGTGATACTTTTGCACTTAGATTTTTATTAATACTATTTGTTGGAATATTTGTATAACTATACTCAAAGACATTATAATTATTAAAGTGGGACAGCATTTCTTTCTAGCACACCCTAAAACTTGGTGAGCTCTACCTTCAGAGAAGAACTTCAGTTGGTCGACAAAACAAAAGTGGAAGAATTTTAGTGCCTAGGCCAAAGAATTGAGTAGGGGAGATTTTCCAGCCTAAATGTAAGATTTAAATGAACCACACATAATTTCTAGGACCTGGGATGTGCCAGGCAAGATAATGCCCAACTTTTACAAAAATAGCAGAAACTTCTTGCCCTTTCTGCACTTTCAGGTTATTTTACAAATTTGGCAAAAAGTAGTACCATTGATGCTTTGGTTGAAAGTGAACATAAGAGTTGTTATTTTCAGCAATGGCCTGTGCTGTAAGATCAAGAATTGACAAATGGGATCTCATAAAATTGCAAAGCTTCTGTAGGGCAAAAGATACTGTCAATAAAACAAAAAGACCACCAACAGATTGGGAAAGAATTTTTACCAATCCTAAATATGATGGGGGACTAATGTCCAATATATACAAAGAGCTCAAGAAGCTGAACTCGAAAAATTCAAATAACCCCATTAAAAATGGGGTACAGAGCTAAACAAAGAATTCTCAACTGAGGAGTACCGAAGGGCTGAGAAACACTTGAAAAAATGTTCAGCATCCTTAATCATCAGGGAAATACAAATCAAAACAACCCTGAGA
>NC_034601.1:62070912-62087988 GCF_900095145.1 Mus pahari | reverse complement strand
TATTAAAAACAATGAATTCATGAAATTCTTAGACAAATGGATGGATCTGGAGGATATCACACTAAGTGAGATAACTCAATCACAAAAGAGCACACATCATATATATTCACTGCTAAGTGGATATTAGGCCAGAAGCTCAGAATACCCAAGATACAATTTGCAAAACACATGAAACTCAAGAAGAAGGAAGACCAAAATGTGGATACTTCAATACTTCTTAGAAGGGGAAACAAAATACCCATGGAAGGAGTTACAGAGACTAAGTTCAGAGCAGAGATTGAGGGAGTGATCATTAAGAAACTGCCCCACCTGGGAATCCATCCCATAAACAACCACCAAACCCAGACACTATTGCATATGCCAACAAGAGCTTGCTGACAGGAGCCTGATATAGCTGTCTCCTGAGAGGCTCTGCCAGTGTCTGGCAAACACAGAAGTGAATGCTCACATTCGTCCATTGGACAGAGCACAGGGTCCCTAATGAAGGAGCTAGAGAAAGTACCAAAGGAGCTGAAGGGGTTTGCAGCCCCATAGGAGGAACAACAATATGAACTTACCAGTAACCCCAGAGCTCCCTGGGACTAAACCACCAATCAAAGAAAACACACAGAGGGACTCATGGCTCTAGTTGCATATGTGGCAAAGGATGACCTAGTCAGTCATCAATGGGAGAAGAAGTCCTTGGTCCTGTGAACTTCTATGCCCCAGTTTAGGGGAATACTTGGGCCAGGAAGCAGGAGTGGGTGGGTTGGGAATCAGAGGAAAGGGGTAGAGGATAGGGGATTTTCGGAGGGGAAACTAGGAAAAGGGATAACATTTGAAATGTAAATAAAGAAAATATCTAATAAAAAATGGGGGAAAAAGGCATCCCATACTGTAAAAAAAAATATGATTGTAAATGCTAAATTCATGTTTTTGAAGCCACCCTGCATTTTGGAGAAGACAATGTGAGGATTTCTGTTAGAGGTAGCCTTAGAATTCTCCCCCTGAGGACAAGTTCTCAGCACCTAATGGATCTATGTGAACTTTAGAAGGACAAAAGCAATCAATAGTTTTATCCAGCAGCAGTCCCTACTAATCACAGTACTGATGAGACAGGCAAAATATTTGTGAAGGTGAAATAGTGGCACTTATACATAGGGGGCAGACAAGAGCTATTTAATTGGACTTAAACTACACTTAGTAAGAGGGAATTCATACATGGTACCATAAAGTCAGTCAACCACCTGTGGCTACTGAGACCTTGAGCACAGAGGAAAATCTACTACTGCCATTTCCCTAAACCAATAAAATAAAATGGGATTAAATAAAAAAGAATATAAAATCTTTAGCTTTTACTGTGGCTATTAACCTCATTGCAGTATTTACTTATTTATTATGTTCAATGTTTCTTATCTACCTTTTGCATGAAGATGTAAGATCTATATAGGCAGAGGTCCTTTTAAATGTTTTATATGAAATACATGTCCAGAATTTAAAAGCTAACATCCACATATGAGAAAAAAACATACAGTTATTATAAAAGATATTTAAAATAAAACACACAACAAAAACAAAATAACTTGGTGTGTCTACGATGTATCTCAAAATTAAGTTAGCTGAACAAGACAATTTTTATTAAAATTCCATAAACTTAGTAGAAATAATTAGAGTTAGTTTTGCTTTTGCTCTGACTCTTCTTTCCCTGATCTATAACCTCATGTTATAGCACTACCAATATCCCACATGGTTACTGAATATATGTATGTTGCCCTGGTACAAAAGGTGACTTTGATTTAGTTTCATGCTTTCAAATAGAAGATTAGAGTTCTCCTAGATTTTATGTCAGATCTTCTGAACTATGAATTTTTCTATCAAGTCAATCACCTCTAAAAATTAGTTTTTTTGGATTCAGTATATATATATATATATATATATATATATATATATATATATGGCATTATACAAAATTAGAATATGTAAATTTTAGATTCTGTTATTTGAAAATAAAACCCCTCATCTATAAAATTTATTCAGAAGAAACACAAGATAAGTTTTGTTTATTTATTCTTAACTCACACATTACTTTGAAATCTATTGCATTATAAAGTGTGTGATTTCATGAGTTTGGACATATGTCTTCTCCAGCAGAACCATTTGGACTCAAATTCAGTGGGTGAAGCCAACATGTGCAACAGTTTGTGCTTCACTGCAACACGCTGATTCCTTTACCAGTTCCCCTACTCATATATTTCCAGGTAATTATAATGCTGCATTCTGTTGCTTTAGGTTTGTTTTCATGCACGACTACTAATTAGAGTTGAGCACCATCAGGCAGAATGAAAACAATATATCACCTATGAAAATAGTATCCCAAAATTTAAAAATAGCAATATGTCCATAATGTATCTCAAATAGTATGTTAGCTGAAGAAGTCAATTTTCACTGAAATTCAATAAATTTAGAAATTTGAAATAATTAGAATTAGGTTTGCTATTTTTCCTGTCTAAAGCTATTTGCTTTACTTATTTAGATTCACTTGTTGTTTTATGCCAAACAATGGAACAATTTCATTTTATGTAGACTCATCTTATCTGAATGCAAAAGAGACTACAAAAGTGATTAAACCAGCAATAAGTAGATTTTATGTTTTGATAGGTCTCAGCATAAAATATGAAAGGCTACTTCTTGAATATCAAAAGTTTAACAATTGCTAGCAAGATTCTACCAACCATTTGCACTAATATGTTGAATGATTTTTCTGCAAAAGTCTTTCTCTCCTAATCTAGAGTCCAAGGAAAATTCCCAATGAGAGTTGCCTTCATACAGCAAGGTTTAAAAAAAAGAATTAAAAGATCCAGGAGGAAGCATGACCAATGATCTTAACTGCATGAACACAGCTTCAAGTACAGAAAACATTGCTCCTTTTCTCCTCTCACTAGATAATATTAGAGTGCTGTCTGAGGAAGTGATGACCTAGAACAGCAGTACAATGCCCCTTGACGAATGTAGCTTTGAAATGGTCCATGAACTCAAGCAGGTTAATGCTGAGTTGATATTTGAAAATGTTAGGACAATTTATATTTATGTATTAAACAGTATAATATTTAACATGGGGTAGATATTTAATAAATATAGGATGATAAATTTCATTATTTGATTAATATAGAACCCAATAGTTGGATTCTGTTAAAGTCTAATTGCATATTTTGTTGCAAAATCAAGAACTCTATAACCAGAAAAAGTAGGATCACATTTTTCATTTTACTGTAAATCTTACTATTATTACTTTTTACTTTTAACTAAAATGCCTGCTTCAGTCTTAAATGGAGTATGTAGAACCTGCAAAATAAAGCACTCATTTTCTCTACAGAGATGGGTACAATTTATAACACATGTTTTAATGTTTATGATATTTATCTCAAATAAAGAATCTTGTACCTTTGGAATATCTTGTTGAAATGTCTTAGCGTTGTTGACCATCATATATAGTGTACAGAGTGTTTCATCTATGGAACATAATAGTGAATGGGAGTTTGTGATATTTTAACATTGTTACATAAATTAAAAGTAAAGATTTTCATGATCCCTGATAAGAAAGATATACCTTTAGTTTTTTGGAAAATGCTATAACCTTACACAATTTTAATAATCTTCATTATGCATACTTAATATTATAGTAATTAGAGTTAACCATGGAGAATTGGGTGGGATATCTATCTATCATTCTAGATAGATAGATAGATAGATAGATAGATAGATAGACAGACAGACAGACAGACAGACAGACAGATAGATATATCACAAATCAGAATTTAAAACAGAGTTTATCCAATCAGTGACTCTGAAGTAAAATATTCCAAGAACCCAGGAAATGGTTAATGGAGAAAATGTGTATTACCAGGCTGTGCTTATTAACTCTTATTATCATATTGGATTACATCAAGTGGACAAAATAAACCACATTCACTGAAAGTGCCCAATTTAACTAGATTATCTTTATTAATAAGGCCCTATTAAGTGGCTTCAGTTCTAATAGCATTTGAGTTCCATTAGGTTCTGAAGTGATTTAAAAATTCATATTATTTTTAAAACTTAGATGTCAGCCTGGTAGATAATTAGTAAGTAGGAGCTTAAAGTTGCAAATTTGTGCTCAATAGTGGAAATAAACAGAAACACGTGTGGTCGAACTTCAAAAAATTTTTAGAAAGCACTTTTAAAGCCACTTGTTGGGACATGTGAGATTAAAAAAAAAAAGTTAAGCACTTAAAGAAAGATTACATTTGTTTTGGTAAGATGTAAATGAAAAACTAAACTAATTATATAATTTTAGAAGGCATTAAAAATGAGATATATTTTACTTGCTTGCTCACAAATACAAATTGATAATTACATTTAGTCATTAATTTCAATGTAAAATTCTTAAAGTTATTTCTAAAATAGAAAAATGAACACATAAATAAAGCATGAACTGTGGTCTTATGCTTGAAGTTAATTAGGCAATAGAATTTTAAATTAATGTTAAGTAGAAGCTACCTCCAGGCTTCCTAACTCAATAGCAAAAATAAAACAAAATGTATTTATTTTATTCTTATTTACTTATTTAAAATTTCCCTAATTGTACAAATATTTCCTGAGCTGCTAAAAGGCATTGAGCATTCTTTTAAACTCTAAATAAATACAATTAAGAAACACAGGCATGAGGTTTACTTGAGGTTGTAAACTGATGTTAAGTAGTGATTTTTGGTAAGGTCCAGAAAGAAATATTCATGGACCAAATTTAAATCCGTTCTTGAATAACATGATAAAGGTTGGAACACTTTCCAATTCAATGTCTGAATCTAAAACTAACCAGATTTAGAAATAAGACAGTGACATTGTAAGGCAGTTAGAAACACAGCCCTACAAAGAGCATAGTTATAGAGACCCATCATAGTTACAGTGAGAGATAAACATTTACCAAGTGGTTGCTGATGGTAGTCATCCAACTGTGGGTTAAATTATCAGAGCCTATACTTCCCATTTCACTGTATCTCTGTAATCATTGAAAAGCCTCTACATTTCTTCTGACTTCTGTATTTCCACAAGTTTAGTGATTTTATACATACATATAGGATATTGCAGGCCAAAGTTCTATCCTTAGATGATACGAGAGAGAGAGAGAGAGAGAGAGAGAGAGAGAGAGAGAGAGAGAGAGAGAGAGAGAGAGTTGTTTTTCCTAAGGTTATGAAATAGGTGGACCATGATTTAGGGGGGCATTCCTCATCCAAGAGTATACTGCCATCACTAACAAGACTTTATGAGTGTGAAAAACAATGAGGACATAAAGGTAGAAGGGCATAGAAGAGGGGGATGTGGGGATGACAGAAGTTGTAAGAAGGAAGTGGATATGATCAAAGTATGATGTATGAAATTCTAAAAAAAATTATCAAACCAGGACACAAAAAAACCTACCTTATGAAACACACAATATATAATTGGAGATGTTTGTTTTTTATTGTTTTAGGGATTACAAAATACAATATCCATTACTTTTGTATCTAATAGAGCTTCAGGTTTTTTTTTTTTTTTTAACAGAATGTACAAGTATGTAGTTTTTAATAATTATCAGTATGGTTAAAGTAAATGTGTGACAAACTTTGGACAGAGAAGTTTCTATTTGGTTTTGGTAGCAAGGATCAGACTATGTATAACTAAATTTTAATCGGCCTTAAAATATTCACAGATTATTATAGGTTATGCAAAGTACCTAAACATTAATTTTGACATGATCAATTCTCAAATCCTACAAGGTCATGAATTACCATTTTCGGACATATGATTTTACACATACTCAGTACTCTTTATTGAATAGTACTGCATTAATCTTTAGTCAATGTTCTCAGCTGGCTCTGAATTTTGAAACTTAACCTTGCTTAGACAACAGAATGGAAAACAACCAGTACAGTGAGACATCTAATTATTGTCAGTATTGTTTTTGAAACATTGTCTGAAAAAGAAGCTAAAAATATACGGGAAATTTTTCAAATTAAAGTTGAAAGTAGATTCTGCTTTGAGTGGGATTTTAATTATGTAACTGATTGATTTGCTGTTACCTGAAAAATAAATCTTTGAGTAATTATATCAGTATAACAGATCCAAACTTTAAAACTAATGTAGGCTTTTCTCGGGAATTGAAGCTCTGCTCAATAGTAGGAATTGTTTGCTTTTAAACAAGTCTCCCTAAATAGATTATGTTCTTAGGTAATATATAAGCTGTCTATGAAACCACAGAGCTCCTCCCTAAAGCTGCCCTGCATGTATTACCGGGCCCTGCGCTGTTTTGTAAGCAGTTATTTGAATAATTAAAGAAAACACTGACAGAAGACACAGAATTGTTTTCCCTTTCATACTTGGGAAACAACTAACAGAGCAAGGTGTGGAGGTAAGGATTACATTGTTACAAAAGACGAACATTTGGTAGGAGATATGCTCATGAACTACAAGAGGAAAAACTGCTGTTCAAATTCTTTGCAAACAGTATTGCTAAGATATTCTAAAGCCTATTGATTGATTGATTGGTTGATTGATGATTGGCTGATTTATTAATGAAATGAAGTACCTCCGGAGCTTTTGAATATATGTACTCATTAAAAGCCACATTTGTCCATCATCTAGCTCTTGGAATACCTTTTGGCCCCAAGGATCCTTGCAGGACTCCAAGACTGTCCTGCTTCCCCAGTGAGGCCTGTGGGGCCCAAAGACTAACCAGCTTAGAACCCTGCCCCACGAACTCCTTCCCAGTCTGGTCTGCATTGGGCATAGCTAACAGTCAGCTTGGAACCTTGACACGCCATTCCCATCCCAGTTGGGTCCAGCTGTGTCACAGCCAGTCTAGGTGAGTTGCACCTTGTACTCTGACCTCAATTTTCTGTCACTTGGCTAGACATTAGTATGGAGGAGATTTGTGGGACCCAAAGAGCATCCTGTATCTTCATGGAGGTATGTAGAGGACCTTAAGAACTACAAGCTTGGAACATTTCCCCACCAATTTTTTGCCAATGGGGTCTGCCTGAGGTACAACCAACAGAGTCTGACCCACAGTACCCCCAGAAATCTTGAGAAGTCCTGCTGCCATCAGGATCATCCAGCTAACATCATGGAAAACAAGATGCCTAAAGGAAAGCAAAAGAACAAAATCAACAAAAAGCATCAACATGGGACCATCAGAGCCCAGCTCTCCTGCTACAGCAAACCCTGGATACCCTAACGAAATTAAAACACAAGAAGACGATTTTTAATCCAATCTTATAAAGATGAAAGAATCATTTAAAGAGGAAATTAATAAACCCCTTAAGGAAATATGGTAAAATACATTCAGATAGGTAGAGACATTAAAAGAGAAAGCAAATAAATATAAAGAAATACAGGAAAATATAATCAAACAGGGAAGGACCTAAAAATGTAAGTAGAAGTAATAAAGAAAACACAAACTAAGTCAATCCTGGAGATGGAAAAACCTAGAAAAGAGAACAGGAACTACAAACATAAGCATCATCAACAAAATGCAAGAAACAGAAGAGAGAAACTCAGGTGTAGATGATACAACAGAACAAGTCAATGCATTGGCCAAATTAAATGCAAAAATCTAAAAAATTCATGACAACAAAAATCTACAAAATTTGGGACACCATGAAAACCAAAGAATAATAGGAACAGAAGTAGGAAAAGAGTTCTAGCTAAAAGGCCCAGAAAAAATAAAAACCTTCAACAAAATTATAGAAGAAAATTTCTATAACCTAAAAAAAACCCACCAACAAAACCACCACCACCACCACCACAACAACAAAACCCCCATGTCTATCAATGTACAAGAAGCTGACAGAATACCAAACAGATTGGACCAGATTGGAGAATTCTCCTGCCAAATAATAATTAAAACATTGAATATAGAGAAAAATAGAAAGAATATTAAATCCTACAAGGAAAAAGACCAAGCAACACATAAAGACAGACATATCAGAAAAACACCTTGATTTCTCAACTGACAATCTGAAAGCTAGAGGGGCATGGGCAGATGTCTTTTTCAGACCCCAAAATAAAACAGATGTCAGACTAGACTACTATACTTATGAAAACTCTCAATCACCATAGATGAAAAAAAATTAGATATTCCTAGACAAAACCAAATTTAAACAATGCTTTTCCACTAAGCAAGCCATAAAGAGGATACGAGAAGGAAAACTTCAAGTCAATGAGGATAACTACACTCAAGAATCACAATAAATAAATAATTTCATATAATTAAAAACAAGATGTAAGAGAAACACACCACACATATACACACATACACATAACACACACTCACATATATACTACCACCAACATTAATAATAACCTTTTCACCAATATTAATAATGACAGGAAGTAACAGCCATTCATAATTAATATCTCTCAAAATCAATGGATCCATTTCCTCAACACAGGCTGACAGAATATAAGTATAAACAGAATCCATCATGATGCGTATACAAGAAACACATCTTAGCTCTTAGCAATAATGATAGACATTGCCTCAGTGTAATGGACTAGAAAGAGGTTTTCTAAGCAAATGAACCTAGAAACAAGCTGGAGTAGCGATTCTAAATAGACTTTCAATCAAAATTAATCAAAAGATATGAGGAAGGATACTTCATACTCATCAAAGGAAAAGCCCATAAAAATGACATCTCAATTGTGAACATCTATGCCCCAAATGGATGGGGCTTCACATCTGTAAAAGAAACAATACTAAAGCTTAAACAACACATTGAACCACACATATTCTGACTTCAACATCCATTTTCTCCAACGGACAGATCATTAAGACAGAAACATAGCAATAATGAAACTAACAGTGGTAACAGATATGTGATTTAAATGGACCTAACATACATCTATAGAATATTTCACTAAAAAACAAAAGAAAATACTCTTTTTTCTCAGCAACTCATGGAACCTTCTCCAGAACTGACCATATAATAGGTCATGAAGTAAGCTTCAACAGATAGAAGATTGAAATAACCCCTTGCTTCTTATGAGGACATTATAGATTAAAGCTGGACTTCAACAGCAATGGAAAGCATACACACTCATGGAAACTGAACAACTGAACAACTGATCTACTCAATGATCACTGGGTCAGGGAAGAAATAAAGAAAGAAATGAAAGATTTTCTAGAATTCAATGACAATGAAGCACAATATACCCAAGCTTATGGGAAATGATGAAAGAAGTGCCAAGAGGGGATTTTATAGTGTTAAGTACCTTCATAAGATATTGGTGAGTTCTCATAAAAATGATTAAAAATACATCTGAAAGCTCTGGATAAAAAGAAGCAAACATACCAAAGACGAGTAACTGAAAGGAAATAATCAAACTCATGAATGAAAGCAATCAAATAGTAATAAACAGAACAATACAAAAAATTCAATGACAGCAAGAACTGCTTCTTTGATAAAATCAAAAAGATAGACAAGTCATTAGCCAAACTGGCTAAAAAGCAGGGAGACAGTACCCAAATTAACAAAATAAGGAATGAAAATAGAAACATAACAACAGACCATGAAGAAATTCAAATAATCGTTAAGTCTTACTTTTAAAGCTTGTGCTCCACGAAATTGGAAAATCTAAATAAAATGGATGGTTTTCTAGACAGATACCAATAACCAAAGTTAAGTCAAGATCAGGTAAAATATCCGAGTAGTCTCTCAACCCCTAAGAAAATAGAAGCAGTCATTTAAAATCTCCCAACCAAAAAATGCCCAGGGCCAGATGGTTTTAGCACATAATTCTACCAGACATTCAAGGAAGAGCTAACTGCAAAACTCCTCAAACTATTCCAGCAAATATAAACAGAAGGAAAATTGCCAAACTCATTCTGTAAGGCCATAGTCACACTGATAGCTAAACCACACAAACACTCAACCAAGAAAGCAGATTTCAGACCAATTTCCTTTATGAAAATTGATGCAAAAATACTCCATGAAGTACTGGCAAACTTAATCTAAGAACACAACAAAGAGACATCCAGAATTATCAGGTGGGCTTTATCCCAGAGATGCAGAGATGGTTAAACGTATGAGAATCCATTAACATAATCTACAATATAAACAAACTGAACAACAAAAGCAGCAACAAAAACCCTTGATCATCACATTAGATGGTTAAAAAAGCCTTTGTCAAAATCCAACATCCTTTCATGTTAAAAGTTTTGGCAAGATCCGGGGCATGAGGTAGATGCCTAATCACAGTAAAGGCAATATATACAGCAATTCAATAGCCAACAACAAGTTAAATGGAGAAAATTTAAAGGAATTCAATAAAATCAGGGACAAGACAAAGCTGTACACTTTCTCCCTATCTCTTCAATATACTAACTGACATTCTAACTAGAGCAGTAAGACGACTAAAGGAGATGAAGGGGATAAAAGTTAGAAAGGAAGAAGTTAAAATATCGCTATGATATGGTAATATACATAAGTGGCCCCAACAATTCTTCCCACGAATGCCTACAAGAATGCCCTTTTAGCAAAGTGGCTGGATACAAAATTAACTCAAAGAAATAAGTAACCCTCCTTTATACAAACGATAAACATGCTGAGAAAAATGTAAGGGAGACAATACCCAGAAAAGTCACAAATAATATAAAATATCTTAGTTTAACTTCAACAAAGCAAGTGACAGTCCTGTATGACAAGAACCTCAAGTGTCTGAAAAAAAGAAATTGAAGATTATATCAAAAGATAGAAAAATCTCTCAGGGTCACTAGATCGGAAGGATCAACACAGTGAAAACAGCCAAAAACTATCCTCACATTCCATGTCATCTCCATCAAAATTTCAACACAATACTTTACAGATTTTTAAAGAATAAATTTCAACCCCATGTAGGAAAATGAAAAACCCAGGATGGCTAAAACAATGCTGAACAAGAAAAGAGTTTCTTGAGGTATCATTATCTCTGATTTCAAGCAGTACTACAGAACAATATTAATTAAAAACTACATGTTATTGGTAGGGAAACAGACATGTTGATCAATGGAATCGAGTTGAAGGCCCAGTAATAAACCCATATACTTATGGACACCTGATTTTTGACAATGAAGATAAAATCATACAATAGAAAAAGTAGAGCATCTTGCACAACTGGTGCAGAACTAACTGGATGACTGCATGTATCAGAATGTATATTAATCCACATTCATTGCTCTGCACACAACTTAAGTCCAAATGGATGACAGACTTCTATGTAAAATCAGAAACACTAAATCAAATAGAGCAGAAAATATGGAATAAGCTTGAACTTGTTGGTACAAGAGTCAACTTTCTGAACCGATCAACAATGGCTTAGGCACTGAAATCAATAATTAATAAAATTGCCTCCTGAAACTGAAAAGCTTCTGTAAGGCAAAGGACAACATCATGCAAAGAAAACAACACATACAGATCTTTGTCAACCCTACATCTGACAGAAGGCTAATATCCAAAATATAGAAAAAACTCAAGATGTTAGACACTAACAAACCAAATAACTCAATTAAAAAATGTAGTAAACATTTTGTTTAGAATGTAAGAATTCTAAACAGAATTCTTAAAAGAGGAATCTTGAATTGCAGAAAAGCACTTAAAGACATGTTCAGTGTCTCTAGTTATCAGGGAAATATGAATCAGAACAACTGAAATTCCCCTTATACCCATAAGTATGGTTAAGATCAAAAACTCAAGTGACAACACATGGGGTTGAGGACAACACAAGGGGAACACTCCTCCATTGCTGGTGAGAATGCAAGATGGTAAAACCACTCTGGAAATCAATTTGGTGGTTTCTCAGAAAATTGGGAATAGTTCTACCTCAAGACCCTAGTATATCACTCCTGGGTATATACCTCCAAATGTTCCACCATCTCACAAGGACAATTTCCCAATTATGTTCATAGCAGCCTTACCCTTATTAGCCAGAAACTGGAAACAACCTAGATGTCCCTCAACTGAAGAACTGATAAGGAAAATGTAATTCATTTACACAATGGAATACTATTCTGCTATTAAAAACAAGAACACCATGAGTTTTGCAGGCAAATGTATGGAACTAGAAAATATTATCCTGAGTGAGGTGATTCAATCCCAAACATACATAGTATGTACTCACTTATAAGTGGATATTAGCCATAATGTACAGGATAACCACACTATAATCCACAGACTAAAAGAAGCTTAATAACAAAGATTTCCAAGGAAGGATGTTTGAATCTTTCCCAGAAGGAGAAGTAAAATAGTAATTGGAGATGGATGATGTGAGGGAACTGAGTGGGAATGGTGATTGGGAGTGGACCTGGGCATGGGGAGGGTCAGATATAGGCAAGCAGGGGAGAGAAAAGAGAAATTGGCAGTGGGGAGGGGCAATTTCTAGGATGTTCCAGAGACCTGGGATTGGGGAATAGCCCAGAAGATCTTTCTGGGCAATTCTAGTTAAGACTCCTAGCTGTGGGAAATATGGATCCTGAAGTGGCCAATTCCTATAGCCAGACCGATCTCCTAGTGGAGGGATAAGGATAACACCCCACTCACAAAATTTTGACCCAAAATGTGTGCTGCCTACAATATTTGCAGGGACAAATGTAGAGCAGAGATGGAATTAATGGACAAAAATGACTGCCCTAAACTGAGACCAGTCCCATGGGCCAGTACCAATCCTTGACACTATTAATGATATTCTGTTATGCTTGCTGGGAGTAGCCTAGCATAACTCTTACATTGAGAGGCTCCACCCTGCAGCCAGTGGAAACAGACGCAGAGAGCCACAATCAAACATTAATGAGAGCTCTAGATTTATGGAAGAGATGGAGGAAGGGACTCTACAGGAAGACCAACAAAGTCATCTCACCTGGACTATTGGGACCTCCCAGAGATTGATTCACCAACCAAAAAGGGAGCATGGGCTCTACCTAGGCCTGATACTCGTATGTGGCACATGAGCAGCTTGGTCTTCATGTGAGTATCCAACAACAGAATTGGGGGCTGTCCCTAAATCTGTTAACTGCCTGATTGTGCCTAAAGGCCCCCCTTTCTGAAAGGAGAGGGGAGAGAAGAATGGAGGGCTGCTATTGGGATGTAAAGTGAATAAAATGTAGTAAAAATATAAAAGCAAGAAAGAAAAGAAAAAAGAAATGTGAATGTTCAGTATTTATAAAATTATGTTATTGATGTACAAGCAAATAACAAAGCCACGCTTAGTATTGTTTAAGAATTGATAGTATAAAATGTGTGTGTGTGCACACACACACACAGGCAAATGCACGCACAGGAATGTGTACCTGTGCATGTGCTTGCATGGATGTCATTTAATTAATCTCTGCATGAAGTGTGTAGCACTGTAGGAAGTTGGGGGTAATTATTGGTTCCAGCACTGGAAAGTCAGTGCCATGGTTCAGAGCAGTATCAGTACAAGGAAACTTTCCAGGACCTACAATAGACAGATTGCACAGGATAGGAGTGGAATTTGCTGTCAGAATGACAGCAACCAGGATCTGAGCATTTGCAACATTTCTTAGTGTTAGGAACCTTTTGTCACAGACTCTTTATTCATATTCTCATCTTGTTCACTGTCAATGTTTTTTATTTTTAATATTTTATGTAACTAGCAGTATCTCTTAGAAAATTTCTTCACAAAATAACATAAATCATGGAAAACTGCTATTCACTGATATATTTAGATATATTCCATATTGTTCAAAAGGGGACTATAAACCATAATTAAAATGTTAGACAAATTCTCAGATTTTGTTTTTAGAAGAAAAGGATTTCAAGGCAATTTCAATTTACTGTGCCCAGAGATTGTGTTTTTACTCTGTTCAAATCTATCAGTAAGAAATACTCACCCATCACAAGGGCAGAATTTGCTTCCTTAATTTGGCATAGTCAGTTCAAGGTCCCGATGTTCTCATATATTGAATAGGGGAAAGAGGAAAAATTATGGGTATTTTTAAGTTAATTTTCATGTAATATTTTCCTAAGTGTTTTCCAAATATCCAAGATAAGAACATAACTGTGTTACAAATACATCAGGAATTACTGTTCTATGTGATGTTAATATCAGATTTGTGTCAATGTTTAAGGAGGACATTTGACTGGCTTAGTATGAAAGTATCTTCAGGAATTTTGGGCTCCTTAATTCATTGTTAGTTTTCATTTCTTTATTCCAACTCCATAAGTTGATACTAATTCTTCTTCTTTTTCTTTGTCAATATCCAAACTAAGTAAATGATGCATAGATTTTTAAAAATTAAGTTTAATTTTTAAACAGTGTATAGAATTAACTCTTTCTAAAGATGAGCACTTCAAAAGGAACAGGATATTTTCATTTGTAATAGTCAAAGTAGTCTAAGTATATTTGGCTTGCAAAATGGTTAAAAGTGTAGAAGTTGTAAGTAACATTATATGACCTAGGTCAACCTTAAGGTCAAAGTATATCACTAGATTACTACCTCACAAACAAGAAGTATTTATGCTAGCATTGAAGTCACATCCGGCCAACTACTTTTATTGCTTTGGGTGTACTCTTTGTTACTAATGAGACAAATACAAAACTAAGTGAAGATGTGGTTCATAAAAATATAAATGGAGAATGCAAAAAATAAAGCATAAGATGCAATGCCATCATTCAAGATCCCAGACTTACAGTATGACTATCTATCCTAATTTTTGTTCATAAACATCATAATCTTCATCACTATAGATAAAAGAGGCTAGTTTTTGTAATTCACCAACTTGAGTACTTTCTATAGTCTTAATAAACATCATAATATTCCATTTTTTATACATGAGATTATCAGAGATCAAAGGTCCCATCACAGATTGGATTGCTCAGGAACTGAAATCACACAAGGAAGTTATAATAAAAGCATTAACTCTCTTTCAAAGTAGTCATCCATGTTTTATAGATTGTCCTACACACATGTATATAAAGGCAACATGAAAGGGACAATGAAGGGAAAGAAGGAGAGGAAAGAAGGGACAGAGTGGGGAAGAGAGAAAGAAAGAAGATGAACCTGGAGGGGGGAGAAACAATTGGAGGTTGAGATTCAAACATAAATGGAAAGAAAGGAAGGAGAAGTCATAAACTCTTGCATCCCTGTACTATACCTGTTTCTAAAAGACATCTGGCAGCAGAATATACTGATTTTGTAAAGCCTCCTTAATCAGTTGTTAGGTACAGATTAAACCTTAGGAAAGTAACTGTGTATACGTGGTGTGATATCTATACTTGAGCCAATCATGTAAGGTACTGGTCCTTGAAAGCTTAGATCTCGAGGTCCTTCAGTGAAGAGGAGTCTTGATGCTTTGTGTCTGTAATTCAAGGCATCATGTTACGAACCACGTGAAACAGCAAGGCTATCTGACCTTTATAGCCTGATCTTAACTTACGTTGTATGACTCGCTTTCAATCTACTTTACACTATGTTCTTCTTACAACAAAAAGAATCCTAGAGTATTTGAGATCAGGAACCTTCTCTGGTGACATTTCTATTAGAAACAATTCTAAAAGTCAGAAATATAGTGCTTATAGAAAATATAAATGCAATATTTTTGTTTAGAAAGTGAATATACTCCCATCTTGAAAAAATGCACTTTCAAACTGGATTTTATGAAAATGTCTTATTTGTCTTCTCTTCTAAAATGAGTGGTTTTAAAGAGCAGTCCCACAGAAGAACTAACTTCACTAGCTTTAGAACACTTTTCTCAACATGTGACTGGATATTGAATATGACAGAATACTAATAAAGCTTAATAGCAATTATTGAATGGGTGATTGAGTAACTGAATTTACATGAATCAATAGTATTTCAGATACTATTACACTTCATATTTTATCTAGAAAAGTATCATGTTTTAAGAATTTTGGCATAATGCTAAATGTAATGATATACTTTATAATTATTATTTCTAAAGTCATATTTGAAATCTAAATTTACATTTTAATTTTATTCCTAGAAATATTATAGATATAGAGAAATTGTGTGCTCTCTATTTGAGCCAATGATTTTTATTTAGCTGAATAAACGATACTGTATGGTTAAAAAATTTTAAAATTGTTAAATGACTTCATTTTAGTAAACAAAAGATTAGTATGTGTTATAGTTTGTGCTTATGAAGACATTGGATTCTTAGAAAACTTAGTAAGGTTGTTTGTCTGTTGTGGTATCTAATATCTAAATCTAAAATCATTCAGAAATAACCAGCATACAGGAAAGTTTTATATTACTTTTAATAATAAGAATATTTTGCCACTTTCATACTTACGTGAAGGATCGCAATAGCTTTAAACTATTAATTTTTAAAAATAGTTGTTTTGATCATTTGAACTTTAGTAAATTATCAATGACATTGGTAGGACAATGTGAATTAGGAGAGTAACAAACACTAAAGCAGAATGGTGGAACTGAGCTTCCTTAAGTAGATACAGTGCAATTCCTCACTGAGCTAACAATCTGGTTTCCCAAGAGTTGATAAATGCAAAAGCTTGTGAGGTCAGTACAGTGAGTTCATATAAACTGGGGAAGGTTATATCTCACAGGAGCACAACCAAATTTTTTAAAGAGCAACTTCAGCTAAAAGTAAAATAGAGAGAAATAAAGAGGAGGGGGGAAGGAGGAGAAATGGTGGGAGAGAGAGAGAGAGAGAGAGAGACAGAGAGAGACAGAGAGAGACAGAGAGAGAGACAGAGAGACAGAGAGAGAGACAGAGAGAGAGAGACAGAGAGAGAAAGACAGAAAGAAAGACAGAGAAAGACAGAGAGAGAGAAAGACAGAGACAGAGACAGAGCAGAGAGACAGAGAGAGAGAGAGAGAGAGAGAGAGAGAGAGAGAGAGAGAGAGAGAGAGGCCAAAAAGATGGAACAAGAGTTCTAAAATGGATCTTGGTTCCAGTGCTCTGCCGGGGAAAGGGTAGACTAGAGAAGAGTCACAGCTTCTGGGAAGGAACCCGTGTCTGGTTCTGGTCATCTGGCGCCTTCCCCCCCCCCCGCCCCCCAAGGAGGGGTGTTCGACTGGGACCAGTCCCCAGGTCTGACTAGGCATCC
>NC_034601.1:62067888-62070901 GCF_900095145.1 Mus pahari | reverse complement strand
ACCCAAGGACCTTAAGGGGACTGCAACCCTGTAGGTGGAACAACAATATGAACTAACCAGTACCCCCCGAGTTTGTGTCTCTAGCTGCATGTGTAGCAGAAGATGGCCTAATCAGCCATCATTGGGTAGAGAGGCCCCTTGGTCTTGCAAACTTTATATGACCCAGCACAAGGCAAGGCCTGGGCCAAGTAGTGGGAGTGGGTGGCTAGGGGAGCAGAGGTGGGGGGAGGGTATAGGAAATTTTCGGGATAGCATTTGAAATGTAAATAAAGAAAATAATAATAATAATAATAATAATAAAGTGTTCTAAAATGAAGAAAATAAAGACAATGATCTGAAAACCCAGAAAAGGGGTGATTATATTATAGGAATAAACTATGTAAGCATTTTACCTATGTTATGTCATTTGTTCATATTAGCTTTATATAAGTGAACAAAGAATGCACAGCACATACTGCGATTAAAAGCATGCATAGAACAAGCTAAACTGCCCACTGCAGCAAAGTGATCCTTCTGTTTGCCATGGGTGATTCATTGTTTATGGAGGGTGGATATTCTGAGTAAACTATAACTTTAGTTTTCTTTCTTTTTATCATCTACTTTTAATGATGGCCTTTCACGTCACAGGTTAGCAGCAGCACCTCCATCCACTCGCTAACAATTCAAGGGCACACCAGCAGTGCAGTTTGGTAGGGTTGGGATAGCAAACAGGAATCAGCAGAGGTGGTACTGCCCAACAGAGACAGCCAGGCCTCAGCCTTTAGTGAAGAAAGATCAGCAAAGACTGAAGATCAACAAGCATTGTATGGCTATCGCTATCAGCAAGCTTATCTCAGTCTCCCTCCCTGTCCATGGAGTCCTTTTTATACTCCCTCCAAACATCACATGTCCTCTACGGGCCACCATACCTCTTGCCTCAGCATGTGCTCCTGTCTCAGCTGTCATCACTCTGTCAATCACCCCCAGTCTTTAGAAGATACAAGAAGCTGCAGCACACCAATTAATTAATTAATTAATTAATTAATTTCTATTTAAAATGTTATCCCCTTTCCTGGTTTCTCCTCTGAGAACCCCCTATCCTATCCCCCCTACCTGCTTCTATGAGGGTGCTCCCCCACCCAACCATCCATTCCCTCAGAATTTTTTTTGGTACATTTTGCTCTACACAGAATTGAAAAATGCACCTCAACTAGACAATGTAAATCAGACCAATAAATGCATATTGTTAGCAAAGAATCCTCATCATGTGTCCTTTCACCTGCTTGCTTTAGCAGAGCATCCTTTCTCTGGTGTCTGCTTCAGTGAAATGTTCTATCTTAGCCTTTTTACCTGTGCCCACTTCAGAAAAATACTCCTTTAAGTATTTGCCCTAGCAAAACACTAATCCAACACAACTGACTCTCCAAAGAATCCTTAAGTTTCTACTTCAGTAAACTGATTAGTTAAAGGCAATATTAATCAAGACAACACACTATCTAACAAAAATATACATTATCATTAAATGGCACAGAAAGAAGGACAAAAACCAAACCAAACCAAACCAAATTAACAAAAAATCATATTTTAAAACACGGAAACAGCACTGATAAGAAAATAAATGGTTTACCATAATAAAATTCAAACTTGAGAAAATTAGAATGATGGACATTGAAAGGATTTCCTTAAGTCTTACAACTCCTTTCTTTCTTTATGATTTGTTTAATTTTAATGTGTAAGTCTTTGTGTCTGGGGTTATTAATGGACACTCTTTATGTGCACAAGCCTGTGGAGATGAGAGCAGCACACCAGATCTACGGAACTGGAGTTACTGGTGATTGTGTGATCCAATATTGGTGCTGGGAATCCAGCTTTGGTATTCTGCAAGAGCAGCATGTTCTCTTAACCACTGAGCACTCTCTCTAGCTCCATTCTCACACATCGTCACTCGCCTTCTTGCTTGCTGGAATGAAAGGAATTTTAAACCATGTCAGTTTTCATTCTTTAGATGAAATTTGATGATTTTTCTCAGTGGAAACCTTGAAAAATCACAAGTGTGGAAAAGTCAGAGACATGACATTTTCAGAGAAAATGTGTTCTACTCATTTAATTAGGCATCCCTACAATAGAATAAACAAAATTCCATATAAGAAAGACACTTCGCTTCAGGGATTTCTGTGCTTGTAATTTTATGTTAGTTGATGACAGAGAAAAGAGTAGAGAACCAGACAGTTACTTATTTATAGTCTCTCAATTAGTGTTTCTTCTTGGTATAACATATAATAAGTGTGATTTTCTTGTGTTTATTTAAAACCAAATGGGATTAAAAAAAAGAGAAACTTTTATCTCCAGTCATAATTTTCCTGAGACTCATTGTCTGAGATATTATATAATTAAGGTATAGTCTGATGGTTTACCTCATGGGTGGAAAATGTTCTTTAGTTTTCACATTTTGCCACGTAGTTCCACTTTTTAAGTGATTCAATTAATAAGAAATTACACAAAGTGTTTATAAGGATTGCAATTTTACTATTATTTTAATAGGCAGCTTATATGGTAAGGTCATTTGTATTAAAAGGTAAAATAAATTTATATATGTTGAATAAAAAGGATGGTTTCATAATCTCCTTTTATGTGAGTCCAAGGAAATTTTCCTTACTCTGCATGAGTAAACATGTAGTATATAAATCTGATATGTCTGGCCATCATTGGGACTCCTGTTTCTTTTTTGGTGGTGGTACGTTCTTATCTTCTTTATTTCCAAATATATAATTATTTGAAAGCATCCTTTTTCTAGGTTCTAACTATTTTAACAAGTTTAAGTAATTAATACTTCACCATTTCCTTGAGGTATGATTCAACTCACTCTCTGTCTCTTAGTCATTTAATGGAAATGATTAAGCTTTATTTTCAGCTTTATTGCTGACATCAACTATTAGGAAAATTTACTTCAGCAGTTTTAGAGGTATGTTTTAGAGAACAGATGAGAGAGAGAGAGAGAGAGAGAGAGAGAGAGAGAGAGAGAGAGAGAGAGAGA
>NC_034601.1:62032467-62067821 GCF_900095145.1 Mus pahari | reverse complement strand
GAGAGAGAGAGAGAGAGAGAGAGAGAGAGAGAGAGAGACAGAGACAGAGACAGAGACAGAGAGACAGAGAGACAGAGAGATTGATTAATGGGACCTATAGGATTGACTGGAGGTATTTGCTTCATTCATGATATTTTGGAGACTTTATAGAAAAAAAGTTTGGGATAGACGTATTTTTAATATGTATAAGAAAATAGGTTGCAGACTATATTATAAATTATTTTCACAGTAACAAAAAAAATCAGTGAGGCCCCACATTCCATTCCCCAAACCACATTCCAGTGTCCCAATCCCTAGCTTACCACCTGCTTCATGGCCAGGCCCCTACTCCAATTGCAGCTCAGGTTCAAGTCACACCTTTCAGAAGAAAGACCTACTGCTATACCAAAGGCCAACCTAGTCACCAGAGGTCCCTCCCCCAACATGCTCAGAGTCTTCCTACTAGATCAGAGGTCACACAGCACCAGAAATCCAGGCCACAATGACCAGAAGAATAAAGAGGAAATAAACTGAATGGGGGCATGGGAAGACAAACACAGAAATCAGCACCTAGTCCTATAATCATTCCAAACCCTGGGGCTTAAATGCCAGTATAAGTACAAAACCAACAACAGCCAGGGCAATAGTGCACTCTCAGAGCCCAGCTGTTCTAAGGTAGCTAAACCTGAGTAGTTTTTGGTTAAAGCACAAGAAAACATCTGTAAACCAATGTTATGAAGATGATAAAAGAAATGAAAAAAAAATCCTTAAAGAAATTCAAGAAAAGGCTGGAGGATATCAATAAATACCTTAAATAATTCCATGAAAGAAACAAACAGGTTCCTTTCTGCTCACGAGATGAAAATGGAAATAGAAGCAAAAAAGAAAACCCAAAGTGAGGGAGTTCTGGAAATAGAAATTCTAGGAAAGTTAAAGGCGAGAGTGCTGCAAGCATCACCCACACAACATTGGAGATGGAAGAAAGAATCCCTGGGACAACGATACAACAGAAGACGTGAATTAACCAATCAAGGAAAACGTTAAGTCTAAAATCTGTATGATAGAAAATATCCAGGAAACATGGGACATTATGAAAAGACTAAACCTAAGGATGTTAAGAGCTCTGTTGAATGTTGTGTAGGAGCTAGGAAGATAATGTTAAGAACAGTGCAGAAGATGGAGGCCTGGCTTGTGAAATTTCAGAGGGAAAATTAATGACTCTTTTCAGGGCCATTGCTATTTTTGGATTGTGAAGATTCTGTGGTTCTGGTTAGCTGGGGCTGAAGACTCTGCTGTGATTAACAGGATACCAGAACTACTAAAGTAAAAACTTTTCCTTACTGGGACTATTGATGCTGGTTAGCTGGAGCTAAGAAATTAGTGGTGATTAAGAAGAGACCAGCAACATTGAGGTGACATCTTCTGGAAAGTGTTTTCTGAGAGCACAGAGGCTGTGTTCCGGAGATAGCCAAGGTTGTACCTTGGGCTGTAGCTGGATTTAGTAATGTGTAAGTTACCCAGATGGTACTGGTTTTGAAGGCATGAAGAGGTCACGAAAAGTAGCTGAAGCTCAGCACTGTGAGAGCCTATGGAAGGCCATTGGTGAAGGTGCAGCCTCAGTTGCAATTGATGGCCCAGGACTGAAAGGGTCATGCATTGTTTTGGAGATGCCAGTACCATGAGATGACCACCAAGAACAGCAGCAGCAGTGGAGTTATAGGCATCTGGAGCCTAGAGGACAAGCTGTGTGCTACAAAGGACAGGGCTGGAGAAGTGACCCAAGTCCTTGAAGGAGCCCAGAAGATCGTGAGTTGGATCCCAGACACTGAACAATTGGAGTTTAATTTTTGCTTTTGATTGTGACTGTGCCCTGATATTTTTCCCTCTTGAAGGAAGAAAATATTTTAGTGGATCCCGCAGGTAATTGTAAAAAGACTTTTAATTGTAAAAAGACTTTGGATTTTAAAAAAATATTAGATATTTTAAAAGGATCGAACCTTTAATATACAAGACTGTGGGGCTTTTAAAATTATTCACATCTTGAGGATGAATAAGAAATTAAGGGTTGAGGCTTACTAGTGATGTGTTTGTGTGTCAAGTTGACAAGAGGTCAATTGTACTGACTAGTTTTGTGTCAACTTGACACAGGCTGAACTTATCACAGAGAAAGAAGCTTCAGTTGGGGAAATTCCTTCACAAGATCCAGCTGTAAGGCGTTTCCTCACTAAGTGATCAAGCGGGGAGCTCCCCTTGTGAGTGGTGCCATCTCTGGGCTGGTAGTCTTCGAGTTTTGGTAGTATAAGAGAACAGGCTGAGCAAGCCAGTAAAGAATATCCCTCCATGGCCTCTGCATCAGCTCCTGCTTTCTGACCTGTTTGAGTTCCAGTCCTGACTTCCTTGGTGATGAACAGCAGTATGGAAGTGTAAGCTGAATAAACTCTTTCCTCCCCAACTGCTTGGTAATGATGTTTGTGCAGGAATAGAAACCCTGACTAAGACAAACCCAAAAATATATTTAACAAAATCATAATGAAAACTCTCTAACCTAAAGAAGGATGTGCCTCTATGTTTTGACCATAACAAAAAAAAGTCTCCTGACCACATAATTAAAACACTAAACACACAGAATAAAAAAAAAAGATTATTGAAAGCTGTAAGGACAAAAGGCCAAGAAACATATAAAGGCAGCATTGCTCAAATTACACCTGACTTCTCAACAGAGACTCTAAAAGCCAGAAGGATCTAAACAAGATGTCTTTCAGATTCTAAGATATCACAGATGCCAGACCAGCCTACTATACTATACCCAGTAAAACTTTCAATTATAGATGAAGAAAACAAAAATTTTCATTACAAAGTCAAATTCCAACAAGGTCGACCCATAAATGTAGCCCTTTAGAAGACACAAGAAGGAAAATCCAATCTAAGGAAGTTAACTATTTCACAAATACACAGACAATAATCTACTATAGCAAAAACCTGAAGAAGGAAACACATGAAAATGCGCGTGCGTGTGCACATGCAAACACACACACACACACACACACACACACACACACACACACACACACAAAACACTACCACTACCACCACTAATACTATTATCAACACCTACAATAAAATAATATTAGGAAGGAAGGAAGGATCATTAGTTACTAATATCTCAGTGGATTCAATTCCTCAACAAAAAGACACTAGCTAACAGAATGGATATGAAAACATGGTCCATCCTTCTTCTTCATACAGGAAATATACCTCAGCACCAAAGATAAATGTAATTCCAGAATAAAGAATTGAAAAGAAAATTTCCAAGCAAATAGATCCAAAAGCAAGCTAGTGTAGCTATTCTAGTAATCATATTTTATTATTTCTGTTCTTACAATATTGAAAACGTCCTGACTTTTGGTTGACTACCTCTGTGAAATCAGATCAGAGTTGTTCCCCAAACTCACAAAAAAACATTTTTTATTCTTCAGTCCTGTAACTCTTTCCAAAAGAAATGCTAAATCAGCTTAAGTATTATAGAATATTCAGCTGGTGGATGAGGGGCCTTGTATGCCTCTATTTTCATCTTGGGCTCTAGAGATTTCCCTAGCAGGTGATATCAGTCTTTATGATAGGGCTCTGCACTGAGGCATGAGTGCACGGTGATATCAGTCTTTATGATAGGACATTGCACTGAGGCATGATTGCACTGAGACAAAAGGTCTGTAACAAGTCTGAAGATGACTGGATTGAAGTCTTGACTGAATTTCAAAGCATCACTCAAACAGCTACTTTAAACATCAGAGACACGTATCAGAAGCATGGTTAGATTAAATCATAATGAAGAATAAGTGGTCACGTGCTCCTATCTAAGAGTAAAGAATCTGGGAAGGAAAACTTTGTTTCCATTCAGCAGTTATTTAGGGGGTGTGGATACGAGAAGATTAAACAGAACGCTATGCTCAAATTTGACCCATTTTGATATAAGAGTTTGCAAATTTTTGTGACTGCTATACATGCAAATGATGTCATGTATATAACTCAAAAGAGGCAAAAAATGAAGTCAGACTTATATTTGATATGAAACACTGTATGCATTATATATTTCAATCCTTATTGTTACTATTTGCTAAGTTAGCGTTGCTAATCATTTCACTTTAATTTCATGAAGGACATCTTAAAACATAATTTCACATCATAGAACATTCAGTCCACGGGTTTTAATGGCACTTGGAATGGGAACTGACAGAAGTAGGATACTTTTGATCACTACATATATAATAGCTTTCTTGGAAAACTACATATAAACTAGTAAATACATGAAAGCATTCTGCCTTCAAAGCTTTGAAAGTAGACACAATCTTGTATCAAACTCCATCTCCCTGTGGATCTAACAAGCTTTCTGCTCCTTCTTCCCCAATGATCAGTGAGTCTTAGTACTGCAGTTGTACTGTAGATATATCCGCTGGGACTGGACTCCACTTTTCATTCTGCATTTGCTCAGGAGATAAAAGTACAAACTGTGCTGACCACATTTCCCTGCCATCTCCTGGAAACCCTCCTGAAGGCCAAAGGAGAAATTCAACTGCACAGAGTTGTTCTCTGACTTCATATATTCATAGCACACATGTATGCACAGGAAAAAGACAGGCATACAATAATGATAAATATAAAGTGTTTTAAATAATTATAGCTCAATATGTATTGTGAAATGGTGACAATAGTCTCTGATAATAAACAGATTTTTTTCAATTTATTGTTTAACATTCTTAAGCTATAGCAAGAGCATGAAATGTATTACTATATTCTTGAATATAGATCTAAGTATTAGAATTCCACGGAAACCATCACTGAGTGATGAAACTGTCACCAAAGAGGGGATAAAGGAGGTGTTTTGATTTGTTTCTTAAAATAGTTATCATTATTAGTGGAAGAAGAAAAAAAATGTCAGGGTGAATAATCCATGATGTTTCTTAGAAATAGACATTATTTTGTTTTGTACTTTTACATTTTAGTGGTTATACTTGACTGAGATCTCAAATTAGCTTTATCAGAATGGATGTCAAATGATTTTAATGTTTACAAATTATCAAAGACAATGTTAGGCATCGAATCTTCATTGAGCTAAATTTAGTCAGATTTCTGAAACCCTCTTAGTATTTCTTTACAATTATATTTTAAAGAACTAATTCTATCAAGGAACCTTGAGAATGTCCTAAACCCCTGATATTAGATGGCTCTCTGTATCTGATCAATTCTCTCTTCCACATGTTCTTAGTGTTTGAGAGCTACAGCTCTTCCCAAAACACATCCTGTTAGGCTGCCTTTCACGGAGTATCTTCCTTACTTTTAATGCTACTTAGTAGTTATGCTCCATTCATGAATTTCCTAGAATATCTTCTTCTCCTGGTCTCTAGACTGATCAAGAAGGTAATCAAAAAGAATTTTATTTGCAAAATATTGAGAAACCCTATTAATTTATTTTAGTATTCATTGATTCATTGTGTATATGAATGTTTTGCCAGCATGTATATCTTTGTGTTTTCCAAAGATGGCAGACAATGGTGCAGAGATCCCCTGGAACTAACATTGGAGATTATTTTTAACTGCCACATTGGTTTGGTGAATGGTGTCTAGTCTTCTGTAAGGGCAGCCACTGACCTTGACCACCAATTCATCTGTCTTGGCCAGAATTATTTTTATTTTAACTCCCTTTAAGATAAGACACTAATGCAGAGATAAAAGTAACTGGAAATATATTCCTTATTTTTATGTTGTTTTAGTGAAACATTTTTGAGAATACCTTTGCATTCATTCCTAGTTGTTAAAGTTTGAACATCTAATATTCTTGTGTTATGATATTCATGATTAATTTCTAATAGTCACTGGTGTTCATCTTCTGTGACCAACAACTTTGTTTCATATGATTTCTGAGAATGATTAATTCCAACCTTTTATTTGACTATTTTGTTTAATTTCTTTTAAGCAGGATAATGACCTTGGGATTTTTTCCAGTGAAAGAACCATATAGCTATTTGAGGAAATTAAGCTTCTGGTGCAAATAGGACCAACATTGTTTAGGTTATTATGTTTCTTTTATAAACAACTCCCCCGAATTCAATAAATTAAATTAATAATATTCATTTACTTTGTTTGAAACTTATATTTGATGTTTACCTGAAGGTAGATCATGTTTGTTTATCATGTATCATAGGCTGATGTGATCCATTTGGGTGGAGGGTTCTGGTGCATGCTGCACTGTCTAACATGATCCAGTTTGAGTCTAAGTATCAATTTGGAGTTCTGTTTGAAAACTCCATTGAGTGCTTTAGTTTCTAGCTCTTTTCATGAATCTCTTAATGCATCTGTGTGGATTTAAATTCACAACACTGTAGCCCTTCCATTAAGGACTTTGCTATAGTAGCAACCCCCTTTGAACACCCCTTCATGCACCTGATTTGTTTTCTGATCTTTGTTGACATTCCAAATGATGCACACATTTCAAAAACTGCATTTACTAAGGAGAGAAAACTCTTGACCTTTGTCTACCTTAATCTGGGTTAGCATCTTCATGATCACTATTTCTAAATCCATCCACTTACCTTTATATTTTAGTTTACAACTAAATAATATTCCATTGTTTTAATGTGCTACATTTTCATTATTCATTTATCAGTTGATGGACACATAAGCTGCTTCTATTGTCTGTATAAGATAAATAGAAAAGCTATGAACATGTTTGAACAAATAACATAAGGGCTTTGGATAAACACTCAAGACTGGTAGTAAAGCTTGATCATGTCCTAGATTTTATGTTTATCTTTCTGAGAAACTGCCACACTAATTTCCACAGTGACCTCACTAGTTTGTACTCTCATCAGAAGTTAATAAGTTTACATCTTCCACATCCACATTCATGTCAGGAGATTTTCGCATTCTCTTTTTTATTAGTCACTCTGACTGTGTTAAGATAAAAACTCAAAACATTTCGAATAATTTACATTTCCATGATGGTAAGGCTGTTGAACATCTTGTACATATTTATGATGCACTTATGTCTCATGTTTTGAGAAATGTATATTATGACGTCTAATGAAATGTATTTAGTACTTAAGATTATCCTAACAACAAATAAAACCTCAGGACCAATGGATTAAGCACATAATTCTCTTAGAACTTCAAAGAACAGCAATACTCTTCAAATTATTTTTTTGTATTTATTATGTTGTTTTCTATTTAGTTTATGATGTGGCACTTAATAACATATTTTGCGGGGATACTGTCCATAGCTAAGTGATTGATCATTTTCTGTGAAAGGATGAGGCTCTGCCTTTAAATCCTTTTACCACAAAATACTTTCCATTTTTGTAAGCAGTTCCCTTTGATACATCTTGTAGGGTGAGAAATATATTCTCTCTACTTAATTGGCTGAATGATGTATTTCTTTTTCTTAAGTTTGTAAGTATTGCTTTGATTGTGGTTTTCTTGTAGGGTATTTACCCTCTAAATCTACCAGCTCGCCTCTGAATTATGGGATATGGGCTGAAAGTTCTATACTCAGCAAATTAGGGTTCCCTTATGTATTATTAGATTTTTTTATATCCTTGAGAATATTCACTGTACCTTTTATCCTTTAAAGGCTGATGATATAATTATATGGAAGTTAGACTTGGTTAAATCAAATGTAACTAGAGACCTCAGATTTTTCTGTAGGTAGTTATTTGTGTCACTCTGTTAAGTGGCAGTAAATTTTATTTTTTTTTAATTAGATGTTTTCTTTTTTTTAACATTGAAAATTTTATCCCCCTTTCACATATCCCCTCTGTAACCCTCTCCCCATCCCATCCCCCCTCCCATTGCTAGCTAACACACCCACTCCCACTTCCCTGGCTTGGCATTCCCTTACACTGGGGCATCAAGCCTTCATAAGACCACAGGACTCTCCTCTCATTTATATCTCACAAGGCCATCTCTCCTACATACGTGACTGGAGACATGGGTCCCTCCATGTGTTCCCTTTGGATGGTGGTTTAGTCCCTGGGAGCTCTGGGGGTATTTGTTGATTTATGTTGTTGTTCCTTCTATGGGGCTGCAAACCCCTTCAGCTCCTTGTGTCCTTTTCTAACTCCTCCATTGGGAACCCTATGCTCAGTCCAATGGGTGGCTGTGAGCATCCACTTCTATATTTGTCAGGCACTGGCAGAATCTCTCAGGAGAGAGCCATATCAGTCTCCTGTCAGTAACCACAATAGTGCCTGGGTTTGGTAACAGTATATGGGATGGATCCCCAGGTGGGAGAGTCATTGGTCTTTTCTTCAGTTTCTGCTCTACACTTGGTCTCTGTATCTCTTCCCATTGGTACTTTGTTCCCCCTTCTAAGAAGGACTGACATGTCCACACTTTGATCTTCCTACTTCTTGAGCTTCATGTGGTCTGTAAATTGTATCTTGGGTATTCTGAACTTCTGGGCTAATATCCACTTATCAGTGAGTGCATACCATGTGTGTCTTTAGTGATTGGGTTACCTCACTTAGGATGATACTTTCTAGATCCATCCATTTGCCTAAGAACTTCATGAAGTCATCATCTTTAATACCTGAGTAGTACTCCATTGTGTAAATTTACCACAATTTCTGTATCCATTCCTCTGTTGAAGGACATCTGGGTCCTTTCCAGCTCCTTGATATTATAAATAAGGTTGCTGTGAACATAGTGGAGCATGTGACCCTATTACAAGTTGGTGCATCTTCTGGGTATATGCTCAGGAGTGGTATAGCTGGGTCCTCAGGTAGTACTATGTCCAATTTTCTGAGGAACTGCCAAATTGATTTCCAGATTGGTTGTATCAGCTTGCAATCTCACCAGTAATGGAGGAGTGTTCCTCTTTGACCACATCCTTGCCAGCATCTACTTTCACCCGAGTTTTTGGTCTTAGCCATTCTGACTTGTATGAGGTGAAATCTCATGGTTGTTTTGATTTGCATTTCTCTGATAACTAAGGATGTTGAACATTTCTTTAGGTAATTCTTGGCCATTCGATATTCCTTGGTTGAGAATTCTTTGTTTGGTTGAGTACCACATTTTTATGAGAGGGTTATTTGGTTTTCTGGAGTCTAACTTCTTAAGTTCTTTGTATATACAGGATATTAGTCCTCTATCCGATGTTGGATTGGTAAAGAACTTTTCCCTATGTGTTGGATACCTTTTTGTCCTATTGACAGTGTCCTTTTCCTTACAGCCTTACAGAAGCTTTACAATTTTATGAAGTTCCATTTGTCAATTATTGATCTTAGAGCATAAGCTATTGGTGTTCTGTTCAGGAAATTTTCCCCTGTGCCTATGTGCTCGAGGCTCTTCCCCACTTTCTTTTCTATTAGTTTCAGTGTATCTGGTTTTATGTGGAGGTCCTTAGTACATTTGGACTTGAGCTTTGTACAAGGAGAAAATAATGAATTGATTCTCATTATTCAACATGCTAACCACCATTTGAACCAGCACCATGTGTTGAATATACTGTCTTTTTTCCACTGGATGGTTTTAGCTCATTTGTCAAAGATCAAAGTGACCATACATGTGTGGATTCATTTCTGGGTCTTCAATTCTATTCCATTGATCTACCTGCCTGTCACTGTACCAATACCATGCAGTTTTTATTGCTATTGCTCTGTAATACAGCTTGAGGTCATGGATGGTGATTCCCCCAGAAGTTCATTTATTTTTGAGAATATTTTTCTCTATTCTGAGTTTGTTTGTTATTCCAGAGGAATTTGGAACTTGCTCTTTCTAACTCTCTGAAGGACTTATTTGGAATTTTGATGGGAATTGCATTGACTATGTAGATTGCTTTAGGCAAGACTGCCATTTTTACTAAATTATTCCTACCAATACATGAGCATGGGAGATCTTTCCATCTTTAGATATCTTCTTCAATTTCTTTCTTCATAGACTTGAAGTTCTTATCATACAGATCTTTCACTTGCTTAGTTAGAGTCACACCAAGATATTTTATATCATTTGTAACTATTGTGAAAGGTATTGTTCCATAATTTCTCTCTCAGCTTGTTTATCCTTTGATTAGAGGAAGGCCACCAATTTGTTTGAGTTAATTTTATATTCAGACATTTTGCTGAAGTTGATTATCAGGTTTAGGAGTTCTCTAATAGATTTTTTGGGGACACTTAAGTATACTATCATATCATCTGCAAATGTGATATTTTGACTTCTTCCTTTCCAATTTGTATCCCTTTTGATCTACCTTTGTTGTCTAGTTGCTCTGGCTAGGACTTCAAGTACTATATTGAACAGGTAGGGAGAGTGTGGACAGCATTGTCTAGTCCCTGATTTTGGTGGGATTGCTTCAAGTTTGTCTCCATTTAGTTTGATGCTGGCAACTAGTTTGCTGTATACTAGTTTTACTATGTTTAGGTATGGGCCTTGAATTCCTGACCTTTCCAAGAATTTTATCATGAAGGGTTGTTGGATTTTGTCACATGATTTTTCAGCATGTAACGAGATGATCATGTGGTTTTTGTCTTTGAGTTTGTTTATATAGTGGATTAAATTGATAAATTCAGTATATTTCACCATCTCTGCATCCCTGGGATGAAGCCTACTTGATCATGATGGATGATTGTTTTGATGCGTTCTTCGGTTTGCAAGAATTTTAATGAGGATTTTTGCATGGATTTTTAAAAGGTAAATTGGTCTGAAGTTCTCTTTCTTTGTTGTGTCTTTGTGTGGTTTAGCTATCCGAGTATTTGTGGGTAAATTGTGGAATAGTTTGAAGAGTGTTGGTATTAGGTCTTCTTTAAAGGTCATATAGAATTCTGCACTAAACCCATCTGGTCCTGGGCTTTTTTTGATTGGGAGAGTATTAATGATTGCTTCTATTTCTTTAGGGGATATGAGATGGTTTAGATCATTTATCTGATCCTGATTTAACTTTGGTACCTAGTATCTATCTTGAAAATTGTCCATTTCATCTAGATTTCCCAGTTTTGTTGAGTATAGGCTTTTTTAGTAGGATCTGATGATGTTTCAGGTTTCCTCAGGTTCTGTTGTTATGTCTCCCTTTTCATTTCTGATTTTGTTGATTTGGATACTATCTCTGTTCCCTCTAGTTATTCTGGCTAAGGGTTTATCTATTTTGTTGATTTTCTCAAAGAACCAGCTTCTGGTTTTATTAATTCTGTGTATATTTCTTTCTGTTTCTACTTGGTTGATTTCAGACCTGAGTTTGATTATTTCTTGCCTTCTACTGCTCTTGTGTCTATTTGTTCCTTTTTGATCTAGAGCTTTCAGTTGTGTTGTCAAGCTACTAGTGTATGCTCTCTCCAGTTTATTTTTGGATACACTTCAAGCTATGAGTTTTCTTCTTAGCACTGCTTTATTTGATTTGCATAAGTGTGGGGATGTTGTGGNTTCATTTTCATTAAGCTCTAAAAAGTTTTAAATTTCTTTCTTTCTTTCTTCCTTGGCCAAGTTATCATTGAGTAGAGTGTTCTCAGCTTCCAAGTGTATGTGGGGTTTCTATTGTTTATGTTGTTATTGAAGACCAACCTTAGTCCATGGTTATCTGATAGGATGCATGGGATAATTTCCTTCTTCTTGTATCTGTTGAGGGCTGTTTTGTGACCGATTATATGGTCAATTTTGGAGAAGGTACCATGGAGTACTAAGAAGAAGGTATATTCTTTTGTTTTAGGATAAAATGGTCTATAGATATCTGTTAAATCCATGTGGTTCATAACTTCTGTTAGTTTCACTCTCTCTGTTTAGTTTCCGTTTCCATGATATGTTCATTGCTGAAAGTGGGATATTAAAGTCTTCTGCTATTATTGTGTGAGATGCAATGTGTGCTTTGATCTTTTTTTTTTTTAAGTTTTTTTCTGTGTTTTTTATTAGATATTTTCTTTATTTACATTTCCAATGTTATCCCCTTTCCTAGTTTCCCCTCTGAAAATCCCCTATCTCCTCTCCCCTGCTCCTGCTCCCCAACCCTCCCATTCCCATTCCTGGTCCTGGCATTCCCCTATACTGGGGCATAGAACTTTCACAGAATATAGGTCTTCTCCTTCCATTGATGACTGACTAGTCCATCCTCTGCTACATATACAGCTAGAGCCAAAAGTTCCAGTATGTATTTTCTTTGATTAGTGGTTTAGTTCCAAGGACCTCTCGGGGTACTGGTTAGTTCATATTGATTTTCTTCCTATGGGGCTTCAAACCCCTTCAGCACCTTTGGTAGTTTATCCAGCTCCTTCATTGTAGACCTTGTGCTCCATCCAATGGAAGTTTGTGAGCATCCACTTCTTCATTTGCCAGGCACTGGCAGCACCCCTCAGGAGACAGCTATATAAGGCTACAGTCAGCAAACTCTTGTAGGCATCTGCCATAGTGTCTTGTTTTGGTGGTTATTTATGAGATGTATCCCTGGGTGGAGCAGTCTCTGGATGATCATTCCTTCAGTCTCTGCTACAAACTTTGTCTCTGTAACTCCTTCCATGGGTATTTTATTCCCCCTTCTAAGAAGGATTCTTAGCTTCTGGGCTGATATCCACATATCAGTGAGTGCATATCATGTGTGTTCTTTTGTGATTGGTTTACCTCACTTAGGATAATATCCTCCTGATCCATCCATTTGTCTAAGAATTTTATAAATTAATTGTTTTTAATTGCTGCATGACTCCATTGTGTAAATGTACAATGTGTGCTTTGATCTTTAGCAAAATTTCTTTTTATGAATGTGGATGCCTTTGCATTTGGAGCATAGATGTTCAGAATTGTGAGTACTTCTTGGAAGATTTTACCTTTAATGAGTATGAAGTGTTCCTCTTTATCTTTTTTGATAACAGGTTGAAAGTCAATTGTATTTGATATTAGAATGGCTACTCTAGATTGTTTCTTGAAAAACAATTTCTTGGAAAATTGTTTTCTACCCTTTTACTATAAGATAGTGTCAGTCTTTGTCACTGAAGTGGGTTTCCTGTATGCAGCAAAATGTTGGGTCCTGTTTATGTAACCAGTCTATTAGTCTATGTCTTTTTATTGGGGAATTGAGTCCATAGATATTAAAAGATATTAAGGAAAAGTAATTGTTGCTTTCTTTTATTTTTCTTGTTAGTGTTGGAATTTTGTTCATGTGGCTATCTTCTTTTAGGTTTGTTGAAAGATTACTTTCTTGCTTTTTGTAGGGTGTAGTTCCCTCCTTGTGTTGGAGTTTTCCCTTTATTATCCTTTGAAGGGCTGGATTCATGTATAGAAATTGTCTGAATTTGATTTTTTGTCATGGAATACTTTTGTTTCTCCATTTACAGTAATTGAGAATTTTGCTGGGTATAGTAGCCTGAGCTGGATTTGTGTTCTCTTAGGATCTGTATGCCATCTGCCCAGGAACTTCTGGCTTTCATAGTCTNTGGAGAGAAGTCTGGTGTAATTCTGATAGGTCTGCCTTTATATGTTACTTGACCTTTTTCCCTTACTGCTTTTTTTTTTTTTTTTTTTTTTTTTTCGAGACAGGGTTTCTCTGTATAGCTCTGGCTGTCCTGGAACTCACTCTGTAGACCAGGCTGGCCTCGAACTCAGAAATCCACCCTCCTCTGCCTCCCGAGTGCTGGGATTAAAGGCATGCGCCACCATGCCCGGCTCCCTTACTGCTTTTAATATTCTTTAATGCATTTGTTGTTTTGATTATTTGTTTAATGCATTTAGTGTTTTGATTATTATATGACAGGTAGAATTTCTTGTCTGGTCTAATCTATTTGGAGTTATGTAGGCTTCTTGTATGTTCATGGGCATCTCTTTCTTTAGGTTAGGGAAGTTTTCTTCTATAATTTTGTTCAGGATATTAACTGGCCCTTTAAGTTGGAAATCCCCACTCTCTTCTACACCTATTATAATTAGTTTTGGTCTTCTCATTGTGTCCTAGATTTCCTGGATGTTTTGAGTTAGGATCTTTTTCCATTTTTCATTTTCTTTAATTGTTGTTTCAATGTTTTCTATGGTATCTTCTGCACCTGAGATTCTCTCTTCTATTTCTTGTATTCTGTTGGGTCCTTGCAACTATGATTCCTGACTTCTTCCCTAGGTTTTCTATCTCCAGAGTTTTCTCCCTTTGTGTTTTTTATTTTATTTTATTTTTTATTTTTTTCTACTTCCATTTTTAGATCTTGGAGGGTTTGTTCAATTGTTTCACTTGTTTGGTTGTGTTTTTTCTATAATTTTTATGGGATTTTTGTGTTTCCTCTTAAAGTCTTCTACCTGTTTTTCTGTGTTCTCCTGTATTTCTTTAAGGGAGTTATTTATGTCCTTCTTAAAGTCTCTATCAGCATCATGAGATATGATTTTTAATTCTGATTCTTGCTTTGCTGGTGTGTTGGGGTATCCATGACTTGCTATGATGGGAGTACTGGGTTATGATATTGCCAAGTAGTCTTAGTTTCTGTTGGTAAAATTCTTGCATTTGCCTTTTCCCACATGATTATCTCTGGTATTAGATTTTCCTGATGTCTCTGGCTGGAATTTTTTCCTCCTGTGGGTCTGTAAGCCTCTGTCAGGACTCCTGGGAGACCAGCTCTTTCCTGGAAAGACCAGTGCACAGAGGGCTGTGGAACAGCCCCACCTCCTTGTTGCAGACAGAGGCAGGAAGGTTAACCCAGCTGCACTTCTGCTTCTGTGGCCTGTGCACTCTTGGTTGTTCTTGCCTTAGAGAGTCACCAGAGAGAAAATGGCAATCTTGATGTTCTTCTTTTAATAAGATCTTGACACCCTTGGGAATTATCTGGTTTGTCATGAATTCCAGCTCAGAACATCTTATTTCTTTCAATGCTGTCAAAAATATCCTGTAGCTTCCTTTATTTCTCTTCTTTCTCTTTTCTTCTCCTATTGAGTATTTTCAAATGACCTTCCACTGTGTCACTTCAATCCCTTCTCCTATGTGACCTGCTATTGATGTATTTTATTGAATTCTTAATTTTGTTAAGTGTATTTTAAAGCACTTTTTGTTCAATTCTTCAGTCATTTTATCTCCTTTTTAAATTTTTTCTATTGGAATAATGCAATATTTCTGAATATCTTCATCAAGGTCATTAAGTTTTCTTAAATAGGTATTTTAAAACTTTTGGGCACTGAATACTAACTTGTCAGTTTCTGGCACCTAACATTTTTTAGTGTAGTTGTAGTTTCCTAAATGTCCAGGATTCGTTTAGGTATCAATAGTGCCTGGTCATTGATGAATGTGATACTTAATCCAATGTTTTGTATCTGGCCATATATGATCCTATATATCTAGAATTTCTACAGAGTTTTTCTGTATTCTAATCAGTGCTCATTTCTATTAATTCAGCATTCATTGGTACTCAAGCAATTTTTTTTCTGATAGTATATAATGTACTGTCATTTTCAACAATAATGTATGATCATAGATAAGGTTTAACTTAATCTCATAATTATTATATTGTTCAGAATGAACCAAGAGATCATTTCAATACTTCTATCCTTCCAGCCTTTTTGGAGTATGCATAACTTCAAAATCCTCTTATATAGATAGACTGTGAGCAGATACCATAAGATCATTCTTGGATAGAATTATCATTAATTTATGAAACCCAGGCTCATTAACATGCTCAAGACTACTAATAGTATAGTGCTGAACCACTCAAGCCCACAGCTTGCCTTGCTGTTATGGATTTCTTGTGGATAAGGTTGGCATTGTAAACTAGCACTGTTAGAACAAACAGCATGGCTATTTAATAAAGGAGAAGTCTAATGATACTTGGTCCTATAACTAACTCTGACAATGGGGCTAGTCCAGAAGTTTCTTCTCTGGAGAGATATGAGTCATAGTGGCACATTTACTGTTATATTTTACCTGTACAAAACTCAGCTCAAGAATGAAGTTTTTAGATTACTACCTTGTTACATCCTCACCAAATGAGGCTTTCTTCCTTGATGTGTTGCTCATGGTCCACACATGTTCTTGAAAGTAGATTCCTGGTCACATAATTTGATTCCAAGCTGCGTTTCCTTAGAATCTCAGTTATGAAAACTATGCACTCTCAAGTATTCACTGAACTGCACACCTGAGATAATATTAATGAAAGTTTAATTTCACCCCACAGTACTAGTGTATCTATCTCTTATCAATGCTAGGGGTAGTTTTAGAATTTTATATGAGGGCAAGAGCCTAGTGAGATTGTCCACAAGAGGTCGAGAGATGGATGATGTGATAGGTCATAACTACATTGTAAAGTCATGTTGTACATGAGTCTAAAGGCAATAGGAACCTAGAGAATTTTAAGAGAGCCATGGGTGTGTTTCGGGTCTACTCCAAAGCTAGCAGTTATATAATCTGAATCTTGAGTCTAACCTGCTGGCATATTGCTATTTACCTTGCACTAAAACAGTCCTGAAAGATCTATATAAGGTCTGGCCTGTATTCAGGTCCTTTTGTTTCTGTCGCATTATAGGACTTAATGTGATCATTCTGGCAAAAAGTTTCAAGACAGTCCCGAGGTTATTTTCCATTCCATCTCCACAATGGGTAAAGACTTTCATCTAGCTCTATTGCTGTAGGTAGGGGAAACAGTGCTCGAAATAGTCACTTTGTTATATTGATAGACTGTAGATACTACTCTGATCAAATGGGTTCAGAAGTTACCTGTGTGTTCCTTTCTCATAAGAGCTTTCACCATTGTAGACATACTACAAGGCATCGAGGTTGGGGTTCATGTTTAATTCATTTCCCCTTCCCAAGTGGAAAGTGTCTCTTCCCAGACTGGGTTGCTTTGAGTTGAGGGTGGTAGGCTGACAAGATAGCTAGCTCTTTCCTTTTTTCTTTCTTCTGAACATCTTTTCATTTTGCTGTATTAAAAGAAAGTATTTAGTTTTAGTCTGGTTTTCTTATCATTTCGTTGGTACCTTCTTGCATATATAGTTGCTCAATATGTGTGTCTGGGACATGATCATCCTGGGATGGTCATTTTACTCTGGCTTAATTTTTAAGTTGGTTATAATTATAACTCTTGTCAATTTTGGAAACATGGTAGCAGTATTAACAATCTTAGTGACAATATCACAGATTTTGGAGAGGAATACAAAATATCAAGGAATATATGTCAAAGGCCAGAGTCAGAGAGGAATGAGAAAAATCAACTATCCTTTCTTATTCAGATTTTCTTTTCTAAGCATTTCAAGAGAGCCATGGGTGTGTTTCAGGTCTACTCCAAAGCTAGCAGTTATAATCTGAATCTTGAGTCTAACCTGCTGGCATACTGTTATTTACCTTGCCCTAATAGAGCCCTGAAAGATCTATGTAGGGTCTGGCATTTCTATCCTATTTTGCAAGAACATTTTTTTCTTTATTTTTACAGGGATGGGTATTTCTTTTTTATTTCTCTGATTTACTGTTTGTTGTCTGAAGCAACAGTTTTGAATATTTTATTCTTTTTACCTCTATGGTTTGAGAATAAGTTTGAACATATTCAATTCTAGTTAATCTAGCTTCATCAATGAAAGAAAAATAAAACAACTAACAAAATTTTTGTATTAACGTGTTCATTAAAGGAATGAGTCATTTATTATCAAATCATAGACAAAGCAATGCTGATCTATTGATCACTGAAGGTTCCTGAGTAATATATGAGGTATTTGGAATGCAATACCTAAGAAGAATTGCCAGTGATAAATCCATATTAATATTTTATGAAGGTTTGTATTATATTTACTTATATCCAATTAAGTGCATTTGAGTTGGTATTATCTCATTATAGTAGCATGAACATAAAATAATAGATGAAATTTTAAATGATTTTTTGTAGAATAACAATGAACTGAATTGCCTGATATAGAAAAAAAAAACAAAAGTAAATTTTATACAGCACTTGTTTTGCTTAAGAATTACTTTTAATAGAGAAATAGCTGGTCATAGAATCATGTATTGCTTTATATTTTAACATGTTAATTTGTAAGATATATTATGAATTATATATTTATATACATATAATAGTTTTATTGGTTTACATCTTACTATAAACCTATTACATTTACTTATATATGTGTATTTATTTATATTAATATATATTTACCTTCATTTACATTAATCAATGTACATTTAAGACTGGGTCATTTATTTTCATTTTTATATTTTAAATAAATATGTGTGCATGTTTATATTATTGATACTGAAATATTAAATAGCTAGCTGATAATTAAAGAATTCTTCATGGTATTTGTTCACGTGGTTCTAGCATACAAACATAAATCTATTAGTGGCTACAACATATCCAAATTGTTGCTTCTAGATATTTCAAAAATAATTTCCCTGTATTTCTTGACATTTTTGTGAGTGGATTTTTCAGCCTGCTATATATCTATTTGATCCATCCCATAAATAACCACCAAACCCAGACACTATTGCAGATGCCAACCAGAGCTTGCTGACAGGAGCCTGATATACCTGTCTCCTGAGAGGCTCTGCCAATGCCTGGAAAACACAAAAGTGGATGCTCACAGTCATCCATTGGATGGAGCACAGGGTCCCCAATGAAGGAGCTAGAGAAAGTACCCAAGAAGATGAAGGGGTTTGCAACGCCATAGGAGGAACAACAATATGAACTAACCAGTACCCCCAAAGCTCCCTGGGACTAAACAACGAATCAAAGAAAACACATGGTGGGACTCATGGCTCTAGCTGCATATGTAGCAGAGGAAGGCTTAATAGGTCATCAACAGGAGAGACTCTTGGTCCTGTGAAGGTTCTATGAGCCAATATAGGGGAATGCCAGGGTCAGGAAGTGGGAGTAGGTGGGCTGGAGGACAAGGGAAGGAGGGAGGGGATAGGGGATTTTTGGAGGGGAAATTAGGAAAGGGGATGCCATTTGGAATGTAAATAAAGAAAATATCTAATAAAAAAAAGAAAAAAAACTTTAGCAACCAACAAATTCCTTCTTCTATTTATTCTTAATCACTTAATTGTCCTTTGAACAGTCCTTAATTTTTATATCACATAGTATATGTCCATAGGTTTCCTTTTATATTGCTCAGGTTTTCGATCTTCTTAATCATCTTGTAAAGTCCCTAAAGTTAGGAAATTTTCATGAATCACAAAACAAACAAAACCAGAAAGAATTTGAAGAGAAACAGCACCCCAAATCTAAAGGAATGTAAAACTGCTGTTAGAATTCATGACACATTTTTAAACTGTGATACAAAAATATGACGCCAATTGCCAGAATTGTCACATTCACTTAAGTTCTACTTAAGAATGATGGAATGAATGCATTTACCACACTCAGGTTGCATATCAAATATTATTCTCTTGCTGTGCAAATCCAGAGCTATCTAGTAATACAGACAATGCTAGCCTTTTCTGAGCTTGAGGCAGGAGGATTGTAATGAGTTTGATGTCAACCTGAGCTATGAAATCAGTTTCATATCAACAAATGCATTAAAGTGATATTCATTCTCAAAACAATTACAGCAATACAATATTCTATGTTGTTACTTCTATTACATTATTTTGTGTGATTCCTTATTTTAAATATTCAAATTAATTGAACAAAAGTTTATAGAATGTGGTCTTTTCTTTCTTTCTTAATTCAGCATCCTCATATATGGTACTTATAATATCTTAAAATGTAGTCATAATTTCCTTGTGGTGTCTTATATGTAAAATGTGTGGTTTATGATCACAAAGGTAAGTTGTACAGATAAAAAAAAAAAAAAAAGATTGACCGCCTGTGTTCTATCTAATGAATGACTGTGAGCATCCACTTCTGTATTTGAGCATCCACTGGCATAGCCTCACAGGGGACAGATATATCAGCTTCCTGACTTGTTAGTATATGCAATAGTGTCTGGGTTTGTGGTTGTATATGGGATGGATGTAGAAATGTGTACATATCATGTAAATCTTGCATGTCTTAGTGACTTCACATTTTCTTATATGGAGATAAGAAGTCATCAATGAATTCACTGTTAAAGATTCAATCAGTTCATGCAATGTTCGACTCCTATACTAATTAACAAATTTCAATTTATTTTTAATACTTTAATGCAGATTCTCTAAGATGGGATTATTTTTAATGTATGAATGATAACAGAGGTTTAGACATTTTAACTGACTTATCAAGTAACAACCTTTTGCAAAACTAAGGGTTAATATTCTTGTGTACTGTTTTACTCTCCATTGGATTTGAAACTCATATCAAAGAATATTGATCAGCATTTGATTTGAGGCAAAATAGGTAGTTTCAAGATAAGTTAGACTAAGAAAAGTTAGATTAAGAAAAGTGTAAGCCAAAGAAGTTGCCATAAATGTAAGAAAAAAAAGTCCTTTATGTCATAAACGTTGGGTGGATGACTTCTAATCTCAAGTGTATAACATGAAGGTTGATTTTCAGTAGTTAATTGAAACAATACTTAAAACTATATCTATATAGTTCTATCTATACCAAATACATATGTATATCTAATAGTGAAAACCAACCCAAAGAAAAATAATTAGAAGTACTTTATATGCTTTCAACATTTACTAGTGAATTGTATTTTGTTTTGTTTCATAATGATAAAAATACTTTACTGTTTTCACATTCTATAAAAAAAGGTATATTTCACTATAATTTTGGAAAAATTTTCAGAACAATGTATGTGAATACAAAGGCATTACTTGACTTGCTAGTAAACAATAAAGTTACTATGTACCATATTTAATTCATTTTGATAATGTGAAAATGTTTTTCATATGTACTGTAAATGATTATTCTGAAAATATTTTCTTCTTTCTTCTACAGTAGAATATACCAAAAATATTTTAAGTGGGCAAAATAGTACTCATAGAAAGTGATTCAAATCAGACACATGCTGTGCTAGAAGCCAAACACTTTCATTCTTTATTTTTTTTTATTAATTTAAAGTTGTTTTCTCATAGAATAAGTAATATTTTACTCTTGAAAGATTTTTCTTTCTTTCATTTATGGGAAGACCAGAAGGGTCTCACAGGTCATTCACAGTTATGAAAGAAACAAAAAAAATATCCCTTCAGAGGTGATCTATCTTTTATTTTTCACTAAAAAACAAATTATTTGCTTGGATGGAAACCTTTTGTATAGCAGCGTAATTGCTGTTATCTGTGGGGTGTCGTGGAAAATGAGATACTCTGTCTCAAGGAGTTATAACTTATCCCTATGCATAAAATCTGAATAAATAAATAGGAACCGACCTTGGAGTTTCTTGAAGAGAGGAAATGCATGAAACATGGCTGAGAAATTAGAAATAAAATCTCACAGGATAATGAGTGAACACAAAATGATTTAGCAATGGGGTTAGGCTTATATTTTCAGGCTATATAGGTTTAGAAAATTAGTTTGTAACAAATACTAAATTCTGCCATTTTCAGAAAAGCAAATTATGTGTATTATTCAGTCAAATATTGATAATAGTAATATGTATCCACCTTTACCTGCCTTATTTTTATTTAATCAACATCATTTTATATGTTCACCAATCCAATGATTGTGTCCTATTTATTTATTCCTTTAAAGTATTTATTGAGTGCTTCTATGAGTCAACTGTTCTTATTCACAGTACATATAGAGCAATGAACAAGTGAATACGTGGGTATTTTCTCATGGAAACTGCAAATCACATTAAAAACAAGAATACAAACAAATACAAAATAGTTACATTTGTGAAAGTTCAATACTACAAAGTAAATATGAAATATTTAAATACTATGAGAAAAGTAGGGTTGTATTAGAAAATCTTTCATAGATATAGAATATGTGAACTGATCTTTAGAAAAGGGACTTGAGAGGGCTGAAGACCAGCGAAGAGATTTGGCTGCTCTTTTAGAGGACTAGAATTTGAATCCCATGTCCAAAAGCTCCTAGAACTGGTCTGCGAGAAACTGGTTGTATCTTTTTACCTTCCCAGGTAGATAGCCCTGGGGTTGCTTGTATTTTGATGCTAATTCTGCTCTGTTGGGAGGGGTTGAGAAAGAGGAATGAGTCACAGACTCAGGTGACTTCTTGTGAACCATCCCTAATGAACAAAAAAGCCAGTCACTGGGCAGGTTGGCAGCCCTTCCAGGTTGAATAGGGGAAGAGAGGAAGCAGGAGAGTAAGAGGTTTGAGAGGTTTATTTTGGGCAGGGAGAGTGTGAGGACCAGATGTAATTACTAGTGTCCCCTAGTTTCAATGGTGAATCTGTCAGGACTTCCCACCAGAGGATTTAGATTAATAAGGCTTACAAGACTAGGATTTTAGTTGTTGCACCTAGTGATTGAGTTACAGTTGTTCCTGAACTAAGTATGAGTTGCATTTTTTCTTCACACAGCAGCTCCTCTGGGTTCAAGAAAGGCACTGCAGCAAAGCATGGGTTTGCTGGATGTGCACCACAAAGGTCATGAGGGTTTTGAAGCATGGGGCTGGCGTGGTAGCAACCCACCAGTAGGAACTGAGCAAGCTGGGTGGAGAGGTTTTGGAGCTCTGAGTCAGAAAGTCTACATGAGATAAGAACTGGCCAGAAAGCCGGGCGTGGTGGCACACGCCTTTAATCCCAGCACTTGGGAGGCAGAGGCAGGCGGATTTCTGAGTTTGAGGCCAGCCTGGTCGTCAGAGTGATTTCCAGGACAACCAGGACATTACAGAGAAACCCTGTCTCGAAAAAACAGAAAACAAACAACAACAGCAACAACAACAACAAAAAAAAAACAAACGAACTGGCCAGAGAGACCTCAGCAGTAGAGAGTATAGCGTGTAGCACTGGGAACTTGCCGTTCTTTTTTAATATTTCCCACAACACTCACACACATGTACATATGCATATATATGCATATACACATATATACATACACAGATTCTTTCACACATAAATTTTAAAAAATACAGATTAAAAACAAAAAAAGGTGAAATAGTAGATCCGTTCATTAAAGTATCAGGAAGAAAGGTCTACAAAATGCTTTAAAGACAAAGGTACTTGTTTTATTCTAAAATTAATCCAGTAAATGTGGTTTTATGTTATAGTTACCCCTTTAGGCTGAATATTCAACATATTTTAGTTTTCATTTAGAAGAGTATTAGAAGTAGGTTCTCCCATAGAGACGATGAACAATCTAGATACAGGTTTTTGTTCCTAATGATGTAGACAGATGGAATTTTTCAGCGTAAAACTCAGGCTTCAAATCTAATAATAATAATTAAAAAAATCGGTTTATTACTTGCAAAATATTCTTTCACTATTTTGCCTATGGGCATATTTTACCAGGTTGGTAATTGTTGAAGCTCACAGGGTTGACAGGGCTCATACAGTATGGTAAAAGAGGGGAAGCAGACATTAAGAATCATAGGTGGTAGGGATCACAGGGAAACAGCATTTTCTAGACATAGCAGGGTAGTTTTACCTATGAGTCCACTACAATTAAGGCAGGATGCATAAGGCATGTGGAGGTTCAAGGTGGACAAAATTTGAATATGTAGAGGGGAGATGGGCATGAATTACCCAACTAGCTAAGCTGTTATTGACAGCTGACTGCAACTGGAAAAGGGTAATATTTTTCTTAAGTATCCAATTCCTGATGATTAATATTTATCTACTGAAGAGAATATGGGACATGTGAATGAATCCACATGTTCAAGAGTGTATGAATAGTATAAGCTGTATTTGACTAGTTTTTTAAAGAACAGAATGCTGAGTAGATCAGGCGTCAGTCTGAAAGGAATGAGGGGAGGGGTAAGCGAGATGAAGATTTATATATGTAGTGGCTATTCCTGGTTGTCAACTTGACTATATTTGAAATGAACTACAATCCAGAATTGGAAGGCTCACCAGTGAACCTAATCTGGAGACTGGGAGATAGAAGTTTCTGATCTGGATCTTGGTATGGAGATCTTGAGACACAGTGGTGATTGAATCCAGAAGATTAAGACAGGGAGATCTCCNAGTCCAAGATCATCTGGGATTAAAGGTGTGGTGGCACACACCTTTAATCTGGGCTACACCTTCTGCTGGGGACCATATAAAGACATTGGAAGAAGGGAATCTGGCTCTCGCTCTTTTGCCTTCTTGCGGTGTGGGACTCAGCAACTGCTAGATCCTTGGACTTCCATTCACAGCTACTACTGAACCATTGTTGGGATTTGGACTGCAGACTGTAAGTCATCAATAAATTCCTTTACTATATAGAGACTATCTGCAATTTCTGTGACTCTAGAGAACCCTGACTAATACAATATAAAAGAAATCCTCAAAGAACTAATGAAAGCAAGAGAAAGAAGTCGTGAAAGTTGAAGCAGAACACAAACTTGACATCTTAAACTCAGGGAATATACAAAATGTTTTTGTATTCTTAGCCCTTATTTATTCTCCTTGGTTGATTCTAACAAGAAGGCCAGTGATTAGACTGAGGAATGATATTCAGTTAATAAAACCATGTCCTCAACCTCACATAAACTTGCTGTGGTGGCCTATGCTTGTACTACAGATACTTATCCGGAGGAGGCAGGACGATCACAAGTTCAAAGTCCTCCATGGCTCTAGTGAGTTTTAAACTCTCATTTGAAACATGAGATCTAATATGAGAAACAAAATAATAATAGTGAAAGCCTGATAATCATTATACCCATGCCCGGATTCTCTGAATATCAGTCCTCTTTTCCATTTTCTACTTGAACATGAAGGACTGAGTTGTATTCCTTCTTCTTCCACAGTCAGAGGTTGATATAAGCACCTGGGATTCAGGCTGTGACTGGAAGTAGAGAAATTATAAGAGCTTCAGGATTAAACAAGATAATTGTGAATTCTGGTAGCCAATATGATTTGTCAGTGTTCAAGAAAACAGATTATAATATAAAAAAATAAACAGAATACCACAGGAAGACACAGAAAATAGTTATTTTTAAGTCACCAGCAATGCTTCCAGAAAAAAAAAAAAAACCACTACCAACATCAAATATTAGACATCTAGTCTCCACATTATGGGAAAATTAATTTACTTAAATCATCTTATATGTGAATCTGTTATGGCAGCTCCAAAAACCATTAAAAGCATTACATCAACCCATCAACTGAAAAAATATCTGAGTTACTGCTGTGCCAAGGAGATGTTGGTGATCCCCCCAAATCAGACAAGAACCAATCTGATGCAACTCACAGGTGGGTCTTTATTCTATTTGAGCTAGCTCTGGCCCTCTCAACACACAGCCATCATGCAGGATGATTTTGGTGGTTGGGGTGAACTGAATGTGGACTGGGGCAAGGCTTTATAGTAAGCAGCAAGCATGGAGTACATGTGCAAAGGTACTTTGGAGAGCTACTGTGACCTTTAGCATAATTGGCTGAAACCGGGAGTTATATCATAAACTTACTTTCTGCTCCCCTTTGCATTGGTGGTCCTTAGGCAGGGTGTGGTTTTATAACCTGGGGATGCAGGTTTCTTGTGGGAATAACCTGGAGAAACTGGACTTGTTGAGGGTGTTACCTGGAAACACTGGTCTTGTTGGGGATTAGCCTAAGGATTAGAGCTAGGCTTGGGTTTTGTTTGGGCAACTAATTCTAGTTACTAGCCTTTTAGTTTACCCGAGTTCAAACTTAGGTCAGGTTCTCTAAAATGGTATCTGAACTTAAAAGATTTGACATCTCAATACCATTTATCACCCTCCATACCAAACCTAATTTTCCTTTTTGATCACCTTGTAAATGTAACTTTTTTTCTCCTGTAGTAATTGTCATCTCCAAGGCTTATCGAATCTCTCTGCTAACCTAGGCCTAGTCCTGGAAACTTCTAGGCTTTGTAAAAATCTTATCTAGGCCTAGAATGTTTTCAGGCTCTCAGAGTTGCTTTTAAATAAGCTCATCCTTTCTTGTTCTTTGTGATCTCTGGCTGGTTCATTCAACCAACTATTCTGGCTCAAACTCCTCTCCAGGCTGACTTATTGAATCTGGCTTCTCTTTCTCTCTCTCTGCTGAATTGCTGTTTTATGTCAAACTAACTCTAGCAATCTGTTCTAATCTGGCTCCTTCCTATACTCTGGCTATTTTTCTCTTTCTACTATCCATCTCCGTGCAACTGTTCTGCAACAGTTCTGCAACTGCCTCCTTCTTTTCTTTTTCTTTCTTTGCCTTCTTCCTTAAGCAGCCTTCCTTTCCCCTATCCTATTCTGTGAAATCTTCCTCTGACTCACCATTCAGTTAGACATCATTTTCAAACACTGGTGCTTCTTTCTAACTCACTTTACCATCATATTTTGGGATTAAAGATTAAGGGCATGTATGTATTCCAACCAGAGTGATTAAAGGTGTATGCTAATGCTGACTGTGTCATAACTAGAAACAAGTTTATTTCGGTAAATAACGATCTCGGGGGGTTCAGTGTTATCATGTACTGTGCAACATCACCTGTATCCTGAAATGATGAGTTTATTTATCTATTTCCTCAAAGTAGTGCTACAACTCTATTTTTCTCTTTTTTTTTTTTCTCTTTGTGTATTTTAGTAACAAGTTCTTACTCCACTGTGAATAGAAGTATCACACGTGTCCACTGCTCTTCATCCCCATGGCATCCATGCAGTTCAAAACAGTCCAGTCTCTTATTTGAGTTTCTATTTCAGTTTCCTTGATGGCTCGCTCTTTGTATCCTTCAAAACATCTCTATGAATTGAAAATCTGACCAGTCACTTGCCTATTCTTTCTGTATTCCCACTGATTTTAGGGTAAAACTTGAGGTTTCTATGGCTGGAAAAGCCCTTTGTGCACTTTTTCATATTTATTTCACTACACTGGTTTATCTTCCACTTGCTTTTTGAAACTTTATAAAATTTCTGTTATAAAAATTGAACTTTCTTTTAAAATGTCTGGGGCATATTTTCTACAGTTTCACTCATATCTAGACTTCTGCACATGTTATTCTCTTTGCCTGAGAAACATTTCTACAGTTTCCTGTCTTCATCCTCAATATTCTCTGAGTTAACATCCTCAGGTCTTGAATCTTGGCATCTCTTGATCTGAGAAGCTCTTTTTGATTGGAAAATGTTGATTAGGGTCTCATTTTATATACATCCAAGTGTTGATGCAGTTCTATGTGGGCACCATAAAACTATTGAGCCTGGCTTTCTCAGAAGACTACTGCTGTTCATGATGCCAGAATAGTTTTCTTCATTATCAATATTCTATAAATAGTTGGAATGATTAGATGGATGGTTGGTTATATGAAGCAAAGTATTAACTAGGGTTATTGTATAATATGATTAATAATTTTATAATATACAATATATTTTAATATTTAACTATTTTAATATTATACATCGCTTTAAAATATTCTGTATAGTATTTTTAAAAATAGATTATCTTACATACTATTTTAATAAGTGTAGTTTTAAAATACCACTTGCTATTTTTACTTCCAGCCAAACTAAATAATATCTAAGTTTATTCTTACTCCCACTTAAAATAGAGAAGTTTACATATATTTGGAAAGTAGCATATTCTTTTAATAATTTAATTCTTGATTGTTTCAAAAATAGAAGAAACATTTAGATCGATTAAACTTATTCTTCAAAGGCTGACAAAATTATGAATCATAAATTTACTACTGAAAATAAATTAAGTTTCTTTATTAGCTTCTATCTATAACATGGCCTGAAACATCTACAAGATGACTGAAAACATCTGTCACAGAGTTAATTTCTTTTTAGATTTCTTACTTTTGGAATCAGATGATAAGAGATTACTTAGTTTTGAATTTAATTGTGTCCTACATTTGATATAGTAACCAGCCATTAGGAAAAATACTGTAAGTACATTTAGTCACACAACAAGTGAATTTATATACAAATGCCAGTCATATGTTCAGCATAGTTTTGCCTTTATAATAGTGTAATATACAGTCTTAACAATATTATTGACCCTTCTGAAATTAATATCTCTAGAGAGTGAATTATTTACCCATTAAATAAAAGTAATAATTTCCTGCCTTGAATTTTTTGTGAAAATTAAATTAGGGTATAAATTTGAAATACATGTTATCATTATATGCTATATATAATAATTTAGGTTTTGCATTGCCTTATACTCCTTTTTAGCCAGTTACTTAAAATTATACCATCTGTTGTGTGTTTCTCCTTATTCATTTTGAGATTGCAGGGGTCACTCTCATTAGTAATTTACAAAATACTATTAAGCAAAAGGTCAAGTTTTAACTTCCTATTTTATTGAGCCATTTTATGGATCAACAACAAGAAAATCAGTTTTGCATCTATGCATTTCCTAAAAAGATGTAATTAGCATTCCTTCTTTTGGTTCAATAAGGTGCTGTTTGGAAAAGTACCTTTGCAGTGAACTCATCTGCATTTGTCTTACTTTACTCTATAGAAGCCATTCATAGCAATAAAGTTGGAGCTAATGATGATGTGTTAATATTCTTTTTTTTTCAAAATAGAAACAACTTTTTTAAAATTTTAGTCTCTTTTTCCACCCTCTGATTGTTCCACACTCCATACCTCCACCACACCCCCTTTCTCCATGTCTCCATGAAGGTGTCCCCACCCCCACCCCACTCCACCAGACTTTCCCACTCCCTAGGGCTTCCAGTCTCTTTAGGTTTAGGTACATCTTCTGTGACTGAGTCTTCTGCTGTATATGTGTTGGGGTGCCTCATATCAGCCAGTGTATGGTTCTTGGTTGGTGGCTCAGTATCTGAGAGATCTCGGGCTCTGTTAATATTCTTAGACTTACAGTAACTCACTTTTTCAAAGAATGTGGATCTATGAGATCCAGTCAGAGTTGAGTGCTCATTTTCAAAATGGATTTCAAGTTGCTGATTGCCAGCAGCACACTAGACAAGCTAATATCCCACAGCTCTTGAGCAATACAAGCAATTAGGCAGTCAAAACTAGTTTTGTTACATATATGCCAAAACCCAATTTTTAAGCATGGATAACTTCATTTTACTTATTTCAAATTCAAAGTCATAGAGGACACCATGCACATATAAGAAATAGCTCAAAAAAGTCTGCTCGTTTCCAAGCTATCTATGACAAGCTTCAAAAACTTGAAAGGGAAGAATGCTGACAAAGCAGAGAATATGAGTACACTTCTTTTCAAACAATAACCCCCAAATGAAAGAAGAAACTAAAATTCAACCAGAAATAAACCCCTGATTGTTCTCCTGTCAGCCTGTCACCTACATGAAACAGCTGCTAAAGCAAAGACTGCTAAAGCAAGTTCCTGCTAAAAGCACTGTTGCTGCTGATTTCCACGGACCTTATTTCTATTAATATGAAAGTGTTCTCACATGTTATTTCAACTCAGTGACACTGCCCATCTCAATTAGAATTTCACAAAGCCCTCACTGATGGTAGGAGAGCCTGGTCCAGCTCATTATTCATTTGATTTTGTTAATATAAAAGGTCTCAAGGCACCTGCAACTCCCCACCTTCTCTTGAGCATCTCTGTGAAGAATGTTTTTTTTTTTTTTTTTAATTGTGAAAATATGGCCAAAAGAACCAGTAGTCTGCCCAGAGTTCTTTTCCTCACTCTCTGTTTCCACAGACCCAATCCATCAGGCTTATCCCTAGTGATGTAATAGAACAACAGCTGCAGCCTCTCTTGCCCTCTGCTACTTTCTCCCATCAATCCCACAGACCATCCCCAGACCATCCACTCCTCTCCTTCTTATCCCTCCTCATTACTGTGTCCCAGTTCCCAACTACAGCAGGTGCCTCCTGATCACACATAGGTCAGGCAAGCCAGAAAAGTAGGGAGGCTGCCTGCAGACTTCTCTCTCTCTCTCTCTCTCTCTCTCTCTCTCTCTCTCTCTCTCTCTCTCTCTAGATCCAATCTCTTAGTCTCATACCTAGTGCTGCAACAGACCACTAGATAGAGCCTCCCTTTTCCTTTGCCCATACCTCTTGTAGATCTCACAGAATATCCCCTTCTAAGTTCCCTCTCTACAATTGACGCTGTATCCAAGGCTCTGCCACTTAGGAGGCTTTCTGTGTGAGTACACCAATTGAGCAGGCTAGTAAATCAGGTAACACACAGCCAACACATTCTGAGAAAATCCAGTGAGGAAAAGGAAACCAAGGAACAAAAAACAAACAAACAAACAAACAAACAAAACAAAACCTACCCACCCAACAAAGAAAAACACAAGAAATCAGTTCCAAGACCTTTAATCATCACAAACCTAGATGCCTGGCAAATAACGTAAGAATGAGATCAATAACAGCCAAGGCAATAAATCTCCATTAAGCCCAGCTATCCTACCTCAGCAGGCACTAATAATTGTTACATAATAATTGAAGAAAAAGAAAAAGAATTTAAAACAAACTATATGGAGATAATAGATTTCCTTACAGAGAAAAACAAGTAAATTCCATAAAGAAATCTAGGAAAATGCAAACAACTGGAAAAAATTAATAAAACCCCCAAAGAAAGCCAAGAATATACAAATGCTTGAAGGAAATGAGTAAAACTGTTCAATATCTGAAAAAGAACCAATAAAGAAAACACAAATTTTTGGAATTCTAGAAATGAAAAGTTTAGGAATTTGAACTGAAACCACAGAGGCAGGATTCACCAACAGAATAAAATAGATGGAAGAGAGAGACTCAGGCCTTGAAGATACGATGGATCAAAGAAAATATTTGATCTAATTCTTGACATAAAACATGCAGGAAATCTGGTATACTATAAAATGAATAAATCTAAAAATAATAGAAATAAATAAATAAATAGAAGGAGAAGAATCCTACCTGAAAGGTCCAGAGAGGTTAGGTAAAGAGAAGGGGTCTGGAGGGATATATGGATCTTCCTGGGAAGAGGATATAGAATAGCTTTTAGAGTTGAACTGAGGCCAGGTGGGGACAAGAGCAGAGTGATCTGGGGGTAGAGGGCAAGGTGTGATGGAAAAGGAGTGTGGGGAGGAACAGTTGTAATAGGGCATGTGGTGGTAGCATGAATACCTAGTGTAGTGGAAACTTCCTGGAAATTATGAAGGTGACCCTAATGACAACTCCTAGTAATGGGTGATATGTAGTCTCAAATGGCCATCTCTTTTAGCCAGGGAATTGAGTTGTTGGCCAAGAGACAGTAAGAATAGAAATTCCTAAACTACCCAGGCTGAAACTAAGACATTGGGTGGCTTTCTTCAAACTGAAAATGGGGACTCATTGTTGAAGACAATATCCACCCAACTCATTGTGAATATGGAGAGGTCAAGACTGTGCCTCCATGGAGCCTTCTCCCCTTTGTTCTAGTCTCTTTGGTTTAGGAACATATTCTGCAAGCTATGAAAAGAGAAATGTGGACATCAAGGCAGCCATAAACTTTTGGTCTCCAATTTTTTGTGCCTCCAAAATATGCTAGGGGAGTGGTGGGAAAAGAAATTTGTGGGAGGTGCCAACCAATGCTTTATTTGGCTTAAGGTTCACTTTAAGAAAAGGACCCCACCAACATCCTTAGTCATCAGGGAAATGCAAATCAAAACAACCATGCGATTCAGTCTTACACCAGTCAGAATGGCTAAAATCAAAAACTCAGGTGACAGCAGATGCCTGTGAGGACATGGAAAAAGAGGAACACTCCTCCATTGCTCGTAGAAATTAAAGCTGGAAATGAGTTCCCATGGATCCAGACTGATTTTGTAGGTGTCCTTGACCCTTCTTGTCTGTTCAATCCTCCCTCGATCCCCTTCCACAAGATTCCCCTAGGTCCCCCTAATGTTTGCCTGTGACTCATTGCAACTGTTTTCCATAAGCTGTTGGGTGAATCTTCTTAGATGACAGTTATGTTGTCTGCAAGTGTAACAAAATATCATTAGCAGTGTAAGGAGTAGGCTCTTTCTTGTGGTGTGGGTCTTAAGTTTTTCCAGTCATTGAATGGATAGTCCCTGAATTTCTGCTTTGTCTTTATCCCTGTATATCTTGTAGGTTGGAAAATTTGTCCACCAAAGTATTTTATGGTTGTGTTGGTGTCACAGTATCTGGATTGGAAGGAAAACATGCCAGGTACAGGAGTTGGCTGTTTCAGGTCCTAACTCCCTATTGTTAGGAATCTTAGCTAAGGTCACTGTAATGCATTCCTAGGAGTTTCCATTGTCCTAGGTTTCTAGAGCATCCCACAGATGACTCCACCCCCCCCACCCCAATTCCAGGTTTTGTCTTCTAGCCAAGCAACTAATGCACCTGTATGACAACTTTAAGTCTTTGAAGAAAGTAATTTAAGAAGATATCAGAAGATAGAAAGACCTCCAATGCTCAAAATAGTAGGATTAACATAGTAAAAATGGCCATCTTACCAAAAAAAAAAAAAAAATCTTCATATTCAGTGCAATTCCTATCAAAATTCCAACACAATTCTTTAAAGAACCTGAAAGTAAAATAATAAAATTCATATAACAATCAAAAAAGTCAGGACACCTAAAACAATCTCGTACAATAAAAGAACATTTGGAGGTATCTCCATCCATTACATCCAGTGGTATTACAGAACAAGAGTAATACAAACTGCCTGGTATTGGCATAAAAACAGAAAGACTGATTAATTGTATTGAATCAAAGACCCAGAACTAAGCCCACACATCTATGGATTTTTGAATTTTGACAAAAAGTTCAAACTATACAATGGATAAAAAGGAAGTATCATCAATAAACGGTGCTGGTCTAACTGGAGGTCTACATGTAGAATCATGATAGATCTATATCTATCACCCTTCACAAAACTCAAGTCTATACTGCTTTTTCTTTAATGTCTTCAGAGACAACTAATCCCACAATCACTTTCTGAAGGAAGAGGCACATCAAAAAGCAGTATGTAAACTCATATCAACAGATATGAATTGCATAAAAGGGAGGAGGACTTAGAATTGAAGTTATTTGCCAGGCCTTTCCCTGTTCCACCACACTCTTTCATCTATTACCATTCTAGCTATTTATGATTAGTTTTCCATCTTTCATGAAATGTGTAGTCATTTTTGGTTTCCTTAGTTTGAGTGAGAGTCTCCTCTTGATGCTTCACTAATTAAGTTGATCTTTCTATCTATCTCTCTTTCTATCGAGTTTCTATCTATCAAACTGCCTGTCTGTCTGTCTAATACACACACACGCACACACACACACACACATACACTACACACATACGCATGTGTGTGTGTACATCTTTATTCTATTACCTATCTATCATCTGTCCATCATTATTTTCTTTCTTCCTAACTTTCTATAATTTATCAATTATTTATCTACTATCCAGCTATCTCTATATATCATCTATCTAATAATTTATCTACCATATAGTTATCTCTATATATTATCTATCTCTAACTACCTAACCTGTCCATCCATTTCTCTTTTTATATATACATCTACATCAACAACTATAATCTAAATCCATATCCATATGTATATCCATATGTTTCCATATCCATATCTTCATATCTATATCACCTATATATCTTTATCATCTATCTCTATATATCTGCAAATATCATCAATATCTATATATGTATTTATATTTACATCTATATCAATATCCACATCCATATCTATATCTATAATCTATATTATCTATATATCTATTTAAACTACTTATTACCTTATGATAAAAAGGATATTTTATTAACTTGTGAGGGTTTAAATGTTGTGTTTTCTTTTTTTTGACATGTCTAATTCTTAAGCTAAGGTTCTGTTCAAAAAGAGCTGTGTACATTTGATGGAATGAATGAAATAATGAGATATGAACATGGTAATATCTCATAGAAATTAAGTCATGTATCTTATTTTATGGTATCATAACTGTATATCCTTGTGTTTTACAGAAAGAGAAGATGAGAAATGGTGTAGCTATTCAATGGTAGTCTCTTAAAGAACTCATGCCTCTTTATTTCCTGAGGGAAAATGAGAGAGTCTGTTTTGACAAAAAACAGTGGTGTTACATATCAAAATAAAGTGACGTTATTTTCTTCCCGTTATGAAAATACAAAAGGTATAAAAATGTTATAAAAGTATAAAGAAAGTATCAACTTAGAACAAAGGGGGGTTGCTTAAGCAGTAAGGTTTTCACATAACCCATTTCCAAGGTTTTATAAAAATATATTAAGATATGAGAGACAGATAGGAAAGAACATTGAATTCTAACATAATAGGAATTTTTAACGACAAGATGTTAAACTTTTAGAAAAGATCTCTTGAATAAAGAAACGATTAAGATAGGGACCAGTTGGGGAAACTAGTATAGTTAATAATATTTATGTTAATATTCCATCAACTATTCAGAGATCATAGACGATTTCAATTCATTATGGTCCAGAATAGCTTCTTTTCTGGATTTTATCCATTGCTTACACAGCCATTATGAAAACAATCATGTAATAAGGCTATCTTAATTGTAGGAACACTTTATCCATTCAAGTTCTACAGTATTGCTACTTTAGTCACATAGTAAAAATGTAATGACTCTGTTTTCTGCATGTTTAGTTATTTAAAAAATTTTTATTTGATGGCTTAAGCTTATAAAGATCACTAATATTTCTTTTCATAAAACCAGTGCATAACTGATCTTAAGTACAAAAGCTTAGCATTGTAGGTTAATATAAAATTCATTTAGACTGCCCTTCTAAATCGTCACAAGACTACACATAGGTTAGTGGGTCTATCAACTCTCATCAAAGAAACTTCTTTTACCCTACATAATTATTACCAAAAGTGATCATTGTGCAGAAAGTAAGTAATGCACAGTGCTCAGTTTTAAATGTGTCATCGATTTAATACCAATCTTTCCAGGCTCAAAGATAATTGTGATACGTGGTGTGATACGAGGAGTACGAGGAGGAGGAGGAGGAGGAGGAGGAGGAGGAGGAGGAGGAGGCGTCCAAGGATGAGGACGAGGACCGAGGATGAAAAGGAAAGTCACACCAGTGGCATGCATCAGTAATATCAACAGTCCTTTCTTGTGAGTCTGGACACAGAGTAAGAATAGCCAACAAGCTCATGGGCCAGTTAACCATTAGTACTCTGCATGACAGAAACTATCATAGGTGGTTTTATAAAAAGGTACTCTGCATGACAGAAACTATCATAGGTGGTTTTATAAAAAGGGGGGTGGGGATCCTGACTGACCAAAAAGATGTCAGGTGACCTTCAGAAAAGTATTGCAGCATACATATGACTGCATGCAAAAATATGAAGTATTCATCATACACAGTAATACAAAAATCAAACATACAATAATAAAATTCCTTCAACAGAGCTCAGGACATCCCAGACAAGTGAAAAGAATGTAAGAACTAGAGGGGATGGAGGGTACAAATTAAAAATGTTCTCCAAATCAACTGATTATACTGGGCCCAGCCCAGTCTCTCCTCTCCTCTCCTCTCCTCTCCTCTCCTCTCCTCTCCTCTCCTC